>NC_140988.1:290945771-291300606 GCF_052327205.1 Somniosus microcephalus
CAGTTACATAAGAACATAAGAAATAGGAGCAGGAGTAGGCTAATCGGCCCCTCGAGCCTGCTCCGCCATTCAATAAGATCATGGCTGATCTGATCCTAACCTCAAATCTACTTTCACTCTACATCCCTCCCGAACCCATGTGATCTCCCGGGAGAGGCGAAAAACCAGATAAAGAACCCAATGGCCAATTTGGGAGAAAAAATCTGGGAAATTCCTCTCCGACCCATCTAGGCGATCGAAATTCGTCCAGGAGATCACTCTGTCCCTGTATTTCCTGCAGTACTTACCTTCTGTAAGAGGTGATCTCCACCCCAGCCAGGAACAGGCCCAATTTACTCTTGAAGGACTCCTAGCTGGCAGCCTGTTCCCGAGGTCTCCACTAACCCCTGTGAATAGAACCATCTCCTGAAATCTAACACAGAATTAGAACACACAGGGCCATGACCGATCCGAACCTAGACTCATGTCCGATTTCCTGCCCGCTCCCCGTAACCCCTAATTCCCTTTACTTCTAGGAAACTGTCTATTTCTGTTTAAAATTTATTTAATGATGTAGCTTCCACAGCTCTCTGGGGCAGCAAATTCCACAGACCTACCACCCTCTGAGTGAAGAAGTTTCTCCTCATCTCAGTTTTGAAAGAGCAGCCCCTTATTCTAAGATTATGCCCCCTAGTTCTAGTTTCACCCATCATTGGGAACATCCTCACCGCATCCACCCGATCAAGCCCCTTCACAATCTTATATGTTTCAATAAGATCGCCTCTCATTCTTCTGAACTCCAATGAGTAGAGTCCCAAACTACTCAACCTCTCCTCATATGGGATTAACCGAGTGAACCTTCTTTGTACTACCTCGAGAGCCAGTATGTCTTTTCTTTAGTATGGACACCAAAACTGTATGCAGTATTCCAGGTGTGGTCTCACCAATACCTTGTACAACTGCAGCAATACCTCCCTGTTTTTATATTCCATCCCCCTAGCAATAAAAGCCAACAATCCATTGGCCTTCTTGATCACCTGCTGCACCTGCACACTAACTTTTTGTGTTGCATGCACCAGGACCCCCAGATCCCTTTGTACTTCAGTACTTTCCAGTTTCTTGCAATTAAGATAATAATTTGCTCTATGATTTTTCCTGCCAAAGTGCATAACCTCACACTTTCCAGTATTATATTCCATCTGCCATATCTCTGCCCACTTACTTAGCCTCTCTATCTCCCTTTGCAGATTTTTTATGTCCTCCTCACTCACTACTTTCCCTCCCATCTTTGTATCATCTGCAAACTTTGATATGTTACACTCGGTCCCTTCCTCCAAATCGTTAATATAGATTGTAAAGAGTTGGGGCCCCAGCACTGACCCCTGCAGAACACCACTAGTTACTGATTGCCAGTCTGAGAATGAACCATTTATCCCAACTCTCTGCTTTCTGTTAGACAGCCAATCAACTACCCATGCCAGAATATTACACCCAATCCCGTGATTTTTTATCTTGAGCAATAATCTTTTGTGTGGCACCTTGTCAAATGCCTTTTGGAAGTCTAAATACACTATGTCCACTGGTTCCCCTTTATCCACCCTGTATGTTACATCCTCAAAGAACTCAAGCAAATTTGTCAAACATGACTTCTCCTTTGTAAAACCATGCTGACTTTGTCCTATTAAATTATGTTTCTCCAAATGTCCCGTTACTGTCTCTTTAATAATGAACTCTAAAATTTTACCAACCACAGATGTTAGGCTAACTGGTCAATAGTTTCCAGCCTTCTGTCTATTACCCTTTTTAAATAAGGGTGTTACATTAGCAGTTTTCCAATCTGCCGGGACCTTTCCTGAGTCCAGGGAGTTTTGGAAAATTATTACCAATGCATCCACAATCCCTACCACCACTTCCCTCAAGATCCTATGATGTAAGCCATCAGGTCCAGGGGATTTATCCGCCTTAAGTCCCATTATTTTACCGAGTACCACTTCCTTAGTCATTTTAATCCTATTTAGCTCCTCCCCCCCTAGAGCCCCCTGTTTGTCCAGTGTTGGGATATTCTTAGTGTCCTCTACTGTAAAGACTGATACAAAATATTTGTTCAGCATTTTTGCCATCTCCATGTTTCCCACCATTAATTTCCCGGTCTCATCCTCTAAGGGACCAACATTTACTTTAGCCACCCTTTTTCTTTTTATATAAATATAGAAACTCTTGCTATCTGTTTTTATATTTTTTGCTAATTTACTTTCATAATCTATCTTCCCTTTCTTAATCAATCTTTTAGTTATTTTTTGCTGTCTTTTAAAGACTTCCCAATCTTCTATCCTCCCACTAGATTTGGCTACCTTATATGCCCTTGTTTTTAGTTGGATACTATCCTTTATTACTTTACTTAGCCACGGATGGCTGTCTTTTCTTTTACACCCTTTTTTCCTCAGTGGAATATATTTTTCTTGAAAGTTGTAAAATAACTCCTTGAATGTACACCACTGATCATGTACCATCTTACCCTTTAATCTATTTTCCCAGTCCACTCTAATCAATTCTGCTCTCATACCTTCATAGTCTCCTTTATTCAAGCTCAGTACGTTTGTTTGAGATCCAACCTTCTCACCCTCTAATTGAATATGGAATTCAACCATGTTATGGTCACTCATTCCAAGGGGATCCTTTACTAGGACATTTTTAATTAATCATGTCTCATTACACAGGACCAGATCTAAGGTTACTTGCCCCCTGGTTGGTTCAGTTACATACTGCTCAAGAAACCCATCCCTAATACACTCAATGAACTCTTCCTCAAGGCTGCCCTGCCCAATTTGATTTGTCCAGTGAATATGAAATTTAAAATCCCCCATAATTATTGCTGTTCCTTTATTACAAGCCCCAACTATTTCCTGATTAATACTCCATCCAACAGAGTTGCAACTGTTAGAAGGCCTATAGACTACGCCCACTAGTGTTTTTTCCCCTTATTATTTCGACTATGAGAATTATCACCAGTATGCTTATATTGACATCAACACCTTGGCTGCCCAAGCTTGCAAACATCGCACCACCACACCTACACTGCGAATATGCAGTCTCCAGAGAATACAACTGCTACACCAGCAAAGACATGCTGATCCAGGCCCTTTTGAACAACCTACCACCAACCTGTCTCAAATCTAGAAGGCCATTTTGGACCATCGCCGAAGCCCTTCAGCGATCTCCCCTCAGCCTTGATGACCGATGGCAAAATGCTTGGAAGAACTATAACATACGGAAATGATTCCTTATAGAGGACCCCACAGTACAACCTGAAGGATCAAACCTTCCTCACAAACCGTGGACAACCATCAGCTACCACAGAACTGGTCATGGTAGATGCTGCCACTTTCTCCATAGATGGAAGATTAAAGCATCGCCATCATGCGACTGTGGAGCTCCTAATCAGACCCTGCGACACATCATTGACTACTGCCCTCAGAGGAAATTCACAGGCAGCCTACAAGATGTCCACGCTGTTACACCAGAAGCTTTTGACTGGATATCTAACTTAGATATTGGCATTTGATTTGCTTTGCTACTACCTTACGAAAGAAAAAGAAGCACGTACAGGTTTACTGTTCCAAAAACAATTTTTTCAGTCATTTGAGTCCTGGCCTTCTGTCGTTGATGTGTCTGGGACAATGTTTGGTATGATCTTTTGGTGTCACACATAGATTTGTTCAAGGTGCTATATAAATGCATAGTTGTGGTTGTTGTAAGCCATCAGTGTGCTGTGTGGGTTAAGTCAATAGTTTTATTTTAAGTATACTGGATGCACTGATTGTTATCTTCCAAAATTCTATAGATTATGAAATAGTTCCTACAGATTGGAGGGTGGCAAATGTAACCCCACTATTTAAAAAAGGAGGGAGAGAGAAAACAGGGAACTACAGAAAGGTTAGCCTAACACCAATAGTAGGGAAAATGCTAGAGTGTATTATAGAAACATAGAAACAAAGGAGCAGGAGTAGGCCATTCGGCCCTTCGAGCTTGCTCCGCCATTCAATACGATCATGGCTGATCCTCTATCTCAATAGCATATTCCCGCTCTCTCCCCATACCCCTTGACGCCTTTTGAATCTCGAAATCTATCTATCTCCTTCTTAAATATATTCAGTGACTTGGCCTCCACAGCCTTCTGTGGTAAAGAATTCCACAGGTTCACCACCCACTGAGAGAAGAAATGTTTCTTCATCTCAGTCCTAAATGTCCTACCCCGTATTCTGAGTTTGTGACCCCTCGTTCTAGAGTCCCCAGCCAGGGGAAACATCCTCCCTGCATCCAGTCTGTCTAGCCCTGTCAGAATGTTATTTTATATTATAAAGGATGTGATAATGGGACACTTAGAAAATATCAACGGGATTAGACAAAGTCAACATGGATTTATGAAAGGGAAATCGTGTTTGACAAACCTACTGGAGTTTTTTGAGGATGTAACTGGTAGAATAGATAAGGGAGAACCAATGGATGTGGTGTATTTGGATTTTCAGAAGGCCTTTGATAAAGGTCCACATAAGAGGTTAGAGTGCAAAATTGATGCACATGGGATTGGGGGTAATATACTGGCATGGATTGAAAATTAGTTAACAGACAGGAAACAGAGAGTAGCAATAAATGGGTCTTTTTTGGGTGGCAGGCGCTGACTAGTGGGGTACAGCAGGGATCAGTGCTTGGGCCCCAGCTATTCACAATATATATCAATGATTTGGATGAGCGAACCAAATGTAATATTTCCAAGTTTGCTGATGACATGAAACTAGGTGGGATTGTGAGTTGTGAGGAGGATGCAAAGAAGCTTCAATGCGAGTTAGACAAGTTGAGTGAGTGGGCAAATATATGGCAGGTGCAGTATAACCTGGATAAATGTGACGTTGTCCACTTCGGTCGGAAAAACAGAAAGGCAGAGTATTATTTAAGTGGTGATAGATTGGGAAATGTTGATGTACAAAGGGACCTGGGTGTCCTTGTACACCAGTCACTGAAAGCAAACATGTAGGTGCAGCAAGCAGTTAGGAAGTCAAATGGCATGTTGGCCTTCATTGCAAGAGGATCTGTGTACAGGAGCAAGGATCTCTTACTACAGTGTACAGGGCCTTGATGAGACCACACCTGGAGTACTGTGTGCAGTTTTGGTCTCCTTACCTAAGAAAGGATATATTTGCCATAGAGGGAGTGCAGCAAAAGTTCACTAGACTGATTTTAACAAGGGAAATTAGGGATAGCATAAGATCCAAGGAGAGGACATATAAATTGGCCATAAAAAGCAGCAAACCTGAGGATTGGGAGCAGTTTAGGATTCAGCAAAGGAAGACAAAGGGATTAATTAAGAGGGGGAAAATAGAGTATGAGAGTAAGCTTTCAGGGAACATAAAAACTGACTGTAAAAGCTGCTATAGATATGTGAAGAGAAAAAGGTTGGTGAAGTCAAGCGTAGGTCCCTTGCAGTTAGAATCAGGGGAATTTATAATGGGGAACAAAGAAATGGCTGACAAATTAAATACATACTTTGGTTTTGTCTTCACAAATGAGGACACAAATAACCTCCCAGGGATGTCGGGGAACATAGGGTAATGAGAGGGAGGAACTGAATGAAATCAGTATTTGTTGGGAAATGGTGTTAGGGAAATTGACGAGATTGAAGGCCGATAAATCCCCAGGGCCTGATAATCTACATCCTAGGGTATTAAGAAAGTGGCTCTAGAAATAGTAGCTGTATTGCTGGGCATCTTCCAAATTTCTATAGACTCTGGAACAGTTCCCATGGATTGGAGGGTAGCTAATGTTACCCCACTATTCAAAAAAGGGTGGTAGAGAGAAAATGGGAAATTATAGACTGGTAAGCCAGACATCGGTAGTGGGGAAAATGCTAGAGTCCATTATAAAAGATGTAATAGCAGAGCAGTTGGAAATCAGTGACAGAATCGGACAAAGTCAACATGGATTTACAAAAGGTAAATTCTGCTTGACTAATCTACTGGAATTTTTTGAGGATGTAACTGGTAGAATAGATAAGGGAGAACCAGTGGATGTGGTGTATTTGGACTTTCAGAAGGCTTTCGATAAGGTCCCGCATAAGAACTTAGAGTGCAAAGTTAAAGCACATGGGATTGGAAGTAAGGTACTGACTTGGATAGAGAACTGGTTGGCAGACAGGAAGCAAAGATTTGGAATAAACGGGTCTTTTTCCGAGTGGCAGGCAGTGACTATTTGGGCACCGCAGGGATCGGTGCTAGGATCCCAGCTATTCACAATATATATTAATGATCTAGATGAGGGAACTAGATGTAATATCTCCAAGTTTGCAGACCACACAAATCTGGGTGGGCATGTGTGCTATGAGGAGGATGCAGAGAAACTCCAGTATGATTTGGACAGCTTGGGTGATTGGGCAGATGCATGGCAGATGCAGTATAACGTGGATAAATGTGAGGTTATCCACTTTGGTGGCAAAAACAGGAAGGCAGATTATTACCTGAACGGCAATTGATTGGGAAAAGGGGAAGTGCAACGAGACCTGGGTGTCCTTGTGCACCAGTCGCTGAAGGTAAGCATGCAGGTGCAGCAGGCGGTTAAGAAGGCAAATGGTATGTTGGCTTTCATAGTGAGAGGATTCGAGTACAGGAGCAAGGATGTCTTGCTGCAGTTGTACAGGGCCTTGGTGAGACCACACCTTGAGTATTGTGTGCAGTTTTGGTCGCCTTATGTGAGGAAGGATGTTCTTGCCATGGAGGGAGTGCAGCGAAGATTCACCAGACTGATATCTAGGATGGCAGGAATGACGTATGAAGAGAGATTGGGTCGATTAGGCTTATGTTCGCTAGAGTTTAGAAGAATGAGAGGGGATCTCATTGAAACTTATAAAATCCTAACAGAACTAGACAGACTAGATGCAGGAAGGATGTTCCCGATGGCGGGGCAGTCCAGAACCAGGGGTCACAGTCTAAGGAGAAGGGGTAAGCCATTTAGGACTGAGATGAGGAGGAATTTCTTCACCCAGAAAGTGGTGAACCTGTGGAATTCTCTCCCACAGAAGGCAGTTGAGGCCAATTCATTAAATATATTCAAGAAGGAGTTAGATATATTTCTTAAGGCTAAAGGGATCAAGGGATATGGGGAGAAAGCAAGGACAGGGTACTGAATGTGGATGATCAACCATGATCTCATTAAATGGTGGAGCAGGCTCGAGTTGTCGAATGGCCTACTCCTGCTCCTATCTTCTATGTATCTATGCTTCTAAGTTTTTCCTGGGATGGCAGGACTGTCGTATAAGGAGAGATTGAGTCACCTAGGCCTGTATTCACTAGAGTTTTTAAGGATGAGAGGGGATCTCTTTGAATCGTATAAAATTATGACAGGGCTAGACAGACTGGATGCAGGGAGGATGTTTCCCCTGGCTGGGGTTTCTAGAACGAAGGGTCACATTCTCAGGATACGGGGTGGGTCATTTAGGATTGAGATGAGGAGAAATTCCTTTACTCAGAGGTTGGTGAACCTGTGGAATTCTCTACCACAGAAGGCTGTGGAGGCCAAGTCACTGAATATATTTAAGAAGGAGCTAGATAGATTTCTAGACACAAAAAGCATCAAGGGGTACAGGGAAACATAGATACATAGAAAAATAGGAGCAGGAGTAGGCCATTCGGCCCTTAGAACCTGCTCTTCCATTCAATATGATCAAGGCAGACCCTCTATCTCAATACCCTATTTCGGCTCTCTCCCAGCAGGAATATGGTATTGAGATAGAGGATCAGGCATGATCATATTGAATGGCGGAGCAGGCTCGAAGGGCTGAATGGACTACTCCTGCTCCTATTTTTCTATGTTTCTATGTTTCTATTGAAACCTTAATGATACATTGTGATCATAGAATCATAGAATCATAGAAATGTATGGCACAGAAGGAGGCCAAGTTAATATAAGTGATTGCAAAGTTTTTTTAAGGTTAAAATATTGCTAACTAATTTTTTCCCAGATGAGGGGGGATTGTGTCTGTGCCGGCCGAAAAAGAACTCTTGGTCTGTAGCCTTGTCGGTTACAGCACTTCAAGTGCATATCCAAGTACTTTTTAAATATGATGAGCATTTCTGCCTCTGCCACCCTTTCAGGTAATGAGTTCCAGACCCCCAGCACCCTCTGGGTCAAAAAAGTTCTCCTCAACTCCCCTCTAATCCTTCTACCAATTACTTTAAATCTATGATCCCTGGTTATTGACCACTCTGCTAGGGGAAATAGGTCCTTCCTATCCATTCTATCTAGGCCCCTCATAATTGTATACACCTCAATCAAGTCTCCCCTCAGCCTCCTCTGTTTCAAAGAAAACAACCCCAGCCTATCCAATCTCTCCTCATAGCTAAAATTCTCCAGTCTTGGTAACATCCTTGTAAATCTCGTCTGTAACCTCTCTAGTGCAATCACATCTTTCCTGTACTGTGGTGACCAGAACTGTACACAGTACTCTAGCTGTGACCTAACTAGTGTTTTATACAGTTCAAGCATAACCCCCCTGCTCTTATGTCCTATGCCTCAGCTAATAAAGGAAAGTATCCCATATGCCTTCTTCACCACCTTATCTACTTGTCCCACTACCTTCAGGGATCTGTGGACATGCACTCCAAGGTCCCTCTGTTCCTCTACTCTTCTCAGTATCCTACCATTTATTGTGTATTCCCTTGCCTTGTTAGCCCTCCCCAAATGCATTACCTCACACTTCTTCGGATTGAATTCCATTTGCCACTTTTCTGCCCAGCTGACCAGTCCATTGATATCTTTCTGCAGTCTACAGCTTTCTTCCTCACTATCAACTACACGGCTAATTTTTGTATCATCTGCAAACTTCTTAATCATGCCCCCTACATTGAAGTCTAAATCATTGATGTATACCACAAAATGCAAGGGACCTAGTACCGAGCCCTGCGGAACCCCAGTGGAAACAGCTTTCCAGTCACAAAAACATCCGTTGACCATTGCTTCCTGACACTGAGCCAATTTTGGATCCAACTTGCCACTTTCCCTTGGATCCCATGGGCTTTACTTTTCTGACCAGTCTGTGGAACCTTGTCAAAAGCCTTGCAAAAATCCATGTAGAATACATCAAATGCACTACCCTCATCAACACTCCTTTTTACCTCCTCAAAAAATTCAATCAAGTTAGTCAGACACAACCTTCCCTTAACAAATCCATGCTGACTGTCCTTGATTAATCTGTTCCTTTCTGAATGAAGATTAACACTGTCCCTCAGAATTTTCTCCAACAATTTTCCCACCATTGAGGTTAGGCTGACTGGCCTGTAATTACTCAGTCTATCTCTTTCTCCCTTTTTAAACAATGGAACAACATTAGCAGTCCTCCAGTCCTCCGGCTTCACACCTGTAGCCAGAGAGGATTGAAAAATGATGTTCAGAGCCTCTGCTATTTCCTCCCTTGCTTCTCTTAACAGCCTGGGATACATTTTATCAGGACCTGGCGATTTATCTACTTTCAAAGATGCTAAACTCCTTAATACTTCCTCTCTCACTATGTTTCCTCATTTAATATTTCACACTCCTTCTTCTTAACTACAATGTCTGCATTGCCCCTCTCCTTTGTGAAGACAGATGCAAAGTATGCATTAAGAACCATACCCATCTCTTCTGCCTCTATACACAAGCTTTCTTTTTGGTCTCTAATAGACCCTACTCTTTCTTTAGTTATCCTCTTGCTCTTTATGTATTTATAAAACATCTTTGGGTTTTCCTTGATTTTACTTGCCCATATTTTTCAAGCCCTCTCTTTGCTTTTCTAATTTCCTTTTTAATGTCACTCCTGCACTTTCTATACTCCTCTAGACTTTCTGCAATATTTAGCTCTCGGTATCTGACATATGCTTCCCTTTTTTTCCTTATCCTACCCTGTATACCCCTTGACATCCAGGGGGCTCTAGATCTGGGAGTCCCATCCTTTTTCTTTGTGGGAACATATTTGCTCTGAACCCACACTATCTCCTCCTTGAATGCCTCCCACTGCTGTTTCCAGTCCACTTTTGCTAAATCACATCACAGCTTAGTAAAATTGGCCTTTCCCCAATTGAGAACTTTTACTCCTGATCTATCTTTGATCTTTTCCATAACTACACTATATCTAACTGAATTATGATCATTACCACCAAAATGCTCTTTCACTGGTACCCCTTCCACCTGACCAGCTTCATTCCCTAAAACTAAGTCCAGAACCGCCCCCTCTCTTGTTGGGCTTGATGAATTAAGGAGCAATGCTAATGATTTGAACATATTAGAGTCTCTCTAACATACAGCTTTGCATTTCTGACCTGTTCAGAATTGAGACTGGGGCACAGATTGCATTTGCAAGATTGATGTCTAACAAATAAATTGGAATTTTAAACTGTAAAAACACAAGCCATCTTCTACATCAATATTTTAAAGAAAGGAGGGCTCAGAGAACTCACAGGATAAAGGTACACATGTGGAAAATATTGTAGAACTTGCATTGTCAGGTGTATTTCCCGCCCCATGTAAAAATGTTTTGCTTTTAAAAAGGCACATGGTCACTTTAAGGATTTCAATCATTACTGTATGAAGAAAAACATTCAGGTACTGCAGGCTGAATTGATGACGAATCAAAAACAGAGTCTGATCTTTTCCAAGTGAGCCAGTGAGGTGCATGTTGGCACGTAGGAAGGTCTGCAGATACACTGTGATGACAGACAGTTTCCATGTTGGCTCAATTTAAAGTTCACTTCAATAAATGAATCAGGGGAATATTTACTAATAGGTAATCACATAAAAGATGTAACCCTTTGGAACATCTGATTGCATTCACTTGTATCTTTCAAGCAGTTATCACACAGAACTGAATGACAGGCTAAAAATATTGTACAGTTGAACTATTGTTACAATTTCTTTAAGTATAAAATATGGATGAGAAGAAACGAGTACGAACATAGAAAGCAAACATGCAGATTGACTACTGTGTGGGTGGCAATTAAACAAAGCATTTTTGGAAAATCTGAAAAAAGTGGAGGATGCTTAAAACATACATCAAGCATAAGCCAAACACAATACTTGTGAATATGAGCCACGTTGCTTACAGTTAGAAATCAAATCAGAAAATGCTGGAAATGCACAGCAGGTCAGATAGCATCTGGAAAGAGAAAAGGCAGGTTTTAAAGTCTTGTGCATATAGCCTTCATCAGAACATATCTGAAATGCCAAAACTTGCCTTATTCCTTTAAAGATGCTAAGTGACTTGTTGTGTATTTCCGGAACTTTCTGTTTTTATTTCAGAATTCCAGCATTTGCAGTTTTTCTTTTTAGCTGCTTACAGTTAAGTCTTACAGTTTTAGTTGCATAGAGCCTGAGGCATCTCTTTCTTTGTTCACACAAGTGGGATGGTGTACCATGACAGGTTACTTGGCTTGGCATAAGCAGAGAACATGATGGGATAGTTAGCATAAACGTGAAGGGACAAAATGTGTACGTGCAGTGTAACACAAACGGTTAGCTGAACTCAGCTGACAGGGAGACTGAGCTGAAACAGAACAAGGACAGCTGGTGCAAAGTGTAACTAGCTGCTTAAGTATAACTAACTTGAATATGTAATAATATAGGACTAGAATGTGTTATACTGTAGATAATTTTAGAAATAGGTTTAGATAATTAGAAGAAGAACAATGTGAAGAGATAGTGCCAAAGTTAGTTAAGTAAATGCAACATTAAATATATAGAACAATACTAGGATGAGTCCAGTATAATAAGGTAATGAATACAAAATTATTACAGGGCTTGATAGGATGGATGCTGGGAGAATGTTTCCCTTAGCTGGGGAGTCTAGAACCAGGGGCCACAGCCTCAAGATAAAGGGTAGGCCACTCAGAACTGAGATGAGAAGAAATTTCTTCACACAGAGGGTGGTGAATCTTTGGAATTCTCTACCCCAGGGGGCTGTGGAGGCTCAGTCATTGGATATATTCAAAACAGAAGTCGATAGATTTCTGACTAGTAAGGGCATCAAGGGATATGGCGATAGGGCCGGTGAATGGAGTTGAGGCAGAAGATCAGCCACGATCTCATTGAATAGCGAAGCAGGCTTGAAGGGCCGAATGGCCTACTTCTGCTCCTATTTCTTATGTTCTTATGAATGCAGGATTCAACAGCTTTGAGGACTGGTCTAGATAGGAATTGGGGTCCCTAGTTCACACAGTTTTGTGTCAAAAGTAGTCACATGACATCTGTTGAGCCAGTACCAGTGACAGTTGCAGACAAAGAATCAGTACAAGCAGGTGTTCTTCAGAAAGGTATAAGTATGTAATGAAACCTTCTGTTACGTAAACTTAGCATTAGGAACAGCCTGGATTAGTGATGCTCGAGCCCAAATCAGTCTCCTATAGGTGAGTGTATAGGCATATAGCTTGCTGGTATCACTCAAGTGTGTAGTCTAATAAAATCTGTGAAGTTGATCTGATTCCTGGGCCTCAAAGCTTTATTTACGGATTATGGATCACTTCACAACAATACACACTACAGATGTTTCATCCAAAATGTATCCTATTGCCGTCCTCGTAGATTTCAAAGAAAACTGAATGGTTTCTTGTTTTGTGTCAAACACTTCTTTCCAAATCAACAATCCTGAACTCTCAACAAACTACAAGCTTTGCTGAGACCCGAGTCCTATGCCAGTGTCCAGGGGAGGTTCTCCATGCACTGTTGTCACTCTCATATATGAGATACTTGTTGTTTGATAGGTGATACTTCTCTTAGCTCCAGCCTCCAAACACTTTGGCTGGAATTTTTACCTTTGTGCTGGGTTGGGTGCATGCAGGCGGCATAGCGGATGCGAAACGTGATGTTCTGAGCAACATGGCCCCAATTGAAAGACTCATGTGCATTTCCCGGCCCTATTAAATGGTGCGGGTCTGATGACGTCATCAATGAAACGTTTCCAGTGCCGATATTGAAAGCAGCCTTGCACTGAACTCACTTGAAGGTTGCCAGAGGAGGGTGGAACGTGACAAAGAAAGGCCACAGTACTGTTATAACTTTGGAAGGATGGATAGCCAAAGGCAGAGGGCTGCACCATGGTTCTCTGATTCAGCACTGCATACTCTGGTGGAGGCTGTCAGAGCAGGATGGACGGTCCTCTTCCCTGCTAATAGGCAAAGGAGACCTTCATAATAAACAAAAAGAGCCTGGCTGGATATTGCTGAGGAGGTCAGCAGCAGGGATGTGGTCAGGAGGACCTGGATCCAGTGCAGGAAATGCTTCAATGATCTCATGAGGTCAGGAAAGGTGAGTGCAATGCAACACTCACCTTCATCTTGAAATGCCTGTCAACACATCCCCATCACTCTGCCTTGCAAAGTCTACTTCTGCACATCATTCCTCACAACAACCTACATTCCAGGTCCACCCAGCCCTCTCTCTATGTACATACTCACATCCCCATCTGAATAACCACCCCTCACACTCACCCTCACCCTAATGCAATCATAGCAAGTACCACCATAGAAGGAGGCCATTTGGCATTGGCGCTCCACTCCCTCATAGTCACCCTCTACAGACGTAACCCATCCATTCCTTACACTCATTCCATCACTCTCACTCAAACTTCTCTTCTTTCCCTCCTTGCTGGAGAAAAGAGCCCACAACAACAGGGAGAGACCCCAAAGTGACCCTTCAATCTTTGCATACCTAACAGCAGCAAAGGAGGGGACTCTGGAGATCACAGGAGCATGAAAGACGCTGGCAGTGGGAGACGCAGAAGAAGGGGTCATCCCAGCAACCTGGTGAGAGAATCATATCTCATAAAGTCACATGGCATATAACAGTCACCCATATAGTGGTTCATGTCAGCAGCCAGTGAAATGTTATCATGTGCATAATGGTAACGTTACCCATTCTTATTATAACACTTCTAATTCATCTCTTAACTCACCCACAGGTCCATTAACTGCACCCAATGCCCCCCCCCACCCACCAACTGTCCAGCCGGAGGAGGAAGATGACTCCTCAGAGAAACCTCCAGCCTCTGAGGGTGCAGCATCAGCAGACCGAAGTGCAGCCAGCACCAGTGCAGATACTCACACCTCGGTGGGTCCTTTGCGCCATAGAGTAGAGTTGTCACCTGGTGTCTCACAATTCATAAGTGAACAAAAGCAGGTGGTGTTGACAGGGTCAGCAGTGGAGACTCCTCGCCAGAGGGCACAGGACACTCCCAGCTCTGCTGAGCTGCATGCAGACGCTGAGTCTCGGGGGCCATTGAGAAAGAGGCGATCCTGGAGAGGCAGCAACAATTGCAGGAGGCTCTGGCATCTTTTGCAGCCTCAATGTCTACAAATGTTCAGAGGATGGAGGAGTCCATCTCCAACATGAACACCACCATGTCGCAGACGATGGCGACGATGTGCTCTTCCAGGGAAAAGATAGCCACCTGCATGGAGCAACAAATGTCCCATTCACATGAGCTCATGCTAGCTGTGGACAACAGATGGCAGGCGCTCATAGACCTCCTCTCAAGGGGGGATGTAAACGTTGACTTGGGCCTTCATCACCTCACAGCTGTGCAGCAAGATGTTTGCCAGCTCATTGCGAAAGTGCAGGTGGCTCTTGAGAGAGATAATGCTGAGAAGGGCCATGCAAATGGGAGCTCTTCTCAAAGCGCTCTCACTTCTCCCCTGTTATCTCCCCCTCAGTCAGAGCCCCACATGTTTCCTTGGATCCCAATGACCGAGTCTGCCCCTGCACAGTCACAGGAGGAGCAGACTTTGGCGGGGCCATCAGAGGCTCCAAAACCCAGAGGATGTCTGCCAAATGTGTCTACACAGTCGCAGCAGAGAAGTGAGCAGCCTGCAACTCGTAGAAGCACTCACAAAAGAAAAATAACACAAAAGTAGGTGCACAGGGGTACGTACATGGGTATATCAAAAAATGTTACTGCTAAGTTTCAGTTGTTTTGAGCACACAAATATTTTTCTTTGCACCATTTTCGGTGCTTGTCCATTTTTGCCTCAAACCTTGGAATTGGCTTTTGTCACTTGGAGTAAATGGTGACACATTATTTAACCTCAAGCATTGGGGCTTTGGGTGAGAGGAATGGATTGGTCATTGTAGGGATGCTTTATGCTGTTGTTAGGGATGGGGGTACAGCATGTGGCAGGCATGTGACTGCATTGGAGCAAGTTAAGTAAATCTGACCATTATGTGGCCATCACAGGCCTCCCGAGCAGCAATGTGCACCACTGCTGGTGCCATATGCATCTCAGGTTCCTCCTCCTCCTCCTGCTTGTCTTCCACCTGCTCGTCCTCCTCTTCCCCCTCCTCTGAAGAGGCTGTGCGCTCTGCGCCATGCTCCTCCTGCAGCTCCAATCCTCGCTGCTGTGCTATGTTGTGCAGCATGCAGCAGACGATAATGATTCTGGAGACGCTGGCTGGTGCTTACTGAAGGGCTCCTCCAGATCTGTCAAGGCATCTGAAGCGCATCTTCAGTGTGCCAATTGCTTGTTCTATGACATGTAAGGGGTTTTCCTGAGAGATGTCCCTGAGGTTTCTCTCTCTAGAGGTCTCTCTCTCTTGCACAGTAAAACCTTGAGTGGTTCGACCCACTCGCCCCTTAGACTCTATACTCTGGGCTTAGGGGCAGGAACGACAATGTAGAGAAAACTCTTGTAGACCAAGTTTGATGAAACAAAATGAAATTTTATTGCATAAGGAAAAATATCAATTCAAATGCAAGCAGATAAGAGAGTACATGGGAGGGAAAAACACAAAACAAATCATAACGACACAGTACTAACTAAGGCAAATACAGGCATCTTATACTCTACAAAGATCATGAAATAAGGAAACACACGGAACATCGAGGGACAACAACTCATGTTAATTGTACCCTTAAATCCACCCCCTTATTAAACCTATCTAGATCTGATTGTGAAGGGCCAGAAACATGCTCACCACTCCCACTAGGAAGTGCAAGGTTTTGAAATCGAGTCTGTGTTTGGTCCTTTCAGGCGTTTCGTCTCCACGTGGATCGTGGAGCCCCTGCGAGCTGCGCCACACCTCTCTCCTGAGGTGGGGGTCGGGGGCGGCTGGACACCGGCGGGCCTGGATGTCGGTGGGGTCGAGGATCATCGGCTCGACCCTGGTCAGAGGAGCCTTGGGCTGGCTCCCATCGCTTCTTCAGTTTGCTTTTATCTCTTCTCCTTCCAACCAGGGTGGCTGGAAGGTTTCTTCTCTTGGGGTTTTTATTTTTTTGTTTCTTCTCCCAAGTTGGGTCGATGGCCTCTCGTTCCGGCAACGGCCCGGGGATGGTCGATGATCTCCCGATGTGTTTCCCCGGGGCGGGACGCCGGCTTTGAGACGACCCTTTTGATGTTGGCTTTCTTCTTCCTCCTCCGAGTGCCTGCTTCTTCTTCTGAGTGTCCGGATTCAAGCTGTGTGTCCAACTGCCGAAAAGTCTTCCATATATACCTTTCTTCCAGAAACTTCCGTCTCCCGCCCAAAATCAGGTTAGTCTTTGTTTAACTTTTGGTGGGCTGGGAGCACAGCGGGGTAGTTATTATATTTTAAAATATTTTCGATGGCCGGTAAAGGGCCATCTCTGGTCTGGAATGACCTTCATTGTTTTTAATGTCCTGCTGATCTCGTTATCTAGTCCTGGGTGCTGTTCTCATGAATATGAAATTGTCCCCTTTTGTCTGGGTCAACATTTAGATGGCCTCTGTCTCCAGGCCGATCTTGACTGGATCTGCATCTAATCCATGTGCATACATGTGGGTTTGGTTTCGTTCTCTCAGAAACGGCTTCCAGAACTTGCTGTGGGTTGAATCCACAAAGCTGTCTGAGGTTGCGCAGGAACCATTTTAAAGTGTCCCAATAAGCTGGTCACATGGTATGGTGGCCATTTTGTATGCCCCTTTTTCTGGGCTTCTTTTAAAACAGTCTTTAAAATCATGGCCTCTTCTGCCATTTGACCCTTATTAATACAAAGTCCAATTTTGCGAATCCTACAGACACATCAGGTGGGGATGTGGCTCTCATTATAATGCTCCTCGGCCTCAGTACTTGGCCTCCTCAGGGGTGTCATCAGCCACGTCTACAGTGGATAGCCCTTGTCTCCAAGCAGCCAGCTGGTAAGTCTGCTTGGAGATGTGAAGAGCTGAGAGAGGGTGGATTGGCATTGCTCAAAAGAGTCAGGGAATCTGGCACACACTTGCATAATCATCTTTTCATGTTTGCAGACAAGCTGCACATTGAGGGAGTAGAAATCTTTGCGGTTCACAAACACTCCTGGGTGATAATGGGATGCCTTCATGGCCACATGTGTGCAGTCGATGATGCCCTGCAATTGTGGGTAGTCAGCCAGAGCCGCAATGCTGAGCGCCCGCTCAGTAACAGTGGCTTCATCGGTGGCAAAGTTGATATAATTGGCTGACTTGTGAAACATGGCATCGGTCACCTGGGTGATCCATCTGTGGGCAGCCAACTGTGAGATCCTGCAAATGTCTGCTGCAGATCCCTGGAAGGAGCCTGAGGCGAAGAAGTTGAGGGTGGTGGTGACTTTGACAGCCACTGGTAAGGAGTGTCCACCAGGTCCACTGGGCAGCAGGTCTTGTTCCAGAAAGCTACAAATTTCTGCAATGACCTGACGCGATGCCCTGAGCCTCCTGAAGCACTGCTGCTCAGTCATGTTGAGGAAGCTCATCCTCTGCCTGTATACACTGTGTTGGGGTTATCGCCGCCTGTGGAGCATCAGGTGGTTGAGGAGAAGACTGCTGTTGTGGTTGCTGGTGTGGTTGGTGTTATTGGTGCTGGGGTTCATCTTGGTCCGATTCTGAGGACCAAGGCGAGACAGTATAAGCGGCACCCATGCTGATGTAGTAGTGGGTAGGTAAAGTGGAGATCAGAGGGCCAATCCCTCAATTTTGTGATAATGAGTAGCAATGTGGTGAGAGTGGCTTCTGAGGTTTCAAAAATAACTTGCCAACTGCTGACACATGAATCTGTGGACAAAATGGAGTGAACAAGAGCCTTTCCATGAGGCAAGTAATGAGGTGTAATGTTGCAGTATTTATGTGCTCTTCCCAGCTGTCAATGAATGAACTCGCCAATGGCCACAGAGCTTCTGCCTCCCCTTCATAGGCGAGACAGTCGGGCAAGGGGACTGTGACATACTTGAACATATTAGCATCGAGAGGGAGGAGGTGCTAGCGGTTTTAGCAGGCCAAAAAGTGGATAAATCCCCAGGCCCGGGCGAGATGTATCCCAGGCTGCTGTGGGAGGCAAAGGAGGAGATTGCAGGGGCTCTGACACAAATTTTCAGAACCTCTCTGGCCACAGGGGATGTACCAGAGGACTGGAGAACAGCTAATGTAGTACCATTATTCAAGAAGGGTAGCAGGGATAAACCAGGGAATTACAGGCCAGTGAGCCTAACATCTGTGGTAGGGAAATTATTGGAAAAAATTCTGAGGGACAAAATTAGTCTCCACTTGGAGAGGCAAGGATTAATCGGGGATAGTCAGCATGGCTTTGTCAAGGGTAAATCATGTCTGACAAATCTGATTGAATTTTTCGAGGGGGTGACTAGGGGGGTGGATGAGGGAAATGCTGTGGATGTGGTTTACATGGACTTCAGTAAAGCCTTTGACAAAGTCCCGCATAGGAGACTGGTCAAGAAGGTAAGAGCCCATGGGATCCAGGGTGCCTTGACGCGTTGGACCCTAAACTGGCTGAGTGGCAGGAGGCAGAGGGTGATGGTCGAAGGTTGCTTTTGTGACTGGAAGCCTGTGTCCAGTGGGATACCTCAGGGATCGGTGCTGGGTCCCTTGTTGTTTGTGATCTACATAAATGATTTGGATGAGAATGTAAAAGGTATGATCAGCAAGTTCGCAGATGACACGAAAATTGGTGGGGTGGTCAATTGCGAGGAGGAAAGCCTCAGGCTACAGGACGATATAAACGGGTTGGTCAGATGGGCGGAAAAGTGGCAAATGGAATTTAACCCTGAAAAGTGCGAGGTGATGCATTTTGGACGGACAAATAAGGCAAGGGAATACACAATGAGTGGTAGGAACCTAGGAAGTACAGAGGGTCAGAGGGACCTTGGTGTACATGTACATAGATCCCTGAAGGCAGCGGAACAGGTAGATAAGGTGGTTAAAAAGGCATATGGGATACTTGCCTTCATTAGCCGAGGCATAGAATATAAGAGCAGGGAGGTTATGATGGAGCTGTACAAAACGCTGGTGAGGCCACAGCTGGAGTACTGTGTGCAGTTCTGGTCGCCTCACTATAGGAAGGATGTGATTGCTTTGGAGAGGGTGCAGAGAAGATTCACCAGGATGTTACCTGGGATGGAGCGCCTCAGCTATGAAGAAAGACTAAACAGGCTGGGGTTGTTTTCCTTGGAGCAAAGAAGGCTGAGGGGGGACCTGATTGAGGTATACAAAATGATGAGGGGCATAGATAGGGTAGACAAAGAGGAACTTTTCCCCTTAGTAGGGGGGTCAATAACAAGGGGGCATAGATTCAGGGTAAGGGGCAGGAGATTTAGAGGGGATTTGAGGAGGAACTTTTTCACCCAGAGGGTGGTTGGAATGTGGAACTCAATGCCTGAAAGGGTGGTAGAGGCAGGAACCCTCACAACATTCAAGAAGCATTTGGATGAGCACTTGGAATGCCAATGCATACAAGGCTATGGACCAAATGCTGGAAAATGGAATTAGACTGGACAGGGATGGATGGGCGGCGCAGACACGATGGGCCGAAGGGCCTCTTTCTGTGCTGTAAAACTCTATGGCCTAGAAATTCAGCTGTTTGCGCCAGACGTTAGCGCCAGATTTCCGGTGCTATCCACTTAGCGCCCGGGCACCGCCGGATCTGCGCCTACGCCGAAATTCAGCTGGGCTTTAGCGCCGGCGCAAAGTGTTAGCGCCCGGTCAGCTGCGCGCGCATCTTATGACGTCATTCCGTCGTGCAACGCCGTTTGTGCGCCCCAAACCGGAAATTCAGTGGCGCCCGGCCGATGTTGGCGTGGCGCTACTAAGAACTGTGAAATGGAACTCAACAGAGGCCCTGTGGGATTCGGGGAGCGCTAATTAAAGGGCACATCCACTCACCCATAAAAGCTAGCCATTTCGCTGCAATGACTTGACTGGTTTGGATTTCTGCACAGAGAGCAAGGCACAGAGATTACTGATTTCGGACACCATAGGAGAGGTCTTTTTGGCTTCTAGCCAGTGCTTTGACATTTGCATCCTTGTGATTTTGCTGGTTGGAACTTTGTAATGGGGGCTGCATGGGGGGCCAACCCTCAGTTGCGACATTTTGTGCGAAGGGCTGGCATACGCTTTGAGACAGGCCCAGGCATGGCTAGACGCAGAGGGGCCATTAGGCGTCGCCAACGTAGGCCTTACCCAGTCAGGCAATACCGGGAGCAGGTCTCATATCTCACCATGACTGCGGCGCATTGTGTTAAGAGGCTGCGCTTCAGAAGGGAGGTGGTTGAAGAGATCTGCCAGCGGCTTTATGCAGATTTGCAGCCACAGCTCATGTCCAGGGTGTCTCTCTCGGTGGAAGTGAAGGTCACGGTGGCTCTCAGCTTTTATGCAAGCGGCTCCTTCCAAGCCGCTGCTGGGGACATCGCGACCATCTCCCAGTTCGCCGCGCATCGCTGCATCCGACAGGTCACCGAAGCACTTTTCGCGAGGAGCCACCAATTCATCTCCTTCCCCATGACCCAACACAAGCAGGAGCAGCGTGCATTCGGATTTGCCAGGATCGCGGCCTTCCCCATGGTGCAGGGCGCCATTGACTGCACGCATGTGGCTATGCGGCCACCTATCCGCAATGCCGAGCAAGACCGCAACCGGAAGGGCTACCATTCCCTAAATGTGCAGCTGGTGTGTGACCACAGGCAGCGCATCCTAGCTGTCAATGCCCGCTTCCCAGGAAGCATCCATGATGCCTTTATCCTGCGACAGACTACTGTGGCTGACATGTTCCAGGCACAGCCTCAACCAAGGGGATGGCTTCTCGGGGACAAGGGCACCCTTTGTGCACATGGCTCATGACCCCGCTCCGCGTGCCCAGGACCCCAGCGGAGCTGGCATACAACGAAAGCCATCAAGCCACAAGGAACCTAATAGAGCAAACGATAGGCGTCCTCAAGCAACGGTTCCGTTGCCTGGATCGTTCGGGCGGGTCTCTTCAGTATTCGCCGGATAGAGTCTCCCAGTTCGTCGTGGTCTGCTGCATGCTCCACAACCTGGCTATCCGCAGGACTCAGGCACTGCCACCTGACATTGGGCCACCACCTCAGGAGGACGAGCAGGAGGACCCTGAGGAGGAGCAGCACCAGGCCAGGAGGGAGCGACAAGGTCCAAGGGCCGTCCGCCGGGGGCTTATTGCTCGACACTTCTAGGCCCCCTGTCAGGGAATGGCCTGGCCCACTGAACGCAGCCGCTTCGCAAGCCCTCAGCCGGTTAACCCAACAACCACTTGAAACATGACACCTGCACATGGTGAATAAATAAACATCTTTATTTGAAAACCTCAGGGCCCTTCCCACATGGAAGAGCAAAACAGAGAAGACCCCCAAAAAACAGTAACAAACTTCTGTCACTCCCAAAACCTGGGGAGGACTAACATAACATCAGCATCCAAATGGCCTCGTCACTGGCCTAACAAAAACACGCCCCCCCAACAACACAAAGACCCCCATAAAACAAAAACACATAATGCCCCCCAGAACAGAAGCCCCCGCATCACCCAAACCCTCGGTGAACACACTCTATTGGGTGTGGCGAGAGGGCGAGTGTGTGGACAGGCGTCTTTTGCCCCGGCCCGTCCTGCTGCTGCGCCTCAAGCTGGGCCGTGAGGCTGTGTCGAGGCTGGGGGAAGGATCCTCAGGGCGACAAGGCGTCTCGCCAGATGCCCTTGGGGGTCGGCCTACACGAGGGCGGGCCCGGGAGGGGCCGGCTGGTGGCTGCTGCAGCTGTGGGTGGCCCTCTTCAGTGGCTGCAGTAGCTCCTTGCACCGTGGCTGGGGGAGTGGCAGGCTCGCCTGCACCAATGGGTACAAGGTGGGTGATGCCAGGCGCGCGCTGGTCGCCAGACACACGTGCACTCGGGCGGCCTGGCCGGGGAGCAAGCGCGCCAAACTGTGGGTGGCCAGACCGGTGTGCGGCAGCAGGGCGGCGCCTGGCCTGGCGACGCCTCCCCGCCAGTGCGAGGGTCGCAGAAGTCAGTGCCCCAACTGCGCCGGCATGTCCCCGCATCTGCAGTCCCATTGTCTGGACAGCACCTCTCAGCTGGCGACTGGCGTGCTGCGCTGCCTCGAGTTGCTCGACCCCCCTCTCATGCGCTGCCACAAGGAGCTCCACCCCCCTGGCGTGCGCTGCAGCGAAAACCTCGAGGCCCCTGGCCTGGGCTTGGCTGAAAGCCACCACACTTTGAGAGAGGCTTTCGATGGCCTGAGGCATCTGTGCCAGCACCTCCATGATTTCCACGTGGCGGCGCTCCGACGCCGCCGACATCTCGTCCAGGAGGCGCACCTCCTGGGCGACGTCCGAGTCCGGACTGGAGGCCGCCTCCCCCCTCTGGGCAGAAGGGTCGCGTGCCGCCGGAGCCTTGCCGCGGGCGTCCATGCCACTGGGACCAGGTTCGGGGCTCCCCTCCTCCGCCTCCCCCTGGCTCTCCGGCACGCCAGACGTATCCCCTTCATTGGCATGTCCTGGAGCGGAGGAGGGTTCCCCCGAGGTGGCGCCTTCCTGCTGCTCCTCCACGTCCTCCTCCTCCGAGGGCCTGGCTGTGTGGGCTTCAGGGAGCACTTCCTCCTCACCAGCTGAAAGCAGGAAGGCACAAGTGTAGCTTTAGAGTGAGGACAGGCCGACAGCGAGGGAGGCCGCACTGGTGCATTATGCGCATTTATCGGCCACTGGGGAAGGATGTAGATCTGATGCGCGAGGGCAAGGATAGAGGTGCAGCCGGTCCTGTCCTTACCAGTGGGCTCCAGTGTAGGGTCGGCGTCGCCGATCGCCACAGGCCCAATCACCGGGTGCCGCAGCAGTCGGGCCACCCTCTCTTCCAGAGGCGTCAGCTCCTGGAACTCGCGAGGGCCTCCACCAGTGACACGGAGGCTCCTGGCGTTCCTCGCCAGCTTGGCCTGCAAGAGAAACGAGGGCGTCTAAGTACAGTGTGGTGCCCTGTAGCTGTGTGTGAGGCCTGCCATGGTGGAATAGCTTGCACAGTGTGGTGCCCTGTAGCTGTGTGTGAGGCCTCCCATGGTGGAATAGCTTGCACAGTGTGGTGCCCTGTAGCTGTGTGTGAGGCCTCCCATGGCGGAATAGCTTGCACAGTGTGGTGCCCTGTAGCTCTGTGTGAGGCCTCCCATGGTGGAATAGCTTGCACTGTGTGGTGCCCTGTCGCTCTGTGTGAGGCCTCCCATGGTGGAATAGCTTGCACAGTGTGGTGCCCTGTAGCTGTGTGTGAGGCCTCCCATGGTGGAATAGCTTGCACAGTGTGGTGCCCTGTAGCTCTGTGTGAGGCCTCCCATGGTGGAATAGCTTGCACAGTGTGGTGCCCTGTAGCTCTGTGTGAGGCCTCCCATGGTGGAATAGCTTGCACAGTGTGGTGCCCTGTAGCTCTGTGTGAGGCCTCCCATGGTGGAATAGCTTGCACAGTGTGGTGCCCTGTAGCTCTGTGTGAGGCCTCCCATGGTGGAATAGCTTGCACAGTGTGGTAAGTGCAGAAAGAGCTCTTGATTAACATGCAAGTGCCATTGCAGCGGCAGCAGGGCTGGCCATTGGACCTTGGATGTCCCTTTGGCCCTAATGGGAGGTGCACATGCAAGGATGAGGGGGACATTGGAAAGGGTACTCACCTTGACCAGCCGACATAGGTCGTTGTATTTCTTGCGGCACTGGTCCGCACTCCTGGGAACATCTGAGCTGGAGGAGACCCTCCGGGCAATTTTGGTCCAGGCCTCCATGAACTGGCTCCTGGGAGCCTTCCTGCCACTAGCCGGGCAAACGACCCGCCTTCTTTTGCGCACCCCATGAAGGAGCACACCCAGCGCATGCTCAGAGAAGCGTTCGGCTCTTTCACGGGCCCTCTCCATGTCCTCCAGGCGTTGATATGCCACACAACCACTCCTGAGGCCTAGTTGCAGGGCTACAGCATGCAGGGCGTGGCTGCAGTCAAAGTTGACCCTTCCCCCTTTAAGAGCTGGCCGGCGTCAGGGTGTCTGCTGACACTCACCACATGATCGCACCTGCGCTGCGCCCGGAATCGGCGTTATTAGGCTGCATCGCCGGATTAGCGCCTGAACACAGGGTTCCAACGCCTTGTGCAGCGCTCGGCCAAAAAGTTGGCCAAATCTACTGAATTTCGGCGAGCTCGCCTGCACTTTCCGGCGGGCGCTAAATTTGACGAGCGCCCGACTTTAGCGCCGCAATAGCGTCAGAACTGAATTTCTAGGCCTATGACTCTTTGGCCTAGAAATTCAGCTGTTTGCGCCAGACGTTAGCGCCAGATTTCCGGCGCTATCCACTTAGCGCCTGGGCACCGCCGGATCTGCGCCTACGCCGAAATTCAGCTGGGCTTTAGCGCCGGCGCAAAGTGTTAGCGCCCGGTCAGCTGCGCGCGCATCTTATGACGTCATTCCGTCGTGCAACGCCGTTTGTGCGCCCCAAACCGGAAATTCAGTGGCGCCCGGCCGATGTTGGCGTGGCGCTACTAAGAACTGTGAAATGGAACTCAACAGAGGCCCTGTGGGATTCGGGGAGCGCTAATTAAAGGGCACATCCACTCACCCATAAAAGCTAGCCATTTCGCTGCAATGACTTGACTGGTTTGGATTTCTGCACAGAGAGCAAGGCACAGAGATTACTGATTTCGGACACCATAGGAGAGGTCTTTTTGGCTTCTAGCCAGTGCTTTGACATTTGCATCCTTGTGATTTTGCTGGTTGGAACTTTGTAATGGGGGCTGCATGGGGGGCCAACCCTCAGTTGCGACATTTTGTGCGAAGGGCTGGCATACGCTTTGAGACAGGCCCAGGCATGGCTAGACGCAGAGGGGCCATTAGGCGTCGCCAACGTAGGCCTTACCCAGTCAGGCAATACCGGGAGCAGGTCTCATATCTCACCATGACTGCGGCGCATTGTGTTAAGAGGCTGCGCTTCAGAAGGGAGGTGGTTGAAGAGATCTGCCAGCGGCTTTATGCAGATTTGCAGCCACAGCTCATGTCCAGGGTGTCTCTCTCGGTGGAAGTGAAGGTCACGGTGGCTCTCAGCTTTTATGCAAGCGGCTCCTTCCAAGCCGCTGCTGGGGACATCGCGACCATCTCCCAGTTCGCCGCGCATCGCTGCATCCGACAGGTCACCGAAGCACTTTTCGCGAGGAGCCACCAATTCATCTCCTTCCCCATGACCCAACACAAGCAGGAGCAGCGTGCATTCGGATTTGCCAGGATCGCGGCCTTCCCCATGGTGCAGGGCGCCATTGACTGCACGCATGTGGCTATGCGGCCACCTATCCGCAATGCCGAGCAAGACCGCAACCGGAAGGGCTACCATTCCCTAAATGTGCAGCTGGTGTGTGACCACAGGCAGCGCATCCTAGCTGTCAATGCCCGCTTCCCAGGAAGCATCCACGATGCCTTTATCCTGCGACAGACTACTGTGGCTGACATGTTCCAGGCACAGCCTCAACCAAGGGGATGGCTTCTCGGGGACAAGGGCACCCTTTGTGCACATGGCTCATGACCCCGCTCCGCGCGCCCAGGACCCCAGCGGAGCTGGCATACAACGAAAGCCATCAAGCCACAAGGAACCTAATAGAGCAAACGATAGGCGTCCTCAAGCAACGGTTCCGTTGCCTGGATCGTTCGGGCGGGTCTCTTCAGTATTCGCCGGATAGAGTCTCCCAGTTCGTCGTGGTCTGCTGCATGCTCCACAACCTGGCTATCCGCAGGACTCAGGCACTGCCACCTGACATTGGGCCACCACCTCAGGAGGACGAGCAGGAGGACCCTGAGGAGGAGCAGCACCAGGCCAGGAGGGAGCGACAAGGTCCAAGGGCCGTCCGCCGGGGGCTTATTGCTCGACACTTCTAGGCCCCCTGTCAGGGAATGGCCTGGCCCACTGAACGCAGCCGCTTCGCAAGCCCTCAGCCGGTTAACCCAACAACCACTTGAAACATGACACCTGCACATGGTGAATAAATAAACATCTTTATTTGAAAACCTCAGGGCCCTTCCCACATGGAAGAGCAAAACAGAGAAGACCCCCAAAAAACAGTAACAAACTTCTGTCACTCCCAAAACCTGGGGAGGACTAACATAACATCAGCATCCAAATGGCCTCGTCACTGGCCTAACAAAAACAAGCCCCCCCAACAACACAAAGACCCCCATAAAACAAAAACACATAATGCCCCCCAGAACAGAAGCCCCCGCATCACCCAAACCCTCGGTGAACACACTCTATTGGGTGTGGCGAGAGGGCGAGTGTGTGGACAGGCGTCTTTTGCCCCGGCCCGTCCTGCTGCTGCGCCTCAAGCTGGGCCGTGAGGCTGTGCCGAGGCTGGGGGAAGGATCCTCAGGGCGACAAGGCGTCTCGCCAGATGCCCTTGGGGGTCGGCCTACACGAGGGCGGGCCCGGGAGGGGCCGGCTGGTGGCTGCTGCAGCTGTGGGTGGCCCTCTTCAGTGGCTGCAGTAGCTCCTTGCACCGTGGCTGGGGGAGTGGCAGGCTCGCCTGCACCAATGGGTACAAGGTGGGTGATGCCAGGCGCGCGCTGGTCGCCAGACACACGTGCACTCGGGCGGCCTGGCCGGGGAGCAAGCGCGCCAAACTGTGGCTGGCCAGACCGGTGTGCGGCAGCAGGGCGGCGCCTGGCCTGGCGACGCCTCCCCGCCAGTGCGAGGGTCGCAGAAGTCAGTGCCCCAACTGCGCCGGCATGTCCCCGCATCTGCAGTCCCATTGTCTGGACAGCACCTCTCAGCTGGCGACTGGCGTGCTGCGCTGCCTCGAGTTGCTCGACCCCCCTCTCATGCGCTGCCACAAGGAGCTCCACCCCCCTGGCGTGCGCTGCAGCGAAAACCTCGAGGCCCCTGGCCTGGGCTTGGCCGAAAGCCACCACACTTTGAGAGAGGCTTTCGATGGCCTGAGGCATCTGTGCCAGCACCTCCATGATTTCCACGTGGCGGCGCTCCGACGCCGCCGACATCTCGTCCAGGAGGCGCACCTCCTGGGCGACGTCCGAGTCCGGACTGGAGGGTGCCTCCACCCTCTGGCCAGAAGGCTGGCGTGCCGCCGGAGCGCTGCCGCGTGCGGCCACGCCACTGACACCAGGTTCTGCCCTCCCCTCCACCGCCTCCCCCCTCTGGGCAGAAGGGTCGCGTGCCGCCGGAGCCTTGCCGCGGGCGTCCATGCCACTGGGACCAGGTTCGGGGCTCCCCTCCCCCGCCTCCCCCTGGCTCTCCGGCACGCCAGACGTATCCCCTTCATTGGCATGTCCTGGAGCGGAGGAGGGTTCCCCCGAGGTGGCGCCTTCCTGCTGCTCCTCCACGTCCTCCTCCTCCGAGGGCCTGGCTGTGTGGGCTTCAGGGAGCACCTCCTCCTCACCAGATGAAAGCAGGAAGGCACAAGTGTAGCTTTAGGGTGAGGACAGGCCGACAGCGAGGGAGGCCGCACTGGTGCATTATGCGCATTTATCGGCCACTGGGGAAGGATGTAGATCTGATGCGCGAGGGCAAGGATAGAGGTGCAGCTGGTCCTGTCCTTACCAGTGGGCTCCAGTGTAGGGTCGGCGTCGCCGATCTCCACAGGCCCAATCACCGGGTGCCGCAGCAGTCGGGCCACCCTCTCTTCCAGAGGCGTCAGCTCCTGGAACTCGCGAGGGCCTCCACCAGTGACACGGAGGCTCCTGGCGTTCCTCGCCAGCTTGGCCTGCAAGAGAAAGGAGGGCGTCTAAGTACAGTGTGGTGCCCTGTAGCTGTGTGTGAGGCCTGCCATGGTGGAATAGCTTGCACAGTGTGGTGCCCTGTAGCTGTGTGTGAGGCCTCCCATGGTGGAATAGCTTGCACAGTGTGGTGCCCTGTAGCTCTGTGTGAGGCCTCCCATGGTGGAATAGCTTGCACAGTGTGGTAAGTGCAGAAAGAGCTCTTGATTAACATGCAAGTGCCATTGCAGCGGCAGCAGGGCTGGCCATTAGACCTTGGATGTCCCTTTGGCCCTAATGGGAGATGCACATGCAAGGATGAGGGGGACATTGGAAAGGGTACTCACCTTGACCAGCCGACATAGGTCGTTGTATTTCTTGCGGCACTGGTCCGCACTCCTGGGAACATCTGAGCTGGAGGAGACCCTCCGGGCAATTTTGGTCCAGGCCTCCCTGAACTGGCTCCTGGGAGCCTTCCTGCCACTAGCCGGGCAAACGACCCGCCTTCTTTTGCGCACCCCATGAAGGAGCACACCCAGCGCATGCTCAGAGAAGCGTTCGGCTCTTTCACGGGCCCTCTCCATGTCCTCCAGGCGTTGATATGCCACACAACCACTCCTGAGGCCTAGTTGCAGGGCTACAGCATGCAGGGCGTGGCTGCAGTCAAAGTTGACCCTTCCCCCTTTAAGAGCTGGCCGGCGTCAGGGTGTCTGCTGACACTCACCACATGATCGCACCTGCGCTGCGCCCGGAATCGGCGTTATTAGGCTGCATCGCCGGATTAGCGCCTGAACACAGGGTTCCAACGCCTTGTGCAGCGCTCGGCCAAAAAGTTGGCCAAATCTACTGAATTTCAGCGAGCTCGCCTGCACTTTCCGGCGGGCGCTAAATTTGATGAGCGCCCGACTTTAGCGCCGCAATAGCGTCAGAACTGAATTTCTAGGCCATTGACTCTATGACACCCAACTCCATAAATCCCGTGCTCCTGCAATAAAACTCAGAAACAGCCATTAAAATCACTGTTAAGGGTCTGTAAACAAGTACTTAATGACTTGAATGAGGTCGCCCGCCTCTACAGATCGGGTCCAGGTAACGTGAGGCTGAGAGCTACGTGGATAGCACATTTAAGGAGGTGGTCACCTTTCAGCTAAGGAGTGTGCAGGCAGAGATGGAATGAGTGACCGCTATACAGAAGAGGTGGACCAGGCAGGTAGTCTAGGAGTCCCCTGAGTGCATCTCGCTCTCCAACCAGTATTTATTTTAAGAACTGGTGAGGGCTATGGTTCCTCTGGGGAGTACAGCCAGAGCCATGTCCACGGTACCACAGGTGGCTCAGCTGTACATGGGGAGGAGGAAGATAGGGAAAGCAATAGTGGTAGGGGATTCAATAGTTAGGGAATCAGACAGGCATTTCTGCAGCTGCAGACATGACTCCAAGATGGTATGTTGCCTCCCTGGTGCCAGGGTCAAGGATGTCACCGAGCGGCTGCAGAACATTCTGAGGGGGGAGGGTGAACAGCCAGAGGTCGTGGTCCATATCGGTACCAATGACATAGGTAGAAAGAGGGATGAGGCCCTGCAGACAGCTTTTAGGGAGCTAGGAAAGAGATTAAAAAGCAGGACCTCAAAGGTAGTAATCTCTGGATTAGTCCCGGTGCCATGCGTGAGTGAGTATAGAAATAGGAGGATAGCTCAGATGAATGTGTGGCTGGAGAGATGGTGCAGGAGGGAGGGTTTCAGATGCCTGGGGCACTCGGGCCGGTTCTGGGGGAAGTGGGACCTGTACAGGCCAGACAGGTTGCACCTCAACAGAGCCAGTACCATATCCTTGCGGGGTGGTTTGCTGGTGCTGTTGGGTAGGGTTTAAACTAAGTTGGCAGGGAGATGGGCACCAGGATGTAGCATTAGAAAGGAGAAACAAAGGGCTCAATGGATTGGGAGAGACAGAAAGCACTAAAACAAGAAATAGTAAGATATTAGGTGGGGTCAGACTAAGAGAGAACACAGGATGGTCTAATATAGGTTTACAGTGTATGTATGTGAATGCACTGGTAAATAAGGTTGGTGAGCTGCAGGTGCAAATAGCCACATGGGAATATGATGTCATGGCAATAACGGAGACCTGGCTCAAAAAAGTGCGGGATTGGGTATTAAATATTCCTGTATATAAGGTGTTCAGGAAAGATAGGGAAGGAAAGGTAGGAGGTGGTGTGGCAGTATTGGTTAAAGATAATGTTACAGTGCTGGAGAGAGAGGATGTCCTGGAGGAGTCAAGGACAGAATCTATATGGCTAGAGTTAAGAAATAATAGAGGTGTCATTACACTATAGGTGTATTCTATAGGCCACCAACTAGTGGGAAAAATATGGAGGAGCAAATTTGCAGAGAAATTACAGAGAGATGCAAGACCTATAGAGTAATGATAATGGGGAACTTCAACTATCCTAATATAGACTGGGATAGTAATAGTTTAAAGGACAGAGAGGGGGAAGAATTTCTGAAGTGTGCTCAGGAGAACTTTCTTGATCGGTATGATTCCAGCCCAATGAGAAAGGAGGCATTGCTGGATTTGGTTCTGGGGAATGAGGTAGGTCAAGTGGAGCAAGTGTCAGTAGGTGAACATTTAGGGAACACTGATCATAGTATCATATGGTTTAGATTAGCTATGGAAAAGGACAGGGAGCAATCTAGAGTAAAAATACTTAATTGGAGGAAGGTCAATTTCAGTGGGATGAGAATGGATCTGGCCCGGGTAAATTGGAATCAAAGATTTGCAGGCAAAACTGTAATGGAACAATGGTCTGCCTTTAAAGAAGGAATAGTTTGGGTACAGTTGAGGTACATTCCCACTAGGGGGAAAGGTAGGGCAACTAAAGTCAGAGCTCCCTGGGTGACAAAAGAGATAGAGAATAAGATGAAGCAGAAAAAGAGCGCGTATGACAGATGTCAGGTCAAGAATACACCTGAGAATCAGACTAAATATAAAAAGTTCAGAGGAGAAGTGAAAAAGAAAATAGGAGAGGCACAAAGAGGGTATGAGAATAGAATGTCAGCTAACATAAAAGGTAATCCACAAGCCTTCTATAGGCGTATAAATAGTAAACGGGTAGTCAGAGGAGGTTTGGGGCTGATTAGGGACCAAAAAGGAGACCTACGCATGGAGGCAGAGTGCATGACTGAGGTACAAAATGAGTACTTTGCATCTGCTGCAAATAGACATCGTGAAGGAGGAGGTAGAGGAGATACTGGATGGGATAAAAATTGATAAAGAAGAGGTGTTAGAAAGGCTGGCTGTACTTAAAGTAGATAAGTCACCAGGACCAGATAAGATGCATCCTAGGATGCTGAGGGAAGTGAAGGAAGAAATTGCGGAGGTACTGGCCATAATCTTCCAATCCTCCTTAGAAATGGGGATGGTACCAGAGGACTGGAGAATTATAAATGTTAAATCCTTGATCAAACTACATAGAAATATAGAAGATAGGAGCAGGAGTAGGCCATTCAGCCCTTCGAGCCTGCTCTGCCATTCAATGAGATCATGGCTGATCATCCAAATTCAGTACCCTGTCCCTGCCTTCTCCCCATATCCCTAGATCCCTTTAGCCTTAAGAAATATATCCAACTCTTTAATGAACATACTTAATGAACTGGCCTCCACCGCCCTCTGTGGCAGAGAATTCCGCAGGTTCACCACTCTCTGGGTGAAGAAATTCCTCCTCATTTCAGTCCTAAATGGCTTACCCCTTATCCTTAGACTATGACCCCTGGTTCTGGACTCCCCGGCCATCAGAAACATCCTTCCTGCATCTAGTCTGTCCAGGCCTGACAGAATTTTATAGGTTTCGATGAGATCCCCTCTCAATCTTCTAAACTCCAGTGAGTATAAGCCCAATTGACACAATCTCTCCTCATACGTCATTCCTGCCATCCCAGGTATCAGCCTGGTGAATCTTCGCTGCACTCCTTCCATGGCAAGAACGTCCTTCCTCAGGTAAGGCGACCAAAACTGCACACAATACTCAAGGTGTGGTCTCACCAAGGCCCTGTACAACTGCAGCAAGACACCCTTGTTCTTGTACTCGAACCCTCTTGCTACGAAGGCCAACATACCATTTGCCTTCTTAACCGCCTGCTGCACCTGCATGCTTACCTTCAGCGACTGGTGCACAAGAACACCCAGGTCTCTTTGTACTTCCCCTTCTCCCAATCTATTGCCATTCAAATAATAATCTGCCTTCCTGTTTTTGCCACCAAAGTGGATGACCTCACATTTATCCACATTATAGTGCATTTGCCATGTTTCTGCCCAATCACCCAACCTGTCCAAATCGTACTGGAGTTTCACGACATCTTCCTCACAGCATACCCTCCCACCCAGCTTTGTGTCGTCTGCAAATTTGGAGATATTACATCCAATTCCCTCGTCCAGATCATTAATATATATTGTGAACAGCTGGGGTCCTAGGACCGATCCTTGCGGTACCCCACTAGTCACTGCCTGCCACTCGGAAAACGACCCGTTTATTCCAACTCTTTGCTTTCTGTCCGCCAACCAGTTCTCTATCCAAGTCAATACCTTGCCCCCAATCCCATGTGCCTTAATTTTGCACGCTAATCTCTTATGCGGGACCTTATTGAAAGCCTTCTGAAAGTCCAAATACACCACATCCACTGGTTCTCCCTTATCTATTTTAGCAGTTACATCCTCAAAAAATTCCAAAAAACAAGTTTCCTCTTGTTGACGGGCAGCATGGTGGCATAGTGGTTAGCACTGTTGCCTCACAGCGCCAGGGACCCGGGTTCAAATCCAGCCTCGGGTGACTGTCTGTGTGGAGTTTGCACATTCTCCCCATGTTTGCGTGGGTTTTCTCCGGGTGCTCCGGTTTCCTCCCACAGACCAAAGATGTGCGGGTTAGGTTGATTGGCCATGATGAATTGACCATTAGTGTTAGGGGGATTAAAATGTGTGGGGTTACAGGAATAGGGTGGGATATGTGTTGGTGTAGGGGTTACAGGGATCGTGTGGGATATGTGTCGGTGCAGGCTCGATGGGCCGAAATGGCCTCTATCTGCACTGTGGGGTTTCTGTGATTCTGTGATTCTGTGATTAGTCAAGCATGATTTACCTTTTGTAAATCCATGTTTACTTTGTCCGATCCAGTCACTGCTTTCCACGTGCTCTGCTATTACATCTTTTATAATGGACTCTAGCATTTTCCCCACTACCGATATAATTCCCCGCCTTTTCTCCACCATCTTTTTTGAATAGTGGGGTAACATTAGCTACCCGCCAATCCATGGGTACCGTTCCAGAATCTATCGAGTTCTGGAAGATGACCAGCAATGCATCTACTATTTCTAGGGCCACTTCCTTAAGTACCCTGGGATGTAGATTATCAGGCCCTGGGGATTTATCGGCCTTCAGTCCCATCAATTTTCCTAACACCATTTCCCTACAAATACTGATTTCTTTCAGTTCCACCCTTTCATCAGACCCTATGTTCCCCGGCATCTCTGGGAGGTTATTTGTGTCCTCCTTTGTGAAGACAGAACCAAAATATGTATTTAGTTGGTCAGCCATTTCTTTGTTCCCCATTATAAATTCCCCCGATTCTGACTGCAAGGGACCTACGCTTGACTTCACCAATCTTTTTCTCTTCACATATCTATAAAAGCTTTTACAGTCGGTTTTTATGTTCACTGCAAGCTTACTCTCATATTCTATTTTCCCTTTCTTAATTAATCCCTTTGTCCTACTTTGTTGAATCCTAAACTGCTCCCAGTCCTCAGGATTATTGCTTTTTCTGGCTAATTTATATGCCCTCTCCTTGGACCTTATGCTATCCCTAATTTCCCTTGTTAGCCACGGTTGGGTCACCTTTTTTGTTTTATTTTTATGCCAAACTGGGATGAACAAATTCTGTAGTTCATCCATTCGGTCTTTGAAACAAGCGTGTAATGATAAACCCAGCAACTACAGGCCAGTTGTAAGGGGTTTTCAATCGACGAGGTCTCTCTCTCTCTCTCTCGCTCTAGAGGCCTCTCTCTCTTGCACAGTAATTCACTGAGTGGTTCGACCCACTCACCCCTTAGGTTCTATCCACTGGACTTTGAGGTAGGAACTACAATGCAGAGAATACTCTACAGACCAAGTTTAATGAAACAAAATGAAATTTTTTTATTGCACAAAATAAAAATTGAATGTAAGCCAATAAGTTACATGGGAGGGAAAAACAAATCATAATACAGTACTAACCAACATATCTACAGGAATATTACGCTTTACAAGGTTCATCATGAAATAGGGAAGCACACAGAACATCGAGGGACAACAACTCATTGTTAATTATTCCCCGAAGTGCCCACCCCCTAAACCTAGCTAGATTAGATTATGAGGGGCCAGAAACATGCTCACCAATCCCAGTTAGAAACATAGAGGTTTTGTAGTCTGCGTTTTGGTCCTCTCAGGCGTCCTGTCTCCACGTGGTCATTGAGCTGTAGGAGCAGCGGGCTGCTCAAGCTGATGGCTCCTTCTTTTCAGCAAGACGCGCTGACCATCATTTTGCCCGCAGCTCGTTTTTCTCCGTGCTCCTACACACGACGCTGTAGGGCGTTTCGTCTTCTCTTCTTCTCGTCAACTTTCTCCTCGTCTTCGTCAACGGCCCGGGGTTTTTGCCGATGATCTCTCGATAACTACCCCGGGTCTCGTCTTCTTCTTCTGAGTCCGAGAAAGCCTTCTTCGGACCCCCGAGCAATCTCTCAAAAAGACTGGCTCTTCACAAAGCGACCAAGCTAAAAGCTGCCCAACAAGCTCCAAAAGCTAAAAGCTACCGATGGCTACCCCAGGACTCCAGTTATACTTTTTCATGGAGGCCCTTATCTCCCGCCACATCAAGGTTAGTCTTTGTTTAACTTTTGGCGGGCTTGTAGCACAGCGGGGTAGTCTTTGTTTTTAAAGTATCTTCGGGATGGCTGGTAACTGCCATCTCTGGTCTGGAACGACCCTGTATTGTCTTTAATGTCCCTCTTCGAACTTGAATCTGTTCCCCTTTGTCTGGGTAAACATTTAGATGGCCTTTATCTACAGGCCGATCTGATCGGATCTGCATCCAATCTATATGTATGGGGCTCTGTCTGGTTTTGTTTTCCCTGAAACTGCCTTCCAGCACCTACTGTGGGCTGAATCCACAAAAGCTGTCTGGGGACTGCAGGAACCATTTTAAAGTGTCCCCAAAGCTGGTCACGGGGTCTGGCGGCCATTTTGTGTGTCCCTTTTTCTGGGCTTCTTTTAAAACAGTCTTTAAAATTCTGCCAATAGACCCTTATAGGACAATGTTCAATTTTGCGAATTCTACACAGTCAATTTAAACTTGGTAGTGGGGAAGCTTTTGGAAACAATAATCAGGGACAAAATTAACAGTTACTTGGACAACTGTGGAATAATTAAGGAAAGCCAGCATGGATTTGTTAAAGGCAAATCGTTTTTAATCAACTTGATTGAGTTTTTTGATGAGGTAACAGAGAGGGTTGATGAGGGCAATGCAGTTGATGTGATGTACATGGATTTCCAAAAGGCGTTGAACAAAGTGCCACTTAATAGGCTGGCCAGCAAAATTGAAGCCCATAGAATAAAAGGGTCAGTGGCAGCATGGATACGGAATTTGCTAAGTGACAGGAACCATAGAGTAGTGGTGAACGATTGTTTTTCGGACTGGCGGGAGGTATACAGTGGTGTTCCCCAGGGGTCGGGTCTAGGACCACTGCTTTTCTTGATGTATATTAATGACTTGGATGTGGGTGTACAAGGCACAATTTCAAAATTTGCAGATGACACAAAACTTGGAAGTATAGTGCACAGTGAGGAGGATAGTGATAGACTTCAAGAGGACATAGACAGGCTGGTGGAATGGGCAGACATGTGGCATACAGTCATAGAGTTATACAGCACAGAAAGAGGCCCTTTGGCCCATCGCGTCCGCGCCGGCCATCAAGCCCTGTCTAATCTAATCCCACTTTCCAGCATTTGGTCCGTAGCCTTGTATGCTATGGCATTTCAAGTGCTCATCCAAATGCTTCTTGAATGTTGTGAGGGTTCCTGCCTCTGCCACCCTTTCAGGCAGTGAGTTCCAGATTCCAACCACCCTCTGGGTGAAAAAGTTTTTCCTCAAATCCCCTCTAAACCTCCTGCCCCTTACCTTAAATCTATGCCCCCTTGTTATTGACCCCTCTACTAAGGGGAACAGTTCCTTTCTATCCACCCTATCTATGCCCCTCATAATTTTGTATACCTCAATCAGGTCCCCCCTCAGCCTTCTCTGCTCCAAGGAAAACAACCCCAGCCTGTCCAGTCTTTCTTCATAGCTGAAGCGCTCCAGCCCAGGTAACATCCTGGTAAATCTCCTCTGCACCCTCTCCAAAGCAATCACATCCTTCCTATAGTGTGGCGACCAGAACTGCACACAATACTCCAGCTGTGGCCTTACCAGCGTTTTGTACAGCTTCATCATAACCTCCCTGCTCTTATATTCTATGCCTCGGCTAATGAAGGCAAGTATCCCATATGCCTTTTTAACCACCTTATCCACCTGTTCTGCTGCCTTCAGGGATCTATGTACATGCACACCAAGGTCCCTCTGATCCTCTGTCTTTCCTAGGGTCTTACCATTCATTGTGTATTCCCTTGCCTTGTTAGTCCGTCCAAAATGCATCACCTCGCACTTTTCAGGGTTAAATTCCATTTGCCACTGTTCCGCCCATCTGACCAACCCATCTATATCGTCCTGTAGCCTGAGGCTCCCCGCCTCGCTATTTACCACTCCACCAATTTTCGTGTCATCTGCGAACTTACTGATCATACCTTTTACATTCACATCCAAATCATTAATGTAGACCACAAACAGCAAGGGACCCAGCACCGATCCCTGCGGTACCCCACTGGACACAGGCTTCCAGTCACAAAAACAACCTTCCACCATCACCCTCTGCCTTCTGCCACTAAGCCAGTTTTAGATCCAATGTGCCAAGGCACCCTGGATCCCATGGGCTCTTACCTTCCTGACCAGTCTCCTATGCGGCACTTTATCAAAAGCCTTACTGAAATCCATGTAAACCACATCCACTGCACTACCCTCATCCACACACCTAGTCACCCCCTTGAAAAATTCAATCAAATTGGTCAGACATGATCTTCCCTTGACAAAGCCATGCTGGCTATCCCTAATTAATCCTTGCCTCTCCAAGTGGAGACCAATTCTGTCCCTCAGAATTTTTTCCAATAATTTCCCTACCACTGATGTTAGGCTCACTGGCCTGTAATTCCCTGGTTTATCCCTACTACCCTTCTTGAATAATGGTACTACGTTAGCAGTTCTCCAGTCCTCTGGCACATCCCCTGTGGCCAGAGAGGTTCTGAAAATTTGTGTCAGAGCCCCTGCAATCTCTTCCTTTGCCTCACATAGTAGCCTGGGATACATCTCGTCCGGGCCTGGGGATTTATCCACTTTTAAGACTGCTAAAACCGCTAGTACCTCCTCCCTCTCGATGCTAATATGTTCAAGTATAACGCAGAAAAATGTGATGTGATACATTTTGGTAGAAAGAATAAGAGAGGACATATAAACTAAAGGGTACAAAGGGGTTACACAAACAGAGACACCTAGGGGTATATGTGCACAAATCATTGAAGTTGGCAGGGCAGAAGAACCAAAGGCGACGTAAGAAAAAACTTGTTTACGCAGCGAGTGGTTAAGATCTGGAATGCACTGCCTGAAAGGATAGTGGAGGCAGACTCAATCACAGCTTTCAAAAGGGAGTTGGATAAGTACCTGAAGGAAAAAAATTTGCAGGGCTACGGGGAAAGGGCGGGGGAGTGGGACTAGCTGAAGTGTTCTTGCAGAGAGCCGACACGGGCTTGATGGGCCTAAGGGCCTTCTTCCATGCTGTAACCATTCTATGATTCCAAGATTCTATGATAAAGCCGCTCGAGTTTAATATGCAAGGTGGTGGGATGGCGGCGAGTTCCTGACGCGCTCACTATTTCCACCATTTTTACTGTCGACCTGCCCCCAAACACGCACGTGCGGCAACGGGAAAATTCCGGCCTTTATTTCTCTCTCGGTCACAACATTTCATGTTTTTCTTTATTTAAATGATACTATTATAATTATTGTTCCTCTGAACTTTTACTTTCTTGTTCCCACTAAGCTATAAGTACATCATCCAATGCATTACTTCCCAGTCTTGCATTCTCACTATATTGAAATCAAGACTCTTTTCACTGCCTCGCACTCTAGCTCATTCTTTCTCAGGACCTCAGAATTGTTGCACTATTTACCTCCCTCAATATTTCTTTTCGACAATTTTCAGGTTTTTTAAATCCAAGTTTGATGCCACCTAATCTCTACTTCGTGCTTTCCCTCACCTTCTCTCTTACTATTTTCAAAGTTGGATGATATCCTGTAATACAGGCCTCGGCACTTCACCTGGGTTTCTCAACATTGAAAAACAAGAGTTTCAGTACCTGCCTTCAGCTCTTTCCTCTTGTGATTGAAATGGTGACATATGATGTGAAAATCCTTTTTCTACTCAGAGCAACTGAGTCTCCACCATTTTCCAGAGGGGTTCTGCTGGGCTCTCACTGGAGTTACAGCAGGAGATCAGTAGAATCCCTACAGATTAGTGGGGCCCATATTTTTCTGAACCAGAAATGTGCCTTTTGTGATGAGCTATTACTTGCCTGGCACTGAAATGTTACCTGGCTGGACATTAGGAACAAGCATTTAACACTGAAATTAGAAGATTCTTCTGATGCAGCTGTTAATATGAGAATCAAATCTACTTGATATTTCCTATCATTCCATAATCACGATACATTCATATGGACATTGCACTGCTGTTATAGATCCCAATGACAAATTCTTTTGTTTTATTGATGAGCGTAATGAATCTTTTGATGTGAATTAGTTGTATATGCTAATTCATTAACAATATCTGGGAGTTATCCTGGGCTACACCAGAAAGCCGGTGTAGGTGCTATTCTGGCCCTCAAGTGGGTCCCACTGAGCAGGAGTGAGACATCAGATTTCTATTAGTTCCTCTCTCTCCAACAGCAGACATTGGGGCCACCACCACCGCTACCACGGGCATACCACCACCTTCCACCAGGTGGTTCCAGAGATCGGTGGCAAGGGAGGGTAGGAAATGAAAAGAAAAAAGAAAGACTTGCATTTATATAGCGCCTTTCATGACTATCGGGTGTCCCAAAGATCTTTACAGCCAATGAAGTACTTTTGAAGTACAGTCACTGTTGTAATGTAGGAAACACAGCAGGCAATTTGCGCACAGCAAGGTCGCACAAACAGCAATGTGATACTGACCAGATAATCTGTTTTTGTTATGTTGATTGAGGGATAAATATTTCTCGAACACCGGAGATAACTCCCCTGCTCTTCTTCGAAATAGTTCCATGGGATCTTTTGCATCCACCTGAGGGGGCAGACGGGGCCTCAGTTTAACATCTCATCCGAAAGCTGGCACCTCTGACAGTGTAGCACTCCCTCAGTACTGCACTGGAGCATCAGCTTAGATTTTTGTGCTCAAGTCTCTGGAGTGGGACTTGAACCTACAACCATCTGATTCAGAGGTGAGAGTGCTGACAAATAGGAAGGAAAGCTGGGATTGCGCCCTCCCTGCTGGCATTCACTGCTCGCAGGTGGGGAAGAGATGTCAGACTGTAGTCCCAGTGGGGAGAAAATCCAGGTTGGGGCCTCTGTCAGATTTTCCTGCTGTTTTCACCATTATACAACCTCAAATCAGGTGAGATATTGGAGGAAAATCCAGGACCTAGTTTCTAACGAGATCCTATTTGAAGGAAAAAAAGCACCGATGATAAAACATCAGAAACGAATAAAATAGACTGATAATTACAACAACGTGTGGGACTGAGAGTGACAAGATGAACAACTAAGCATTAATACACACCCAGACATGTAAAAAGATTTTTAAAGAAAGCACACAGCTCTTTGATATTCCAAATGAAAACATTACAAGTAAAAACACTGTTCTAATCAAAATTGTTAATGAACTCATTGTCACCTACCATTCTATTCAATTTTTGTTTGTGTAAACATACATAGAAGGAGTAATTGCTGTCATACGCAATATCAAATTCATTTAACACTATCTGAGTTTTCAGACGAAAGGTTTAGCGTTCTCCGAACCCTAAGATTGGATTATGTTTTTTTTATATACACATTCCAATTGAGCTGTCCTTTCATAACCTGTACAAGCCTCGTTTTCTTGCTTCGATTCTTTTATTTTGTTACCACACCAAGTTCTGTCATTTGGAATCCTATTTTTCGATCTCACCATATTTTATCAAAGGTGACACAGAGTCAATTTTGCACTGTGCTACAGGGATATTCATTGTCATCTTTATAATGTCATACAGTCTAGTTACAGTATTTGCCATTACTGCTATCCATTGTCAGTACATAGAGTGCCTGCACCAGCACTGATACATCATTCTGAAGAGATTTAACAACAAGTTAAATGCATTGGCTGCGAAATTTCATGCCATTTATAATGTTTCTGCTGCAATTCACTGTCCTGACCTACAAATTAGGGCGGAAATAGTTTCCACTCCAAAAACAAAGTGCCCGAATTTATTGATGCGATTGGGCCCCATGGATGCGATTGCAACCCATGTACTCGATTGCAATACATGTACACAAGTGTCAGTGGCACAGCAGACCAGCATTTCCTGTACAAAGGCTCACAATATGAGAGGGTAATGGCAAAAGAACCAGGGGGGAGGTGAGGAGAATTTTTTTTCACGCAATGGGCTATTATGATCTGGAATGCACTGCCTGAAAGGGCGGTGGAAGCAGATTCAGTCGTAACTTTTAGAAGGGAATTGGATAAATACTTGGAAAGGAAACAGCTGTAGGGCTATGGGGAAAGATGGGGACTAATTGAACCGCTCTTTCAAACAGCCGGTATAGGCACGATGGGCTGAGTGGCCTCCTTCTGTGCTGTATGATTTTATATATATGATTTGAATGGGAAATACAAGGCACAGATATTGACAGAATTTGCTGGGACTGACAGGTTAGCAGTTTTGAGCCTGAAGACTGCTGAAAGTTTGGTTGTGATTCCTGTAGCTGGGTTCAAATTTTGGAATTTCTTTTTTCCTTGAGCCTTGACAGACTTGGACATGCTTCTGATGGCCTGTGGACTGTGAGACCATGGGGATACTGGGTTACATGGAGACACTAGAGAAGATGGGATTGTTTTCCTTAGAGCAGAGAATATTAAAGGGAAGTAACAACAGAAAATGCCGGAAAAACTCAGCAGACCAGGCAACATCCGTGGAGAGAAATAGAGTCAACGTTTCAGGTTGAAACCCTTTGTTAGGACTGAAAAAACACAGGAAATGAAACAGATTAAAAGGCCAGTTTGGGGGCTGGGTAATGGGGGTGAAAGAACAAAAAGAGAAGTGAAGAGACATTAAGAGGTATTCAAAACGAGACAAGATGGTGATAGGACTAGTAAAGAGACAAAGGATGGCTCTAGATGAGGTGTGAAATGCGCTGGCAGAATGAGAGACAGCTGCCATGTGGGAGAGAAAAAAAGGGGGAAGGGCACTAAACAAAGGTGTGGATAAAAAATATATGTAAAAATGTAATAGGGGCCGAGATTAAAGGGAGCTTTAATAGAGGTGTTCAAAATCACGAAGGGTTTTGAAAGAGTAAAAAGTTCTCATAGAATCATATACATTTACAGTACAGTAGTGTCGTGGTTCTGTTACTGGACTGGTATTTCAGATGCCTGGATTAATAATCCAGCAGAACATGAGTTCAAATCCTGGCTATGTGAAAATTTGGATTGAGTGTAATAATCAGGAAATAAAAAACTCGTATCAGCATCTGAAGCTGTTGGATTATTTAACTGGTTCACTAATCTTCTTTAGGGAAGGAGCTAGCAAGTAACTCAGTTAGATTGAAACCAGTACTAGGAGAAGGCCCATCACCTTCTCAGCGTAATTAGGGATGATCAATAAATCCTGCTGTTGCCAGTGAAGCCTACATCCTGAGAATTTTTTTTTTAAATCTATTAAACTACCTTCATCACCTGTTGTCATAGTTTATGGTGTTTTTTGACCATTTTGCACAGAAAGGATTTGAAAATACATCAAAGTACTTTTAATGTTGGATTTTTAAACAAAGTGTATTCTCAGACGTTTAAAAAACAGACAAATGATGGTTAATATGCTAATTGGAAGTTATTTTCTCCGGAATTTAAACAATATGGAATTTGTTAGCTTGAGTGAGTAATTGAAAAACACCTCAAAACCATTGTGTTGGAAAGTCCTCTGATCCCTGTCTGTGAAGAGGGAAATTATAAAGGTAAACATATGGACACAAGCAGGGAAAAGGGCTTTTAAACAGAGAGCATTAGGCAAGGTCAAAAGTCAGAATTGTTAGAGAAATAGTTAGAAGCCATTTCTAATGAAGGGTCATCGACCTGAAACATTAACACTGTTTCTCTCTCTACAGATGCTGCCTGAGCTGCTGAGTATTTCCAGAATTTTCTGTTTTTATTATAGTTAGAAGCCATCTTGTTTAAAACAAGTTTAATGGCCCACTAATGTAAGGAAGCCTAGCATGTTGTTTATTCTGTATCAATATGCACTAATCAGTTGGAATTAGTAATTCAGATCATAACTGTTGTTCTATGTGTTTACTCACTTAATAATTTGTATCAAGCCTCGCCTCACCAAGGGTTTCCTCAGTCTTCCTTTAAAAAAGACACAAATATCCAGTTTAGGTCACGAGGTAGTATTATTTTTACAACCCCAGATGACAGTTAGATGTAGCCCCAAGCTAAAAAAGCCCATCTAGGCACCCAAGAGAAAAACAGCGATAAGAAGTGCTTTGTCACACTTACTGCAAAATAAAAACGATGGCTGCGATTTAGCCAGTGGAGGTGGTGTCACGGCGGGAGAGGTGGATGGCGGGTCCCGGTCCCGGTCCCGCTCCCGGTCCCGCTCCTGCTCCCGCTCCTGCTCCTGCTCCTGGCCCCAGCCCACTCTCTCCAAGTGATTTTACATAGATTGGGCTTGTTACACCCACCCTGCATGTTTCCCGGCCAATTACTTATATAGGAAGCGGGTCTAATGATGTAATTTGATGACACGTCATCAGCTGGTTTCCTTAAAGGGGCAAGGTCCACATTCATTTTGACAGTTATTTTGTCAGTGTTCTGCAGCATTGAGGTGCTGCAAGCACTGACAAACATTGCACAAAGGTGCAGGGAGGTTCTCTTCCCTTCCCATGGGTGGAAGAGACCTCGCCAGGACACCAACGTAGCCTGATTGCACATTGCACAGGAGGGCAAAAGCAGGGATGTCATCAGGAGGACCAGGCTGCAGTGGTGCAAGCCTTTCAATCATCTGAGCAGATCACGAAACTTACTCCCAAGCCACACTAAACCTCATCCTGCTGTGCCACTCATCACATCCACATCACTCTGCCTTCCCTACCCTACTCCTGCACATCCTTACTCACACCAACTTACCTTGCACCTCCACCCATCCCTCTCTATCTACATTGTCACAGAAACATAGAAACATAGAAGATAGGAGCAGAAGTAGGCCATTCGGTGAGTATAAGCCCAATCGACACAATCTCTCCTCATACGTCATTCCTGCCATCCCAGGTATCAGCCTGGTGAATCTTCGCTGCACTCCTTCCATGGCAAGAATGTCCTTCCTCAGGTAAGGCGACCAAAACTGCACACAATACTCAAGGTGTGGTCTCACCAAGGCCCTGTACAACTGCAGCAAGACATCCTTGTTCTTGTACTCGAACCCTCTTGCTACGAAGGCCAACATACCATTTGCCTTCTTAACCGCCTGCTGCACCTGCATGCTTACCTTCAGTGACTGGTGCACAAGGACACCCAGGTCTCGTTGCACTTCCCCTTCTCCCAATCTATTGCCAGTCAGATAATAATCTGCCTTCCTGTTTTTGCCACCAAAGTGGATAACCTCACATTTATCCACGTTATATTGCATCTGCCATGCTTTTGCCCAATTACCCAACCTGTCCAAATCATCCTGGAGTTTCTTGGCATCCTCCTCACAGCACACACGCCCAGCCAGCTTTGCGTCATCTGCAAATTTGGAGATATTACATCTAGTTCCCTTGTCCAGATCATGAATATATATTGTGAATAGCTGGGGTCCAAGGACCGATCCCTGCGGCACCCCACTAGTCACTGCCTGCCACTCGGAAAAAGACCCATTTATTCCAACTCTTTGCTTTCTGTCTGCCAACCAGTTCTCTATCCAAGTCAATACCTTGCCCCCAATCCCATGTGCTTTAACTTTACACGCTAATCTTTTATGCGGGACCTTATCGAAAGCATTCTGAAAGTTCAAATACACCACATCCACTGGTTCTCCCTTATCTATTTTACCAGTTACATCCTCAAAAAATTCCAGTAGATTAGTCAAGCATGATTTACCTTTTGTAAATCCATGTTGACTTTGTCCGATCCTGTCACTGTTTTCCAAGTGCTCTGCTATTACATCTTTTATAATGGATTCTAGCATTTACCCCACTACCGATGTCAGGCTTACTGGTCTGTAATTCCACGTTTTCTCTCTACCACCTTTTTTGAATGGTGGGGTAACATTAGCTACCCTCCAATCCATGGGTACTGTTTCAGATTCCATCAAATGTTGGAAGATGATCAACAATGCATCTACTATTTCTAGGGCCACTTCCTTAAGTACCCTAGGATGTAGATTATCAGGCCCTGGGGGTTTATTGGCCTTCAATCCCATCAATTTCCCTAACACCATTTCCCTACAAATACTGATTTCTTTCAGTTCCTCCCTTTCATCAGACCCTATGTTCCCCGACATCTCTGGGAGGTTATTTGTGTCCTCCTTTGTGAAGATAGAACCAAAATATGTATTTAATTGGTCTGCCATTTCTTTGTTCCCCATTATAAATTCCCCTGATTCTGACTGCAAGGGACTTACGCTTGACTTCACCAATCTTTTTCTCTTCACATATCTATAAAAGCTTTAACAGTCAGTTTTTATGTTCCCTGCAAGCTTACTCTCATATTCTATTTTCCCTTTCTTAATTAATCCCTTTGTCCTCCTTTGTTGAATCCTAAACTGCTCCCAATCCTTAGGTTTACTGCTTTTTTTGGCCAATTTATATGTCCTCTCCTTGGATCTTATGCTATCCCTAATTTCCCTTGTTAGCCACGGTTGAGTCACCTTTTTTGTTTTATTTTTATGCCAATCTGGGATGAACAAATTCTGTAGTTCATCCATGCTGTCTTTGAATGATTGCCATTGCCTATCCACCGTCAACCCTTTGAGTGACATTCCCCAATCAATCCTACCCAACTCGTGCCTCAGTTGGGTAGGAATGATTCCCTATCTCACTTCCCCCCCCAACCCCCCCACCAATATGGTGAGTGTGAAAGGAATGGTTTGGACGTTTTCAAGATGCTTTATGGTGCTGGTGTGGTGTGGTGTCAACCTGGCGCATCATGTGGCAGCCAGGGTGTACAGCATCAATTAAGTAAATCTGGCCATGGTGATGCCATCGCTGGCCTCCCGGGTAGCAATGTTGTCGGGTGCTGATGTTGGTATGCCTGGTGATGTTGGTGTTTGGGCTGATCATGGTGGGATTCAGAGGACCAAGTTGAGATGTTTTCAAGGGCACCAATGTAGCTGGAATACATGGCAGCTGAAGTTGAGATGACAGAAGCGATCTGTCAATGGTGAGAGAGCTTGCTCCAAGGAGTTGACAGTGGATAGAGAGTGACGTAAGAAAACTACTAGGCACTTGGTCTAGGTATTCAACAAGGCTTTAATCAACTGTTTTTCAACATGGAGATCTAGTTGTGTCCTTCACTAGTTCCTGTTAAAGAATGTCCTGAGCAAGCTGGGCCCATGCCCGAGTATTTATACTCTCCCTGGACAGCACCACCAGCAGGCCGCCCAGTATCATTTCATAAGTCATTTCCACATGAATGACAAGATTCATGTCAGAGAGTTTACTCCAAACACTCCCAAACTGCATACAGCTCAAAAGTGTCTTCCAAGTCCTGAAAGCTCAAGCTTCTGATATTGGAAAGTGAACAGCTGTGAAATGGTAGCTTTCATACCACTTTTGCAGCTGTCACCTATTCACAGCAATGGGGAGATGTGGAAAATCCGGCCTACTTACCTGATGTGATCTCCGAACGAAGGGAACCCCGTTAAAAATGTGGTAAAATAGAAATAGGCTGGCAAAATAGTAGTTAACAAGCATTTAACAAGCATTTAACTATCTTAAATGCCTCCCCGCCGCTTCATGTTGGGTCTGTTCTGAAATCACAGACCTGACACTTTGGAAACTTACATGGAGGCGGGTTCGGAGCGGGTCAATCATTTCGATTTTGACAATGGACCGGCCTCCAAACCCGCACTCTGAGCGCCGGCAAAATTCAGCCCGATGGTGCAATTTCATTTGGCTTTGTAGCTGGATGATAGTATGAAGTCTCCTGAATTTTGTTAGGGATGTTGTGTCATTTTTCTTAATAGGGGCAGAAAGTAAAAATTTTATGCATAGAATGATTGGAGTTGGCAGGAAAACTTAGACAGATGTTGTAAAGGAATGTTGCTAAAAATCCCACTTTAAGCCAAAGAGTAAGTATGATTCATGATTTCCCTATGGATGTCAGTGGCAGCTGCCATAGAAACATCCTTTGAGTACTGATGCTCCCTCATAAGTCTGCAGTGCCTATATATACTTTGAGTGTGGCGAGGGAGAGCAAGTGGAGGTAATAACAGGGTGGTCTCATTCTCCTTTGTTGCTGCATCACTCTCCTTTGTTCCTGTCTGTTCTCCTCCTCGTCCTTCATTAAAATAGAAAATAGGGAAACCTATGCTGTTGTTTGGTATCCCTTACGGTGAGTAAGGATCAAAAATGTTCTGCTGATCAAAAAACTGCCACTCTGGCAGTTGCTTCGCACAACAGATTTTTTTTCTCAGTAGATGCAAGCAAAATTGATGTATGGGCAAAAGTATTTAATCTCGGGATGGGACAGGCTTGATGGGCCAGTTGGTCTTTTTCATATTCTTATTCATATGTTCATACAAATGTTCATATTCAATGCTGCAAACAATTTAAAAACATGCATAGAAATGAAATAGAAGTTATAAAACAAGGACATAGGTCATTTGGCCCAATCAGTCCTTGTTGCCATTTTCCCTCCTCACAAGCAATTGGATCACTTCCACAAATTGGGTCAGCTCTTGTTTGATCATGTCTCATTGATCTGCATGTAACTTACCATAATGAAAAAGATGTCTAATGGTTGTGTACATCCTGGGAACTCTAACTCCTTAGGCCAACCAACTGGCATCTCTCACCCAGAATGGATACATTGGATAATTAAATAATGGGAAGAACAATGACAGAACAGGATCCCACTGGGAATTATGAACAGCCAAATTGTGTTGTGCTTTCATTATGCTCCTTACTCGCCATTACAATCATGAACACTATTATTAACTACAGAACTATAGAAATTAAAGACAGCAACTTAAATTGTCAAATCAACTTACTTACTGCTTGTTTATGGTGGTGCAAGATTTAGGAATAAGAAGGGTAGCACAGAATAAAAATTAATGTTGAACACAATTTTGAGTGGCATATGACAAATCCACATAAACCCCAGTTTAATTATGCTGAATTCAGATGCATGTCTAGCATTAAAGAAAATTGAGACTGAATTGCAAGATTCTTCTATGCATTCTTCTGCCCTTTATTTCAATGAAGGTGTTAACCCAATGCAAATGGTGTGTGCAATGGTTCCTAACATGATGTAGCATGATTTCAACCCCCATGGGTTTATTTTTTATTTTTAGAAGCCAGGCTATTCATCTTGCCATTTAAAAAAAAAGCAATGCTAATTCTTCAGTTTTCTGACAGGTGAATTTGTTCTCTAGGAAATTATTAGCTTGAATGGCAGAAGCCTGACCAATTAGGATTTGCCAGCAATAGTACTAATTTTGTCACTCTCGAGTGACTTAACAGCCACTTAATTAGTAAAAGTAATGGCCAGGAACATTAATGCAGCACTGGAGAGCAGGAAACTGCAAAGAATTAAGTAGAACGGTGATTTATTCAGCTGGATTCACTGACATGGCCATTTCCAGATTTTGAAAGACTGATTTATAAATTTATGGCATTGGAACCAAACTAATTCCTATTATCTGTGTAATAACATCGGACTTGAAATCATAATCAAATATTAAACTACAGTTCAAGTTTTAAACAGTGCATGTATTGCCTGTTCCTGTAGACTATATTGAAAATTAAGTTTAAATTCATTTCTTCATTAATTCTGCTTTCCTTTGTATTTGTAATGAATCATTTAAACATCCGACCCAGAGACTTTTAATTTCCCATCAGGGAGAATCAGATGAGCAGTGCATCGGAACTTCAGAACAATTTACTGCTCATCTGTTTAAAGTGACCCTGGGTCCAATGCTGCTCAACCGATTAAAGTGTCAGTTAGCAGCGCAATACAAATGAATCGTCAATTACAAGAGAAATGCAGGGAACAGCACCAACTGCTGTACCTGGCCTTCTTTGACCTCACAATGGCTTTCGACACTGTCAACTGTGAGAGATTATGGAGTGTCCTCCTCAAATTCGGTTTGTCACGATCCTCCGCCTGCTTCACGACGACATGCAAGCCGTGATCCTGACCAACGGTTCCACCACAGATCCGATTCACGTATGGACCGGGGTCAAGCAAGGCTGTGTCATCGCACCAACGCTCTTCTCGATCTTCCTTGCTGCAATGCTCCATCTCACCCTCAGTAAGCTCCCCACTGGAATGGAGCTAATTTATAGAACAAACGGGAAACTGTCCAATCTCCGTCGCCTCCAGTCCAGATCCAAGGTCGTCCCCTCCTCTGTTGTCGAATGACAGTATGCAGACGACGCTTGCGTCTGTGCTCACTCGAAGGTCGAACTCCAAACCATCGTCAACACCTTCACCGAAGCGTACGAGAGCATGGGCCTTACACTAAACATCCATAAGACAAAGGTCCTCTACCAACCTGCCCCCACCACACAATACTGCCACCCGATTATCAAAGTCCACGACAAGGCCTTGGACAGCGTGGACCACTTTTCATACATCGGGAGCCTAATGTCAACAAGGGCAGATGGCGATGACGAAGTCCAACACCGCCTTCAGTATGCCAGTGCAGCCTTTGGTTGCCTGAAGGAAGAGAGTGTTTGAAGAACAGGACCTCAAACCCAGCACCAAGCTCATGGTCCACAGAGCAGTAGTGATACCCTGCTGTATGCCTCAGAGACATGGACCATGTACAGCAGGCACCTCAAAGCACTGGAGACCACATCTTGGCCCTGAAATTAGGATCGGGAGCTTGCCGCGCGTGCAAGCCCCCGATATGCACTCACCCGGCGCGCCAACATCTGAAGCCTGGGCCTGCTTGCATTTCCTGTCACTGGCCCGGTTCAGATGTCGGCGCGATGTGCTTACCTGATGCAGCGGCGTCGTTAGTGCGATGTGCCGGCTGGGATCAGGTGAGCACTGTGCAACCAATCAGGGGAGGGGAAACTTCATTCATGAGTTTGAGAGTAAGAACTGTCAAACTCATGAAAAGTATGGGCTGCCAAAACACTACTTAAACTTTAAATAAAATTTAAAGAACATCCCACTGATTATATTAACTATAAATAAGTTTAAAAAAATATTTTAAACAATTAATCAAATTTTTGAAAAAAATAAAATTTTAAAATATATGGTCTAAAACTAAACTTAACTTACTGTAAATTCTTTAAAAATAATAAATCTGTGGAAAAAAAATTCTAAATTGTACTAAAAGACCACTTACCTGTAAAACTAAGTACTTACGTCTGGATTTTCCACGCGTAAAAACCGGAGGCCTTTACACACGGGCAACTCTGGAAAAAAAAAAGGAATTTCAGCGCACACGCGCTGCATCACAAGTCGCAAGCATTCTGCCTCTTAACCCCTTGGGTCCGAGGACAGGAAATGCCAGTTTTCAGCGCATGCGCTGTGCATGCTGAAAACCGGCAATTCCTCCGGGCACACGCGTGAGTACCCCGTCCGTACTCACGCGTTGTGACAGGAATTACTGAGCCCTTGAGTTTTGTGTGCAGTTTTGGTCGCCTTATCTGAGGAAGGATGTTCTTGCCATGGAAGGAGTGCAGCAAAGATTCACCAGGCTGATACCTGGGATGGCAGGAATGACGTATGAGGAGAGATTGGGTCGATTGGGCTTGTACTCGCTGGAGTTTAGAAGAATGAGAGGGGATCTCATCGAAACTTATAAAATTCTAACAGGACTAGACAGACTAGATGCTGGAAGGATGTTCCCGATGGTCGGGGAGTCCAGAACCAGGGGTCACAGTCTAAGGATAAGGGGTAAGCCATTTAGGACTGAGATGAGGAGGAATTTCTTCACCCAGAGAGTGGTGAACCTGTGGAATTCTCTGCCAAAGAAGGCAGTAGAGGCCAATTCATTAACAGCACGGTGGCATAGGGGGCAGCACGGTGGCATAGTGGTTAGCACTGTTGCCTCACAGCGCCAGGGACCCGGGTTCGAATCCGGCCTCGGGTGACTGTGTGGAGTTTGCACATTCTCCCCGTGTTTGCGTGGGTTTTCTCCGGGTGCTCCGGTTTCCTCCCACAGTCCAAAGATGTGCGGGTTAGGTTGATTGGCTATGATAAAAATTGACCCTTAGTGTTAGGGGGATTAAATACGTGGGGTTACGGGGATAGGGTGGGATATGTGTTGGTGTAGGGGTTACGGGGATCGGGTGGGATATGTGTCGGTGCAGGCTCGATGGGCCGAAATGGCCTCTATCTGCACTGTGGGGTTTCTGTGATTTCTGTGATATATTCAAGAAGGAGTTGGATATATTTCTTAAGGCTAAAGGGATCAAGGGATATGGAGAGAAGGTAGGAACAGGGTACTGAATTTGGATGATCAGCCATGATCTTATTGAATGGCAGAGCAGGCTCGAGGGGCCGAATGGCCTACTCCTGCTCCTATCTTCTATGTTTCTAAGTACCACCAGTGCTGCCTCCGCAAGATCCTGCAAATCCATTGGCAGGATAGGCACACCAACGTCAGTGTTCCCACTCAGGCCAACATCCACAGCATCGAAGCTTTGACCACGCTCGATCAGCTCCGGTGGATAGGCCACATCGTCCACATGCCCGATACGAGACTCCAAAAACAAGCACTCTACTCGGAGCTCCGGCACAGCAAGAGAGCCCCAGGTGGGCAGAGGAAATGCTTCAAGGACACCCTCAAAGCCTCCTTGAAAAAGTGCAACATCCCCACTGACACCTGGGAATCCCTGGCCCAAGACCGCACAAAGTGGAGGAGAAGCATCCGGGAAGGCGCCGAACACCTCGAGTCTCTTCGCCGGGAGCAAGCGGAAGCCAAGCGCAAGCAGCGGAAGGAGCTCACATCAACCCAAGCACCCCACCCACCCATCCCGTCAACCACCATCTGCCCCACCTGTGACAGAGACTGTAGGTCCCGCACTGGGCTCATCAGTCACCTGAGGACTCATTTTTAATGTGGAAGCAAGTCATCCTCAGTTCCGAGGGACTACCTAAGAAGAAAACAAAATCTTGATGATAGTTGGGGAATTTGATGCTCATTCTATGCTGAAGCCTATGTTGCTGGTCAGCCTTCTCTCCCAGCAGCAATAATGAATTAGTTAATGCATGAATTGCAGCAAAATCTATATTGTACAGATACACTAGCAAATAATTATTTTCCATTGTTGAACTAACTCCAGCTCAGCAAGTGAGCTAATTGCTATCTGGTCATTTTAATGTTCCCCTGTGTCAACCTGATCTATTGTTCTTTGAGACTTCATTAACAAGACCTCAATAGGCCTTAAAACAACAGCAGACTTTTCAGAAAAGTTATTCTTACCAATTTCACTCCTCTCTTAATTTAAGTGGAAAACAGGGAGTAGCACAGAACAAATCAGATACTTGTGATTGCTGCTTATCTCCTGCCAGCTTTAATGTCCACAGCCAGACAACAGTGGAAAGCAACCACCCATAATTTTCCAACATCTAAGTAGTCAGTATATATGTTAGTATATGACTGGAGCCAGAGTTACAAAATTAAAGCTATAAAATGAGCTTGTGAGAGTATTGGGAACCACATACTTAAAGTATAATGGCCCAGAAATTCGGGTCGGGGGCTTCCTGCGGGTGTAAGCCCCCGACCTGCACTTACCTAGCGCACCGGCCATTGAGCTGTAGGGCCCCGTGAAATTCAGATCCAGAGCCTGGTCCAGCTGCTGGCGCACAGTGCTTGCGTATCCCAAGGGCGCAGTTAGTTCGATGCATCACCTGGGATCAGGTGGGCCATAGGGAGCCAATCGGAGCAGGGAATGCTCCATTCATAAGTCTTGACAGGAAGTGCTGTCAAGACTTATAAATACTGCGGCCCCAAAATAGCACTAAACCTTCAAATAAATTTTTAAAAAACATCAAATTTTTAAAATAAACTATAAATCACATGAAATAACTATTTTAAACAATCATTTAAATTTTTGAAAAAATAATGCTATATTCTAACGGGGCTAAAAATAAACTTACCTTGCTTTAAAGTATTTCAAAATAATAAACCTGTGGAAAAAATATTTTAATTTTAATTAATTCACCACTTACCTTGTAAAAAGCAGGCCTTACGCCTGCTTTTTAAATTCCTAACTTCTGGAGACTTACCTTCCCAGAAAAACCTGTAAAAAAAAACTAAGTTTGATGCGCACGCGCAGCCTCCCCCGCGCACGCATTCGACCTCTGAACCCCTGCTTTCAGAGGAACGGAAGTGCCGGTTTCCCGTGCATGCACAGTGCATGCAGTAAACCGGCACTTCCATCGGGCCTACGGGTGAGTACCCAGCGCGTACTCACCCGTGGAGACCCGAATTTCTGGGCCAATATTTCCTTGTGCTCTATTCTGATGGAGATATTAACCTTCATTAAACTACCAAAGAAATCTAAGACATGTTAAATATCCATTTGTTAATATTCCCACAACATAATTTCAAATTTGGGAGTTTTTTTAGAATTCTTGACTGAGTATGATGCCTTCTCTAGCATTTTTCTAACATGCTGCACGAAAAAGCAGCCTCGTGTATTTTAGGACCGATATCAGGAGGTTGTTTTTAACACAGTGATCAACACTTGCAATGGATGTCTTTTCCCTGATGTCCTGAAACAATTCCCAATTGTTAATTTAATCCTTGTTGTACTGCAAATTGACTACAGTTCACCCCTCATCTGAGGTTATATATTTTGATTATTTTCAGAACTCTTGTTAACAAAGCTTTTGCTCCCCCTTCCATTTTCCTATCATCTAAGTTTTTTAAAACCATGATATTTGTCCACAAGATTGAACCCTTGTGCTCCAAATAAACACCATCCCAACACAGTTAAAGTAACCAACATATTAAAAGTTAACCATGACTAAGTCACATGTTTTCTGCTGTTGCATAATGGCAACAATGGCAAAAATGGGCATTAAAAATGAAAACCAGTAGCTAAACTGAAACATTTCATTTTTTTTGCTGCATGACTCTGTTTTTTACTTAGAAAGAAAAGGTGTGAGAAGAATGCAGGAGACTGAAGTGCATGTAGACAAACTAAGGAAATGGGCAGCTATATGGCAAATGCAGTTCAATATAGATAAGTGTGCTACAGTACATTTCGGGAAAGAAGAACACAATGAAGAAAGCGTGATGGCGGATTGTGATAACACTGAAAGTGTGACGTCTGAAATGTGCCATTCCATGACATAAAATGCTGAAAGTGGCACCATGGCCATAATATGGTGTAACTTCCATGTGGTGATCCTCCGCTTGCTCATTCTCTCCACCTCTGACTCCAGCCAATTTCCTTGGGCCAGGGCGATGCATAAAAATTTGGTCGGCTACCATTGGTGTTATTGCCACTACCGAGTCACCTGCCTCAGTTAGGGCAAGGAAATGGCTACAGCATTTGCTGGCAGCACCAGCAGAAGATTTGAAATTTTAAACAAGGTACGCCATTAATTTTTAAATCCTCTCATAGTGCCACAGAAATGACGGACAGCAGGAATGCACAGTGTTCTTAGTTGCCAGTGTTGCAAAAGCTCCAGTTATGGGAAATGCATCACATTTTTGATTTCTTTAATATATAGCTTTATTTACTTTTTTTTCTCATGAGTATCCTTCGTTAAAATATTTTTTCAGTTAGGTCACTATTCAAATAGTCCCAATTCCTTTCACCCAACTCCAGGTCAGTTAGATGGACAAACATGGCAGCTTATTGCATCTGTGACTGTACCATTCACGGCCTGGGAAACGAAGTCAGGCTGCAAGTGGATGGAAACATACAGCTTCAGTCTGTTCAAGCAGAGCATGTGTGAGATGACAGTTATTTCATTTACAATGCTTGAAATTGCATATCTCATTTAAAATTGGTTGAATCACAAAATTAATGCACAAAACTCCTTAAGATTTTTAGTCTGCTGTTCACCTCTGAAAAGATCCACTAACCACAACAACAACAACTTGCATTTATATAGCACCTTTAACATTGTAAAATGTCCCAAGGTGCTTCACAGGAACCTTTAAAAAAAGAATTTGACACCGAGACACGTAAGAAGATATTAGGACAGGTGACTAAAAGCTTGGACAAAGAGGTAGGTTTTAAGGAGTGTCTTAAAGGTGGAGAGGTAATCAGTGGAGAGGTTTAGGGAGGGAATTCCGGAGTTTAGGGACTAAGCAGTTGAAAGCACGGCTGCCGATGTCGAGCGATGAAAATTGGGGATGCGCAAGATGCCAGAATTGGAAGACCGCAAAGATCTCAGCGGGTTATAGGGCTGGAGGAGGTTACAGAGATAGGAAGGGGCGAGGTCTTAGAGGGATTTGAAAACAAGGATGAGAATTTTAAAATTAAGGAGTTGCCAGACAGGGAGCCAATGTCGGTCAGCGAGTACATAAGAACATAAGAACATAAGAAGTAAGAACAGGAGTAGGCCATACGGCCCCTCGGGCCTGCTCCGCCATTCAATAGGATCATGGCTGATCCGAACTTAGACTCACGTCCACTCCCCTGCCCTCTCCCCATAACCCCTTATTCCCTTATCAGCTAGGAAACTGTCTATCTCCATTTTAAAGTTATTTAATGTCGCAGCTTCCACAACTCTCTGAGGTAGTAAATTCCATAGATTTACTACCCTCTGAGTGAAGAAGTTTCTCCTCATCTCAGTTTTGAAAGGGCAGCCTCTTATTCTAAGATTATGCCCCCTAGTTCTAGTCTCACCCATCAGTGGAAACATCCTCACCGCATCCACCCGATCAAGCCCCCTCACAATCTTATATGTTTCGATAAGATCGCCTCTCATTCTTCTGAATTCCAATGAGTAGAGGCCCAACCTACTCAACCTTTCCTCATAAGTCAACTCCCTCATCTCCGGAATCAACCAAGTGAACCTTCTCTGAACTGCCTCGAGAGCAAGTATATCTTTTCTTAAATATGGAAACCAAAACTGTATGCAGTATTCCAGGTGTGGCCTCACTAGTACCCTGTATAACTGCAGCAAGACTTCCCTGCTTTTACACTCCATCCCCCTTGCAATAAAAGCCAAGATTCCATTGGCCTTCCTGATCACCTGCTGTACCTGCATACTAACCTTCTGTGTTTCATGCACCAGGGCCCCCAGATCCCTTTGTAATGTAACACTTTGCAGTTTCTCTCCATTTAGATAATAACTTGCTCTTTGATTTTTTCTGCCAAAGTGCATAACCTCACACTTTCCAACATTATATTCCATCTGCCAAATTTTTGCCCACTCACTTAGCCTGTCTATGTCCTTTTGCAGGTTTTTTACGTCCTCCTCACTCACTGCTTTCCCTCCTATCTTTGTATCGTCGGCAAACTTGGATACGTTGCACTCGGTCCCTTCCTCCAAATCGTTAATATAGATCGTAAAGAGTTGGGGTCCCAGCACCGACCCCTGTGGAACACCACTAGTTACTGATTGCCAACCAGAGAATGAACCATTTATCCCAACTCTCTGTTTTCTGTTAGATAGCCAATCTTCCACCCATGCCAGTACATTGCCCCCAATCCCGTGATTTTTTACCTTGTGCAGCAATCTTTTGTGTGGCACCTTGTCCAATGCCTTTTGGAAGTCCAAATACACCACATCCACTGGTTCCCCTTTATCCACCTTATTTGTTACGTCCTCAAAGAATTCAAGCAAATTTGTCAAACACGACTTCCCCTTCGTAAAACCATGCTGACTCTGTCCGATTAAATTATGCTTATCCAAATGTCCTGTTACTGCTTCCTTAATAATGGACTCCAACATTTTACCAACCACAGATGTTAGGCTAACTGGTCTATAGTTTCCAGCCTTTTGTCTGCCTCCCTTTTTAAATAAGGGCGTTACATTAGCAGTTTTCCAATCTGCTGGGACCTTTCCTAAATCCAGGGAGTTTTGGAAAATTACCACCAATGAATCCACAATCCCTACCGTTACTTCTCTCAAGACCCTAGGATGTAAGCCATCAGGTCCAGGGGATTTATCCACCTTTAGTCCCATTATCTTACCGATTACCACCTCCTTAGTGATTTTAATCGTGTTTAGCTCCTCCCCCCTATAGCCCCCTGTTTGTCCAGTGTTGGGATATTTTAATGTCCTCTACTGTAAAGACTGATACAAAATATTTGTTCAGCATTTCTGCCATCTCCATGTTCCCCACCACTAATTTCCCGGTCTCATCCTCTAAGGGACTAACATTCACTTTAGCCACCCTTTTTCTTTTTATATAACTGTAGAAACTCTTGCTATCTGTTTTTATATTTTTTGCTAGTTTACTTTCATAATCTATCTTCCCTTTCTTAATTAATCTTTTAGTTATTCTTTGCTGGCTTTTAAATGCTTCCCAATCTTCTATCCTCCCACTAGATTTGGCTACTTTATATGCCCTTGCTTTCAGTCAGATACTATCCTTTATTACTTTACTTAGCCACGGATGGCTGTCTTTTCTTTTACTCCCCTTTTTCCTCAGTGGAATATATTTTTCTTGAAAGTTGTGAAATACCCCCTTGAATGTACACCACTGCTCATGTACCATCTTACACTTTAAACTAAGTACATTGAGAAAACTATGAGCATGACATAATGTCATGTTCTTAAATAACTTTACTATGGTATCTGGAATGTTACAGACAAAGTGGCTGAAGACAATGATCCAAAGGCAAAGGATACCAGGAATATCAGCATTTACGGTCAGAATAAGCAGAATCAAGTAAATAAGCAGATGTTGTTGCTTCAGTTCCTGTTAATTAAGTTCCTCTGTGCACTTTAAGATTTTCCAATTCCTGTTTGTGACTAATTATGATACCAGCAGTTTGACAAAAATTAATTTCACAGTTGTAATGCTTTTTATCTACTTTTATAATTTGTTCTTGTATCAGTGGAGCCCTCAATTATACAGAGTATTATTATTCCCTTGCAAAATGTAATTGTGTTAATATTTCTGACTCATAACCATCTGACGCCAATTTTCAGACTGAAGCACTAAAGTATTCATGCTTCAAAAAGCCACACTCATGCTGCTAGATTATCATTATTAAAATGTACCACCTTAAAGCTAATTAAAGAGAGAATATACAAGCACGGGAAAGTGTCTCTTGGAGCCAGCATTGTAAGTACAGACTTAATAGATCAGTGATTTTCTATTTTTAAGAGAGGGTGCAAAAACACTCCAATATGTTGCAAATAGAAAAATAAAGATGCAATAGCAAAATACTGCGGATGCTGGAAATCTGAAATAAAAACAGAAAATGCTGGAAATACTCAGCAGGTGACCTACTGAGTATTTCCAGCATTTTCTGTTTTGATAAAGATGCGATGCTTGGTACTAGGTGAGTGGGGCTGGAAAATATGATTGTAAACTTGCCAGCTTCCTGCTCCTTTTGTGCACCACACAACGTCTATCACTTGGCCTCCAACTGGAGACATGAATGTGCAAGAGCTTCATTACCTAGTGAAACAAGAGCTTAGTAAGAAAGCCCTTAATTTTCCAGGTCACCTGTTCCTTTCTGCCCATTTAAACTGGGCATTATAGGTTAGCAAAGCCTATCTGAAGTCTCTCAGAAAGCTACAATATTTTTTTCCAGTCATTTCATTACAAACTATGGATTTGCTTTGTTACACCCTGTCTCTAAGACTTCATGCAAGAGACTGAAAATGTTCAAAGATGTGCTGTTGGAGATCAGATGGCACCAGAGACAGATTGTACATACTCATGACAGCCCCAGACACACAAAATAGAGGGGGCCATTGAATTTGGCCATCTGTGTAGCAGGTTATGGCTCTTCCACTGGTACCACCACTTCATTCTCTTCACCTATTCACTGTGATTCACTTGGTGCTACATCGTTGAACTCTCTATCTGCTTTCACCAGAATGTGTGTGTTTGATTTAGTGTTGGTAAATGTTGGCTAAAGTGATACAAGTTGCTGTGAGTTGGTGGCTTGTTCAAACCATCCACAATCAACGGATCAGACCAAAGCTCTGCAATCCAAGTCTTGGCAAGCTGCTCTTCCAGGGTTACTGTAACAATGAAGAAAGGAAATAACTTCTTGTTACAGTAAAGAGGCACCAAGAGACACCATCAAGCAGATCTTGCATTGTAACATATTGTGTGATATTGTTGTTGTTGAATGCATGCCTGTGTGTGTGTGCGAGTGAATGAGAAGGAGGTCAAGACATGACAAGACTGGATGGTACTAGAGCTCAGCTTTGGAATGGGGCTTCCAGTTTCATAGTTCCCTACTCCCATGATCCTTTCATAGGCAAGCATGTCGAAGATAGCCTCCATAATGCATATCAAGACCTTGAACTGTTGGGTCCTCCGCAGTTTTAGTCTGCTCCCTTTTCCATTTTCCATTTAAGCAGAGAAATAGTGTTGAAATATTGTAAATTTAAGGAGCACATACCATGGCAGACATGTGCCAAGTCTGCAGCCCATAACTGAACATGCCTCATACAGCTAGGATGTATTAGAAGGATTTATTGTGTGGAGTCCCTTTAAGATTTCAGTCTGAAAACAGCTTCAGGTGTAAGTTGCAGTCTGTATGTGTGCCATGCTTCTGTAATCCCATGCATATTAAGCATTGAATGGGATATAGGGGGGCATTTTCCCAGCCCTGGGGAGGCGGGTATGGAGGCAGAATGCCCAGAAAATGGCAGAAACTGGGAGCGGGTACTCACCCCACTCCCAACCCGTCTCCATGCCATCTTCCCGGGAGACGGGTCACCGAGTTATGCAGGGACCCATCTCCTTGAGGCGGGAAGGGGATTAGAGCCAATTAACTGCCTGTTAACAGGTAGTTAATAGGCTGTTTTGAGGCTTTTCCCCATTTTACGCTTGCAATTGTGGGCTTCCCGACGGCTGCGAACCTTGCCAGGGTCAGCGAGGCAGGCAGTGGGTCTACGGGGAAGAGAGGGGTCGAAATGTCAGTTGTAGAGGTGAGTGATAGGTGCAAGTGTGGACAGGTAAATATGAGAGGTGAGTGAAAAGTGTTAGAAAAGGTTTCCTTACCTTTGCTTCTTTCTGCCGGCTTTAACCTTTGAGGATCCAGAGGTGCCTCATCTCAATGGCAGAGATGACAGAATGGCTGCTGCATTCTCAGATGCAGCAGCTATCTGCTTTCTGCTGAGGAGAGAGGTCTTGGTGTGCCTGTGTGCAAGGGCTCAGCTTAGAACAGAGATTGTCAGTGTTTGACAGCTTCTCAAAGCTGTCAAACGCTGACAATTCATCTGTCAAAACATTTTCAACAGATGAAGCATCCTCTGTCACCGGCTTTCCCTTCATAAGCTGGTGGCGAGCTTAACAAGGCCAATCAAGGGATAATAGCCTGGGTTGGTCAGATGTCGTCAGGGGCGGGACTGAAACCCGGAATCCAGAAGTCCTGCCTCCAGCACGTCTCCATTGAGAAAATCCAGCCCATAATGTTGCATGAAAGCTTTGGAGGAGTGATATACAATTCTTTAAAAGTGGAAGGACACATTGATAAAGCTTTAAAATCCATATGGGATCTCACAATTTATACAGAGGGGTACAAAGTACAAACACAAAAGGTAAGACTAAACCTATACAAATCATTTGTAATGCTGCAGTTAAAATGGGCTGAATTTTCCTCTTTGGAGTGGAGTTCCCAACGTGCTGAGATTTGCATTTGCCCCATCAAAGCTGACTCAACCCCAACCCATTTCACTGTATGGGGGGATACATGGCAAGCACCTGGTGGAATTCTCAACTCCAAGAAGGATTCCTCCAGTGTTCAGCTGCAAAATCCCAGTGATGTTGTAGTGACATTGCCAGGATTAAGCTGCCATGAGAGGAGGACCACCTCATTACTGGTTGAAGATTTGTCATTTATTTGAAGGTGGAGGAGAAGGAGTTATAGAAGTTGTGAAACACTTCATCGATCAGTTATGCTCTGATTCCCCTTATAGCAGTCACAGAGGAGTCCGCGAAATGATTGTCATCTTGATGCTCTCTTCCATGTTGATCTGCATCCAAAGTAGCTACATACAGCTCCCCAAGGATGCCTATGTTCAGGCCTTTTCAGATGGCAAAGCTGTGCAGAGTACTGCAGGCTATTTCAATGTGGGACACATGAGAGGAAGCAGATTGATGAGCCTGGCCTGTCAAGGCAGTGAAATCTTGACCCCAATGATCACTCTTGTAGAAGCATGTGCCTTATTGTAACATGCCTCTTCTGTTGTTAATGCCGCTTTTAAAAGAGTCATTATCCATGTCAGCAGTGGGTATGACTTGTCACCCACAACCCATCCGCTCACATTATTTTCCTCCTTGAAGAGCTCAGAGAGGGCTAAATTCCGAAGGCTGAATGCATCGTGGCAACTTCCAATATATCTCAAGTTGAAGGGCAGAATTCTTCAAATCAAATCAAATCAAATCAACTTTTATTGTCATTGTTAGTGCACAAGTGCAGTACAACGAAATGTAGGCTTTGCCTTTCTTTGAAATTCTTTGAAATTCTTTGCCTTTTATCACATTGAGCGAATGGTAGCCCTTTCTTTTGAGGGAGTTGAGAGCGTTGACCATGGGAGCTAGCAAAGCAATTTGTGTTCCACCTATTTCACCCGCCACCTTGGGAAATCTAGCAATACCATAAAACTGGATGGCTCTATTCTATTGCTGCCTGGCTGTGATGCCAAAGCTGATGAATTCTCCACTATCCTGTAAAGTGTGCCAATCACCTGATGAATACATGCCCAGATGGCACCTGAGTGATATTACACAGAATCCCCATGGGTACAAATACAGCTGACTGAACAAAGGCCATAGGCTCAATAATAGCTAGCACCGCTCCTCTATTGCCTCTTAGCTGAAGTGCACTCTTCTAATACACATTTGCTTGTGCATTGTTTGGGGTGGGGGATAATACTTTGAGTGATGTATCCTCCTTAAAATCTTCCTCAGTCTCCTTTCCTTCATCCTCTTCTCCTCCTCCTCCATGATAAAGGCATACCAAGGTATGCCCATTGGGAATCCCATACCTACTCCTGAAAAGTTTTCGCAATGGAGTGGGGGCTGGGCTGTGAAGGAATAGCCATGATTCAGAGAAATACACGATACCATGAACAGATTTCTAACATTATTAGTACATGACATCCTGGGTTTAAAAGACACAAGTCACAGCAGACAAGGCTGTGAACAGAAGTACAGGCTTCTGAGATAAGATCAGTTGATAACAAAGTTGTAAAACAACACAGGCTTTGAAATGGGAAAGGGATATTGACCAAGAAACTAAGACCCTATTGAAAAGCAAAGACTTGCTTCTGAAGAGTCTAGAGTTGGGTGTAACACAATGGAAGACCCAAGTGAGGTGTTAAAAACCAACACGTCGAACGGGAACATAAAATATTGATTAAACCATGTGCCTTTGTAAAAGTAACATCAAATAAGACAGGAACCATAAGATTAAATATGCAACCAATTGTGATAGCTAGAAAACAAGTAAACACACAGTTAAATTGGTTTTGATTTACATTTTGTAAATATAATACCAAAAAGAAGGTTTTGAAAATATGACTTCAATAGAGACACCAAGCAATTGCATTGTGTTTGTATTAAACTTGGAGCAGTAAGGGGAGTCATTGGGCTGGATTTTCCTAAGCCCCTGGAGTCGGGTTGGAGGCGTGCGGGCGATAAAAATCGGAGATCCGGGGGTCCCGACCCCATCCCGCCTCCAACCCGCCTCCATGTCAATTTCATAGGAGTCGGGTTGCCGACAAGTGCTGGAACCCGACTCCCAGAGGCAGGAAGGGATTAAAGGCAATTAAACTGCTTGTTAACAGGTAGTTAACAGGTAGTTTTTTGCCTATTCGCGATTTTTATTGCTGGTTTGTGGGCTTCCCGACAGCTCCAATCCACGAAAAGTTTTCGAGGCGGGACGTGGGTCTGAGGTCTTGGAGGGGTCGAGATGCCCAGTGTTCAGGTGAGTGAGGGGTGCAGGAGTGCAAAGGTAAGTGTTTTGCAAGTGTTTAAAGTGTTTAAATAAGTTTAACTGACTTTTACTTACCTTTACAGGAGTCCTGCATTCCGGTGTCGGGAGTCAGCTGCAAGAACCAAAGAAGCTCCGATTTAAAAAAAAAAATCAGCTTCTTGGTTTCTGCAGCAAAATGATTTTAAAGTTATCCTGAGAAAGGACTGAGGCTGAATTAGCAGTTTTTCAGTGCTTGACAGCTTCAAACAGCTGTTAAACACTGATACTTCATCTGCCAAAAGCTTTTGACAGATGAAATATCAATCTCTGACGTCACCTGTTGCCGGGTGGCCCTTAATTGGCCTGCTGAGCCCACAGGGCGGGCTCAACAAGGTCAATCAGAGGAAAATCCAGTGGGTTGGCCACATCTCCATGGAGGCGGGACAACAAGCCCGAATGTGGGTTTCCCACCTCCAACCCGCCCCCGTAGCAAAATCCAGCCCAAAATGTCTGCAAAAAAACAGTAAAGCTAGTATTAAGAATTGAATGAAGAATCTTCGATAAGAATGGCATCAAACAGAAACCATTGCTGTCATTGTTTTTACGATGGTTTTTGGAACACTTAAAGGTAGAGAAATAATTATGCATGCAATAGTTGAATTGACAGTAAAATAGAAAGCATTCGAAAGAGGTATCAATAAAGAAAATTAACTAACATCAGCAGAGAACATCAAAGAAGAAACCACTGCCAAAAGGGTATAAAAATAAAACCTTTTCAACAGAAAAGTCAGAACACACTGAACGGGCAAAGCATTTCTCAACTTTCCAAAGGCATCCCTGTAAGTCTTTAACTATGAGTCTCGGGAAGTCAGATTGATTTTGGTGGATATTCTGGATTTAGAAATAAGTAAGAAATAAGAAATGTAATAAAGTAAAGATTTAAGAATAAGGATCTTTGAGAAATAAGAAATGTAAGCTAATTGTATTTTGAATTGTTAATGTTGTGACTGATTCAACAGATGTTAACTGAATGTCGGCTCTTAAATAAAACTATATATTTTTAGAATTGTCTCAAAGAGTAATTCTGTATAAACTCGCGAACCCACAAATTCTGTATACTCTTTTGTAAGGAGTTGCAGAATTCTGGGGGGTATTCCAGACCCTTATAATATCCAGAAGGTTACAGTCTGGTTAAACTTATTAAAAGTACTATCTGGAGGATGGTAACATCTTCAGTCGTTCCGTTCTTTTAGGGAGAGATAGCCTGAACATTTAGACCCATTTAAGCATCTTATGGAATTCGGCTATCTCTAACTTAAGTTGAAGGTGAATGCCTGGGGAATACGCCTGCTCTGGGATAGCCCAAAAGAATTTTTTATGTTTCAATGAGATCATCTCTCATTCTTCTACACTCTAGAGAATATAGGCCTAGTCTACTCAATCTCTCCGCATAGGACAATCCTCCCATCCCAGGAACCAGTCTGGTGAACCTTTGTAGCACTCCCTCTGTGGCAAGTATATCCTTCCTTAGGTAAGGAGACCTAAACTGTACACAATACTCCAGGTGTGGTCTTACCAGGGCCCTATATAATTGCAGTAAGATGTCTTTACTCTTATACTCAAATCCTCTTGCAATAAAGGCCAACATACCATTTGCTTTCCTAATTGCTTGCTGTACCTGCATGTTAACTTTCAGTGATTCGTGAACAAGGACACCCAGGTCCCTCTGAACACCAAACATTTCCCAATCTCTCACCATTTCAAAAACACACTCCTTTTCTATTTTTCCTACCAAAGTGGATAACTTCACATTTCTCCACGTTATATTCCATTTGCCATGTTCTTGCCCACTCCCTTGAAGCCTCCTTGCATCCTCCTCACAACTTAAATTCCCACCCAGCTTTGTATCATCAGCAAACTTGGATATATTACATTTGGTCCCCTCATCCAAATCATTGCTATAGATTGTGAATAGCTGAGGCCCAAGCACTGATCCTTGCGGTGCCCCACAAGTTACAGCCTGCCAACCTGAAAATGACTCGTTTATTCCTACGCTCTGTTTTCTGTCCATTAACCAATCCTCGATCCATGTTAGTATCTTGCCCACAATCCCATGAGCCCTAATTTTGTTTAATAACCTCTTGTGTGGCACCTATTCAAATGCCTTCTGCAAATCCAAATACACCACATCCACTGGTTCCCCCTTATCTATTCTGCTAATTACAACCTCAAAAAACTCTAACAGATTTGTCAAACACGATTTCCCTTTCATAAATCCACGTTGACTCTGCCCAATCCTATTATTATTTTCTAAGTGCCCTGTTACCACATCCTTAATAACAGATTCTAGCATTTTTCCTACTACTGATGTCAGGCTTACTGGTCTGTAGTTCCCTGTTTTCTTTTTCCCTCCTTTCTTATATAGTGGGATTACATTTGTTACCTTCCAATTTGCAGGAACCATTCTAGAAGCTATGGAATTTTGGAAAATGACAATCAATGCATCAGCTATCTCTATAGTGACCTCTTTCAAAACCCTAGGATGTAGGCCATCAAGCCCAGGGGATTTATTGCCTTTCAGTCCCATTAATTTCTCCAATACTATATTTTTACTTATACTAATTTCTTTCAGTTCCTCATTCTCACTAGACTCTTGGTTCTCCACTATTTCCGGGAAGTTTTTTGCATCTTCCATGAAGACAGGCATACAGGCCGCATTTTGCCAGCGCTCAGAGGGCAGGTTTGGAGGCAGGTTGCAAACCTGCCACCATCTTGCCTCCACGCAACTTTGTAAAGTGTCGGGTCTGCGAGCTCTGATCAGACCCGACACCTAATGGCGTGGGAGGCACAGATGCTGAAAAGATACCAAAATTGATAAATCTAAAGCTGTCTGATAGACTCCATCAGTAACTATCAATTTTGGAACATTGTGGTCTTGTCAACTCCAACATATGTGAAGTTCTACACCTACCATGGTGGGACACAGCAGCCACATTAGACAATTGCTGGCACTTCAACATCTTTGCTGAACGTCCCAGAGTTTTGCAGAGGAACATATTTATGCGCTGAAACAGCACTCTGGAACTTGCTCTCCTTTTGGTGTGGTCTGTAACTTTTCCTTCTAAATGAAACAGGATATAGTTAATTCTTAAACTCTACAGAGTTGATAGAAAAAGTTTGGAACTCAAAGGTACAAAAAAAGTGAAAGTGGGAAAGTTATTTCTCTATTGTAAACTCTTCTTTAAATAGCAGCAGTTGTTGTGGTGACTGGCATCTCTTCCACCCCCAGTTTGGGCCTGTCACACATGTATACTTAAGGCAGATTACTCACACTCATGCAACCATAGTTAGGAGGAAAAATACAGCTGAAAATCATGATCGAGGCCCTCAGGGTAAATTGATTTACAGCAGAGTCAAAAAAGTTTCTACGACATGAGAAGATGTCAAGAGGTGGGCATGTTATTCGATCGGCAAAATCATTATAGCACCAGGGACTTGATTTTTTCCATTTTGTGATTTAGTTTAGTGGAAAAACAAGAAGTTATGATTGTGGAGTATGATAGAACCCAGGGGTGTAAGTAATTGACCAGAATTTTAATCAGGAGGCAGGCTGGGAGAGGGGGCTAGGAAGTGGTTGGGAAACCTGGGAGAAGGCGGTTTTAGCTGGCCTAAAAATGGATAAATCCCCAGGCCCGGATGAAATGTATCCCAGGCTGCTGTGTGAGGCAAAGGAGGAGATTGCGGGGGCTCTAACACATATATTCAGGACCTCTCTGGCCACAGGGGATGTGCCAGAGGACTGGAGAACCGCTAATGTAGTACCATTATTCAAGAAGGGTAGTAGGGAAAAACCGGGGAACTACAGGCCAGTGAGCCTAACATCAGTGGTAGGAAAATTATTGGAAAAAATCCTGAGGGACAAAATTTGTCTCCACTTGGAGAGGCAAGGATTAATCAGGGATAGTCAACATGGCTTTGTCAAGGGAAGATCATGTCTGACTAATTTGATTGAATTTTTTGAGGGGGTGACTAGGTGTGTGGATGAGGGTAACGCAGTGGATGTGGTATACATGGATTTCAGTAAGGCCTTCGATAAAGTCCCGCACAGGAGACTGGTCAAGAAGGTAAGAGCCCATGGAATCCAGGGTGCCTTGGCACATTGGATACAAAACTGGCTTAGTGGCAGAAGGCAGAGGGTGATGGTCGAAGGTTGTTTTTGTGACTGGAAGCCTGTGGCCAGTGGGGTACCACAAGGATCGGTGCTGGGTCCCTTGCTGTTTGTGGTCTACATTAATGACTTGGATATGAATGTAAAGGGTATGATCAGTAAGTTCGCGGATGATACAAAAATTGGTAGGGTGGTAAATAGCGAGGAGGGTAGCCTCAGTCTGCAGGACGATATAGATGGGTTGGTCAGATGGGCGGAACAGTGGCAAATGGAATTTAACCCGGAAAAGTGCGAGGTGATGCACTTTGGGGGGACTAACAAGGCAAAGGAATACACAATGAATGGAAAGACCCTAGGCAAGACGGAGGGTCAGAGGGATCTGGGTGTGCAAGTACACAGATCCCTGAAGGCGGCGGAACAGGTGGATAAGGTGGTAAAAAAGGCATATGGGATACTTGCCTTCATTAGCCGAGGCATTGAATATAAGAGCAAGGAGGTTATGATGGAGCTGTATAAAACACTGGTTAGGCCACAGCTGGAATATTGTGTGCAGTTCTGGTCGCCACACTACAGGAAGGATGTGATCGCGTTAGAGAGGGTGCAGAGGAGGTTCACCAGGATGTTACCAGGGCTGGAGCGCTTCAGCTATGAAGAGAGACTGGGCAGGTTGGGTTTGTTTTCCTTGGAGCTGAGGAGGCTGAGGGGGGACATGATTGAGGTGTACAAAATTATGAGGGGCATAGATAGGATGGATGCTGAGGAGCTTTTTCCCTTAGGAGAGGGGTCAATAACTAGGGGGCATAGATTCAAGGTAAAGGGCGGGAGGTTTAGAGGGGATTTGAGAAAGAACTTTTTCACCCAGAGGGTGGTTGGAGTCTGGAACTCACTGCCTGAAAGGGTTGTGGAGGCAGAAACCCTCACAACATTTAAGAAGCATTTGGATGTGCACTTGAAATGCCATAGCATACAAGGCTACGGGCCAAATGCTGGAATATGGGATTAGATTAGACAGGGCTTGATGGCCGGCGCGGACACGATGGGCCGAAGGGCCTCTATCCGTGTTGTATTACTCTATGACTCTATGACTAAGGCGTTCCCCGCAAGCCCTGCCTAATTTACCAGCAGGGCCGTATTTGCATTTTGAACCTCTGTTTCCCGCCAGCAGCCAGCCAGATGGAGAGGCTGGCTGGCTCCAGGTGGGTAGACCTGTGGCATTAGGCTGCAGAGAGGAGGGAGGGATCAGGTGGGGGCTAGGGGCCGGACTCAAGCATCAGCAGGGTGGAGGGAGGGAAGACCGGACTCTGGAGCATCGGCACATCGGGGGTGGGGGGAAGGGAGAGGAAATCGCGGCCTAGACTCCAGAGCATCGGCGGGGGGGTGAGGGAGGGAGAGTAAATCGCGGCCTGGACTCCGGAGCATCGGCGAGGGGGGCGGGGGGAGGGAGGGAGAGGAAATTGCGGCCTGGACTCCAGAGCATCAGTGGGGGGGGAGGGAGGGAGAGGAAATCGCGGCCTGGGCTCCAGAGCATCGGCGGGTGGGGGGGGGGTGGAGGGAGAGGAAATTGCGGCCTGGACTCCTGAGCATCGGCGGGGGGGTGAGGGAGGGAGAGTAAATCGTGGCCTGGACTCCGGAGCATCGGCGGGGGGGGGCGGGGGGAGGGAGGGAGAGGAAATCGCGACCTGGACTCCAGAGCATCAGTGGGGGGGGAGGGAGGGAGAGGAAATCGCAGCCTGGACTCCGGAGCATCGGCGGGTGGGGGTGGGTGGGGGAGGGAGGGAGAGGAAATCGTGGCCTGGACTCCTGAGCATCGGTGGGTGGGGGGTGGTGGAGGGAGAGATGATTGGATTCCGGAACACGGAGCATCGGGGTGGGGGTGGGTGGTGAAGAGAGAAGACCGGGGGCTGGATTCTGGAGCATGGGGGCAGGGAGGGAAGATCGGACTCCGGAGCATTGGAGCACCAAGTGGGTGGGGTGGGGTGGGGGCGGTGAGGGGAGGGAGAGAAGATCGAATTCTGGAGCGATGGGGGTGGGGGGGTAGGGAGAGAAGTTGGGGGCCAGACGCCGGAGCATCGTGGGGAGGGAGGGAAGATCGGACTCCGGACCATCGGTGCATGGGGGGGAGGGAGGAGGAAGAGAAGACTGGGAGCCTCATGGTAGTGTGGAAAGGGGACCTGGGAAGGGAAATCGGAGGCCTCGAGGGTGGGGGGGGGGGGCGTGATCTGAGGCCTTGGGGCGGTCTCCGATCACGGAGGGTGGGTAAGGCAGAGATGCTGGATCCAAGAGGTAAGTGTAAAGACACTTGCCTCCTGGATCCAACAGTCCTCGCCTTCTATTATCTGTCGGGTTCCCCGAGGCCTGCGAAATCCGACCAGCCACAGTTAAATTTAAAATGGTGGTTAAAACTCAGGAACACCAGCCTCATTATATTATTTAAGTGGACGACCTGCCTCCTGGGAGCCCGTCGTCTCGCCTCCGTTAAAACCTGAAGTAGACGGGTTGGAGGCGGGGTCTGGTCAGCATTCAGTTTTTTAACTCTTTAACCTCCCACCTGACCCAACCCACCCGTTTTTGGGGGGTTAAAATTTCCCCCAATAATTGTTGCTTAACAATTATGCTATCAGCCAGATGGGTAGTATTCAGATGAAGGTTCTGCTTTCAGGCTTCAGAAGGAAGTTCAAATCGCTTCAATCTTCTAGGGAAGTGCACAAAATATTAAATTTGAAATATTTGTGTAGAAAGCCTATTATAAGGAAGAAATATATCCCACTGATAATTGTGATTCTACTAGACAACACTAAACCTGATACATTTCTTAGAAGTTTAACTTCTAGAAAGAAAGGCATAGACACAGAAAAATATAACACTGTAGCTTAATATAATCAATGTAAATAGAGTCATGTATTGAAACAATGAGCGCATTTAAAAGTAGGAAGACTGGGTCCCAGGCCCCAGCCAGTGCAGAGTAACTTTCACATGTATACTTGTGCGGCTACTGCTTTCAATCAGACAATAAAAAAATGTTCGCCTTCTCTTCAATTAATCTGTACAACAAAAATATTCACTGTTTGCAGGTAATACTTAATTTGATGTGAAAAAATTATACCTAATTTGAAAAATAAATAACAAGTATTTTTAAGTATTTAGTTCACATTGAATTTTAAGATCCACCCTGTTGTAAAACACGATAGCTCAATTTTGCCAACTGCTTTGGTCACTAGGGGTGTGGGAGGGTTTGGAACTCTGGACGGAGATTGTGCATGGTTTTTTGCCTCTTGACTTGACTATTCCGATGCTCTCCTGGCTGGGCTCCCATCTTCCACCGTCCATAACTTGAACTCATCCAAAACTCTGCTGCCCGTATCCTAACTCGCACCAAACCCCATTCACCCATCACCCCTGCACTCTTTGACCTTCATTGGTTCCTGCTCTGGCAACGCCTCAATTTTAAAATTCTCATCTTTGTTTTCAAATCCCTCCATGGCCTCACCCCTCCCTGTCTCTGTAACCTACAGCCATCCAAGATCTCTGCACTCCTCCAATTCTGGACTCTTGCGCATTCCCAATTTTAATCACTCCACCATTGGCAGCTGTGCTCTAGACTCTGGAATTCCCTCCCTAAGCCTCTCTACCTCTCTTTCCTCCTTTAAGACGCTCCTTAAAACCTACCTCTTTGACCAAGCTGTTCTAATATCTCCTTATGTGGCTCAGTGTCAATTTTTGCTTGATATACTCCTGTGAAGCACCTTGGGATGTTTTTACTATGTTAAAGGCGCTATATAAATGTAAGTTGTTGTTGGATCTGCACCCATTTTACACAAACTGACTTCCAGTTAGAGCAGGACTAGAGGTCAAGAAGTTCTTGATAGGGGAGAGCTTCATTAAAATATTAAAATATTTAAATAGATTTAAAATTGTACATGCAGAAATTCCTGGCATTCAGTCTACCCATATAAAACAGACATTCCAGGTTGTAAGCTGACAAGAAAGCAGATTCTACACAGTTGAGTTCTGTTCATCATCCAGTGCCCTAACCCACCCAACCCCCATCCTACTAGCTAAATCCTTTAAGATAAAGGTATCTGATCTGGTGCTTGTGAGGGTAAGAGTTCTGGATGCTTTCAGACATTGAGCATATTTGGGGCATTTGCCACTGGCACAGCTTCCAGGGATGCACCTAGAGAAAGAAAAGAAGAACATAGGTTACAATGCAGTTATCATGACACCCCTTGAAATATAACTTGCAGCACAATGATTCACATGGTATTATGCTTCACTGTATACTTTGATGGAAGTAAGTGCAAGAACAGAGTGAGAAGGAGGAGATGACAAAAGAAAGTAGTAACTCTGCACAAGGAAGAGGCTTTTGTCTTTGCCATTAGTTAGTTCCTTAATGCTCTCTTGCCCAATGTTCCAAAGGTCCTCAACATCACTCAAGGCACTGAAGTTGGGAGCTCTCCTCCCATTTGGGTTTGTTTCCCCTGTTATGTGGAGCATTCTCTTGCAAATAAAGAAGCAAAAGTGAGATCAAAGTGTCAGCAGGACATACGGTCATAGCCAAGTATGGGCATTCCAGTGGATGTTGTTACATGGACATACAGGTTAAAGCTGCTGGTGCAATGCATACCCTTCTGTATAATAATCATGCATAGCAATCCTTCAAAATATTTTAAGATATAAGGGGAAATAAACATATGTGCCATGCATACTTTGGAATACTAATTCATGTAAGATCATGGTAACTGGTTCTACCTTGGCTGACCTGGTGAGATCTTTAAAATTATTGCACACTTGCTGCCAGGTCCTCTGAGTATTGGACTGAGCATTTAGATGAAGCACCATCTACTCACATGGACTCTATACCGCTCATCTGTGCAAAAGGTGCCAAGGACGCTAAACATTGCCACTCTGTCGCTCTTCATTGAATAGAATTACAGTTGCACCATCAGAAACCTCTGGTGCTCTGGGTCCTCCAACAATTCTTGCTGCCATTATTTTTCTGTTAAAATTTAACAGTTTCCAAATCTTTCCTGCATAAGTAAACTTACCCTTTAAGATGTAGGTGCAGAACTTTAAATCCTGCTGCAGCATCAGATTTCACACCCTCCAAGTGGTGAGCTCCCAACCGTGGGCATTCTTGCTGAGAGCTTGCTGGCACTATTACAATTAGATTGACCCCAGAAGTTTCTTCCAATTGGGTGGGTGCGTATCTCACCCCACTCACCCCACTCCAGGTTCATACACAGACCCAAAAATTGGCCCTGATATATGTTAATATATGTTATTACAATCTCTGCCTGTGAATAAAAAAGTGCCATTGAAAATGTAGACAATAAATGGTCTGTAACTAGCAATCGCCCTGTCATATTAGCCTATTATCGTAAGATAGTGGAGTTACAATTCAGGTTCTCTCCATAAACATTCATCATGTTCACAGCATAAGGCAATTTCCATAGGCAGATTAAATTCATTATAAACCAAAATGTGCACATTTATGCATGCTATGAATGGGAAAGCAATATACAAGACTGACAGTTCACCTGTCATAATGTTATTATACACCAGAGACCATTTGGGCTGTTCACCACACTATCCTTTGAAAATGGTTGGCATGAATATTTATACTGTCAAATCCTAAAATTCAGATTAAAAGTGATAGATTTACTTATAAGTTTTAGCATTTATTTTCAGTAGCTTTTGTCTGACTTTCTGATAAAATATTACATGGATGATGACTCTTGGCTACCTCACATGAAATAGGCAGTGCAAAGCAGGGAGCAAAAGATTACAAGGGAACCTGTTGTATGTATATCCAAGCTTCTGAATGAAGATCTATCAATCAATCAAATTCAAATCTAGAATGGTATAGTACGCTTAAATTCCATGTTAATGAATAGCCTGACACACGTCATCTGCTTTGTTAGGTCCGTGTATCTTAACGTTGTGTCCTTCACTAATCAGACAACAGACTGCAGGGAATGATTCAACAGGTGTTTACTCAATGTGGTTCAAACTGCAACTGAAACAACAGATTGCTACTCAGTGTTATATACAGGTGTGGTCACTGCCGGTACTACAGTATACATGAGCTGTAGAAAGTAGTTCCCCCCTTAAAGGTACATACATTACAATTCCTCCCCTTTTAGATTAACAGTACCATAACACTCATTTAACAATTAAATATCAAACTAATTACAATTAACACTTTTACCATGCAACATTAGCTGAAAATAGTCTATTTATAAATTCAGTCTTTGGGGAGGCTTCCTGATCCTTTCTGGATAGCGCCTTTCCCGAGTGTCTTGCTCTTAGTGCAGAGGCAATTCTGGCCCCCTGTCGTCGGTTGGTTCATCAGCTTCCGATGCCACTGTTTCTGGGGTAGATGCTACCTGTACATTGGGTTCATTACCAGGTATGTATGGGCGAGGCATGGGGTTGACTTGTTCTTGTGACTCTAGGATCTGGTCAGCATGGCATCTCACGATGCTCTCCCCAACGTCCACTGTGTACATTAGTGGGCCCTGCTGTGTGCATATCGTTCCTGGCTGCCATTTTTCTGTTCGGTAGTCGCGGGCCAAGACTGGTTCCCTACATTGAAGCTCCTTGTTGGCTTCTCATGGACGTGCTGGAATTGCTTACTCTCAACATCTCTTTGTACGTTTGGTCTGAGCAAATCCAGGTGAGATCTTAACCTTCGGTTAAGTAACATCATGGCTGGGGCCTGGTTGGTGACTGCATGTGTCGCATTCCGGTAGGCGAACAGGAAATTGTCCACCTTCTGCTGCAGCGGAATGTTGTCATTGTACATAGCCTTTATTGCCTTCTTAAAGGTTTGTACGAACCTCTCAGCCAATCCATTTGTGGCTGGATGATACGGGGCGGATGTGTAATGCCTTACCCCATTCTTTTTCAAGAACTTCCGGAACTCTTCGGACACAAACTATGGTCCGTTATCGGAGCAAATCTGTTCTGGCAAGCCATTCCTGGCAAAAATGGTCCGTAGGACTGCAATAGTTTTCTCCATGGTGGTGGAGGACATTTTGATGACCTCAGGCCATTTCGAGTGCGCATCCACGGCTATTAAAAACATTGAGTCCATGAATGGACAAGCAAAATCAATATGCACCCATTGCCATGGAGATGAGGGCCACTCCCATGGGTGTAGAGGGGCCTGTGGTGCTGCATTTTGGACTTTCTGGCATCCTGAGCAGCTCTTGGTCAGGTCCTCGATTTGTTTATCGATTCCCGGCCACCACACATAAGCCCTGGCTAGGCTTTTCATTTTTACCCCTCCCAGATGACCCTCATGAAGCTCATTGAGCACTCTATCCCTTAACTTGGGTGGAATTACCACTCGGGATCCACACATCAAGGTCCCCAGGCACACTGACAGCTATTCTCTCCTTGTCGAGAATGCTGGCAACAGTGAGTCGCCATGTGCTGGCCATCCCTTCACCGTCAAATCATATACCCGAGACAGTGTCGGGTCATTTTGGGTTTCCTTTTCGATACAAGCGTTAGTTACCGGTAGGTATTCAACTATAGTCGAATGGAATATTTCGACAGGATCCACTGCTGGTGCTTCCTCCGCAGTAGGCAGTGGCAGGCGTGATAGCCCATCAGCATTTCCATGCTGTTTCGTGCCCTTATATTCAATCTCATAGTGGTGCGCCCCTAGAAAAAGTGACCATCTTTGTAGTCGTTGCGCAGTCATCACCGGAACGCCCTTCTTCGGATTAAAAATGGAGACAAGTGGCTGGTGATCAGTCAGCAAGGTGAATTTCTGCCCGTGCAGATAGTGATTGAACTTTTTCACTCCCCACACTAGGCTGAGGGCCTCCCTGTCAATTTGGGCGTAGTTACGCTCGGCTGAGGTTAGTGATCGTGACGCAAAGGCTATTGGCCTCTCTGAGCCGTCCGAGAATTTGTGCGACAGCACTGCTCCAATGCCGTAAGGCGACGCATCACATGCCATCCGAATTGGTAATGCTGGGTTGTAATGAGCCAATACCTCTTTCGATGTGATTAGTGTTTTGCTCCTCTGGAAAGCTCGTCTACATTCGTTACTTCACTTCCATGGCACCCCAGTTTGCAGTAGGGTGTTCAGTGGGTGTAGTATTGTAGAGAAATTTGGCAAGAACTTATGGTAGTAGTTTACCAGCCCGAGGAACGACCTCAGTTGTGACACATTTTCCGGTGCTGGAGCCTTGACTACTGCCTCAATCTTCCCTGGGGACTTATGTAACCCCTCTTTATCGATAACGTGGCCACAATACGAGATCTGTTTTCTAAAAAACTCGCATTTGGAGCGGTTAGCTCGGAGCCCATATTCCTGCAATCTAGTGAGCACCTGCTCCAGGTTGGCAAGGTGATCACTGTCATTTTCGCCCGTGAGCAGGATGTCGTCCAAATAACACTCGTTCCCTGGGATCCCTTGCAGGACTTGTTCCATTGCCCTGTGCCAAATAGCCGCAGCTGATGCTACCCCGAATACCAGCCGGTTGTATTGGTAGAGACCTTTATGGGTGTTGATTGTGAGGTATTTTTTTGATGCTTCTTCTACCTCCATTTGCAGATATGCCTGGGCCAGATCAATCTTAGTGAAGCGTTTCCCTCCAGATAGCGAGGCGAAAATATCTTCAATCCGCGGAAGTGGATATTGTACGGTGTGAAGGACCGGGTTCACTGTTACCTTAAAGTCCCAACAGATGCGAACCTTCCTTGGTTCCCCAGGCGTGCTGCTCAACGACTTTTTCATCACAGGGACGATGGGTGTAGCCCACTTGCTCCAGTCTACCTTGGACAGTACACCTGAACGTTCCAGACTCTCCAGCTCTGCTTCGACGGCTGGGCGGATCGCATAAGGTACCGGTCTGGCCTTAAAAAATTTTGGGCTTGCGTTTTCTTCAATTTTAATCGTCGCTGTCATGCCTTTTAGTGTTCCGAATCCTTGCTGGAACACTTCTTTCGCATCAGTTAGGATTTTTGACAGTCGCCCAGGTGTGACGTCGTCATCCTTTTTGTCAGCCACAGTCAGTGCCTGTATGGAATGCCAATCCAGTTGTATTTTCCGAATCCATTCACGTCCCAGTAATGGTGGTCCTCCATCTTGCAATACATACAGGTCTAGTTTTGGTGTTTCCTTACCGTTATATATAACGGTCACCCTTATTTTTCCTTTGGGGTAGACTTTTTGCCCCGTGTACGTCTTCAAAATAATTTTTGTGTCTCTCAATGGTTTGTGTGAGAATAGCCGCTCGTAGTCCCGTCGGTTTATGACTGTTAGAGCTGATCCTGTGTCCAATTCCTTCTTTACCTGGACTCTTGCTATCTTGAGAGTGACCCAAATGGTTCGGTGATCCTCCGTTGTGATCACATTATGTAGTTTCAGACAACTCAGTTCCCTGCTTTCAGAGTCGTTATCACTCTTTTGTTCGTCTGAACTATTCTCCGTTATCTTATGTACCTTCTTGTACTTCCCTTTGGTCGGTTTCTTATTGCTGGTTTTCTTTCCCGACCTGCAGACTCGTGCTATGTGTCCTACTTTTCCTCACTGTCTGCACACTTTGTCTTTGAACCAGCAATCATTCTGGTTGTGTGTTGTTCTGCCGCAGCGATAGCACTTCTCTGTTCCATATGACATTTCGTTTGTGCCATATTCTTGCGGTCTCTGTTGTATCTCTGCAGCGCCCCGTGCTGCTGCTTCATATGATACCGCAATGCTGAAAGCCTTTTCCAGCGTAAGGTCCTTTTCAGATAAAATCCGTTTCTGGGTTCCTTCACTTTGAAGCCCACACACAAATTTGTCCCTTAAGGTATCTGCTAGTCCCGTTCCAAACTGGCAGTGTTTCGATAGCTTGCGCAGTTCCGTTAAATACTCAGCATTACTTTCATCTTTACGCTGGTTCCTTTTGTGAAACTTAAATCTTTCTGCTATCAGCAGCGGTGTGGGGTTTAAGTGGTCCTGTAGGATTGACACTATGTTTTCGAAATCCTTTTCTACTGGCTTCTCTGGGGTTACTAGGTTTCGCAGTAAGCCATACGTTTTTGCACACATTGAATTCAACAATACCAGCGCTTTCTTGTCATCTGGCATTTCATTCGCCTTGCAGTATACTTCTATGCATTCGACATATGTCGTCCAACCTTCGACTTCATTGTCGAACGCTGTGATACTGCCACGCTTCGGCATTTTTGGGTGTGGTTAGACTGGCTTAAAATGGCGTCTCCCGCGCTTTCCTTTCTTCCCCGCTGCGGCTTAAAATGACGTTTCCCGCGCTGCTGCCAACGCCGCTCGCGGCGGTCCTCATGGCAAATGGCGACGCCCTGTGGGTTTCGTGCGCTGCTCCTGTGCTGCTGCCAACACCGGTCTCTGCGGTCCTTGTGGCAATGGCAGCGCCTTGCGTTTTCCTGCGCGCCTCTCTCCCTCATTGACGCTGTTCGGCCCTTGAACACCGGCTGCGCTCTGCTCTCTCTCGTCTCTCTCCCCCGTTGACGCCGCTCGGTCCTGAACACCGGCTGCGCCCTCTGCGCTCTGCCCTCTTTCTCTCCCCCGTCGACGCTGCTCGGCCTTTTTCTGTGCCGCTCGGTCGGCTCTAGCTGCCGCTGTCCGGGAAGGGTCTGCGCAGTACCTGTTGCCAGCCCGTTTCGCTGGACCACCGTGACTGGAAAGCCAAGCCTGGCTCTCGACAGCCTCCCCTGCGATGCTCAAATCTCCGCTGGATGACTGGGCGGTTGCCCGTGGTCGATGCCCGCGCTTCTGGACTCGACCTTCTTCCACTGTTCTCCAGGAGCGAATCCCTGGGAGGTGATGCAGAGTTGCAGGTAGGTTCGAATCTGCCTCGTCGCCAATGTTAGGTCCGTGTATCTTAATGTTGTGTCCTTCAATAATCAGACAACAGACTGCAGGGAACGATTCAACAGGCGTTTACTCAACGTGGTTCAAACTGCAACTGAAACAACAGATTACTACTCAGCGTTATATACAGGTGTAGTCACTGCCGGTACTACAGTATACATGAGCTGTAGAAAGTAGTTCCCCCCCTTAAAGGTACATACATTACATGCTTTACCCAAGATTGTGCTTTAAGCTGTGCACAATCTGACTTGTCTACAGAACAAAGGTCTAGTTAACTGCCTAAATATCAAATCAAGCAAGTTTGCCTGTTTTCCCACAGACAGCCTGGCTCTGGTCTCATAGAATAGTAAGGAGAGAAAGATTTCATCTTAGCTCTAGTTCTTAAAAAAAACATTATCTTATATTTAAAGCCATAGTAAAAAAAATATATATTGGAGGACGTTTTCTAATAGAGGCGTACAGGATCTCTACTTCTGTGACAAGTGCCAAAGCTTCTTTAGAAGTAGGCAACCATTTAGTCTCAGAAATCACCGGTTAATGTTATAAATTAGAAAGAACATAGTTATGCATCTCGGATAAATGGATCTTTTAAATATCTTTCATACAATATTTCCTATTTTTTAACAAATGATATATGTATTATAAAATATATAATGAATATACTTAAGACTGACATATGAGGTTTTAGAGAGCAATTCATAAAATAATGTAAAACTCAAAGGAATATATGGAATCAGGTGATTGCACAGGTAGGTAAAAGATTTGGCTTAACACTAATTCTGCTAAGGCCAATTTTTTTCTCCTAGGGATCTGGATCCTTGGTTGCTGAACATTTTCTTTTTATCTGGAGATTCACTGTAAGTCACTAATGTGCCTTTTGCAGTCTTCAGTCGTCATTGCAACCTTGGAAACTCTATTGACTTTTTTGAGTGTATTCCAACATCCAATTCAATAGTGTTTAGTGGTTGGAGTGTGGCTTGTGTCTATAAATAAACATTTAAATTTTGTCAACAAGGACTTACATAGAATTAGATAGAATTTACAGCATGGAAACAGGCCATTTCACCCAGCTGGTCTATGCCGATGATTATGCACCACAGAAACCCCTTCCCACCCTGCTTTATCTAATCCTATTAACATATCATTCTATTCCTTTGTTCCTCATGTGTTTATCTAGTTTCTCCTTAAATGCATCTATGCTATTCACTTCAACTACTCCCTGTGGTAGCGAGTTCCACATTCTCACTGCTCTCTGGGTAAAGAAGGTGCTTCTGAATTTCCTATTGGATTTATTAGTGAATATCTTATATTTATGAACCCTAGTTTTAGTCTTTAGTCTCCCCCACAAGTGGAAACATAAGAATGCAAGGAATAGGAGCAGGAGTAGGCCTGCTCACCATTCAATAAGATAATGGCTGATCTTCTACCTCAAATCAACTTTCCTGCACTATCCACATATCCCTTGATTCCCTTAATATCCAAAATCTATCGATCTCTGTCTTGAATATACTCAACGGCTGAGTCTCCACAGCCCTCTGGGGTAGAGAATTCCAAAGGTTCACCACCCTTGGTGAAGAAATGTCTCCTCATCTCAGTCCAAAATGGCTGACCCCTTATTCTGAGACTGTGACCCCTGGTTCGAGACTCCCCAGCCAGGGAAAACATCCACCCTGCATCTACCCTGTCAAGCCCTGTAAGAATTTTGTATGTTTCACTGAGATTACCTGTTCTAAACTCCAGAGAATGTCGGCCTAGTCTAATCAATTTGTCCTCATAGGACAACACCCCCATCCCAGGAACCAGTCTGGTGAACCTTAGTTGCACTCCCTCTATGGCCAGTATATCCTTCCTTAGGTAAGGAGACCAAAACTGTACACAGTACTCCAGGTGTGGTCTTACCAGGGCCCTTTTTAATTGCAGTAAGACATCTTTACTCTTATACTCAAATCCTCTTGTAATAAAGGCCAACATACCATTTGCTTTCCTAATTGCTTGCTGTACCTGCATGTTAACTTTCAGTGATTCGTGTACAAGAACACCCAGGTCCGTCTGAACACCAACATTTCCCAATCTCTCACCATTTAAAAAATACACTGCTTTTCTATTTTTCCTACCAAAGTGGATAACTTCATATTTCCCCACATTATATTCCATTTCCCATGCTCTTGCCCACTCACTTAGCTTGTCTATATCCCCTTGAAGGCTCTTTGCATCCTTCTCACAACTTACATTCCCATCCAGCTTCTTATCATCTGCAAGCTTGGATATATCACATTTGGACCCCTCATTCAAATCATTGATATAGATTGTGAATAGCTGAGGCCCAAGCACTGATCCTTGCAGTACCCCACTAGTTACAGCCTGCCAACCCGAAAATGACCTGTTTATTCCTACTCTCTGTTTTCTGTCTGTTAACCAGTCCTCAATCCATGCTAGTATATTCCCCACAATCCCATGAGCCCTAATTTTGTTTAATAACGTCTTATGTGGCACCTTATCGAATGCCGTGTGAAAATCCTAATACACCACATCAACTGGTTCCTCCTTATCTATTCTACTGGTTACAAACTCAAAAAACTCTAACAGATTCGTCAAACATGATTTCCCTTACATAAATCCGTGTTGACTCTGCCCAATCCTATTATTATTTTCTAAGTGCCCTGTTACCACGTCCTTAATAATAGATTATTATTAATAATAGATTCTAGTATTTTCCCTACTACTGATGTCAGGCTAACTGGTCTGTAGTTCCCCGTTTTCTCTCTCCCTCCTTTCTTAAATAGTGAAGTTACATTATACATTTGTACAATCCAATCCGCGGGAGCCATTGTAGAATCTATGGAATTTTGGAAAATGAAAACCAATGTATCCACTATCTCTATAGCCACCTTTTTCAAAACCCTAGGATGTAGGCCATCAAGTCCAGGGGATTTATCGGCTTTCAGTCCCATAAATCTTTCCAGTACTATCTTTTTACTAATACTAATTTCTTTCAGTTCCTCATTCTCGCTAGACTCTTGGTTCTCCAATATTTCGGGGACGTTTTTTGTGTCTTCTTCCGTGACACAAAGGGCTGGATTTTCTCAGCCCCGAGGAGGTGGGTATGGAGGTGAGACTGCCGGAAAAGTTTCAGAATTTGGGGACGGGTGGCAAACCCGCCCCCAACCCACCTCCGTGCCCTCTTGCCAGGAGGTGGGAAGTCGTCCTGACCCGGGTCCCGTCTCCTTGGAGGCAGGAAGGGATTAAAGCCTATTAACTGCCTGTTAACAGGTAGTAAACAGGCAGAAAATGGGATTATCCCCATTTTTCGTGATGAAGTGAGGGCTTCTCGACCTAGGGGAACCCCGCCGGGGTGCAGGAGGTGAGTAGGAGGTCTGCAGAGGTCGGAGGGGTCTGAAAGTCCGATGTAAGGGTGAGTGATGGGTACAAGTTTGGAGTGGTAAGTATGTAAGGTGAGTGTAAAGTGTTAGACAATGTTAACTTACCTCTGTTTCTCCCTACAGCCTTCAGCCACTGTGGAGCCGTAATCCCCGACATCTCCATTGTAGAGATCACAGACTGGCTGTTGGATCCTCCGATCCAACAGCCAGCTGTTTTCTGCAAAGTAAAAAAGTTTGATGAGTCCCGAACACAAGGTCTCAACAAACTACACAGAATGCCAGTGTTTGACAGCTTCACAGAGCTGTCAAATGATGACATTTCTTCTTTCAAAAATTCTTGACAGATGACACGTCATACGTTAACGTGCTCTGTCACTGACTTCCCCCTAATTGGTCTGTTGAGCCCACTAAGCGGGCTTAACAAGGTCAATCAGGGGAAAATCTCGCTGGTTGGCCAGAAGCTGATGGAGGCGGGACTGAAACCGGGCAAGCAGCAGTCCCGCCTCCAACAAGTCCCCATTCAGAAAATCCAGCCCAAAGTGCTTGTTTAATTTCTCCGCCATTTCCTTATTCCCCATTATATTTTCTCCTGTCTCAGCCTGTAAGGGACCCACATTTACTTTCACTAATCTTTTCCTTTTTACAGTCTGTTTTTATGTCTCTCGCTAGTTTACTTTCATATTCAATTTTCCCTTTCTTTATCAATTTCTTGGTCCTCCTTTGCTGAATTCTAAAATCCTCTCAATCCTAAGGCTTACTATTCTTTTTGGCAACATTATAACCCTCTTCCTTTGATCTAATACTATCTTTAACTTCTCTTGTTAGCTACGATTGGAGCACTTTTCCTGTGGGGTTTTTAAGGCTTAAAGGAATGTATATTTGTTGCAAATTATGTATTAATTCTTTAAATGCTAGCCATTGCTTATCTACCACCATACCTTTTAATCTATTTTTCCAATCTACCTTAGCCAACTCGCCCCTCATACCTACGTAGTCTGCTTTGTTTAGATTTAAGACACTTGTTTTACGATTTAATTAAATCACTTTCAAACTCAATATAAAATTTTATCATATTATGGTCACTCTTCCCTAAAAACCCCTTTACTACAATGTTATTCATTAATCCTTTCTCGTTGCACAATACTAGATCTAAAATAGCCTGTTCCCTCGTTGGTTCCTCAAGATACTGATCTAGAAAACTATCTTGCATACATTCCATGAATTCGTCTTCCACACTATTACTGCAAATTTGGTTTGCCCAGTCTATATGTAGATTAAAGTCCCGCATGATTACTGTATTACCCTTGTTACATGCGCCTCTAATTTCCTGATTTATACTCTGCCCTACATTACAACTACTGTTCGGGGCCTATAAACAACTCCCACCAATGTTTTCTGCCCCTTGCTGTTTCTTAGCTCCACCCAGACTGAACCTACTTCTTGATTTTTGGAGCTAAGATCCTTTCTCTCTACTGTCTTTATCCCATTCTTTATTATCAGGGCTACCCCTCCTCCTTTTCCATTTTGCCTATCTCTTCTAAAAGTTAAGCATCCTGGAATATTTAGTTCCCAATCTTGGTCACTTTGCAACCACGTCTCCGTAATGGCTATTAGATGAAACCTATTAATTTCTATCTGCGCTATTAATTCATCTATTTTGTTGCCAATGCTTTGCACATTTAGATATAATGCCTTTAGCTTTGACTGAGTTCTATTTTCCCCTGATGTCACCTTAGTCACTGATGCCTTATTACCTTTGTTACTCTCTCTGTCCCTTCCTGACCCAACCTGCTTATTTTTACCCAAAACTCTAGAGCCCTGACATTTCTCTTGCTGCTTTTAAATTTACTGATTCCTGAATCCTCCCACCCCCGTCCCTTCATTAGTTTAAAGTCCTGTCTACTGCCCTAGTTATTTATTTCACCAGGACAGTGGTCCCAGCCCGGTTTAAGTGGAGCTCGTCCCAATGGAACAGCTACCTCTTTCCCCAGTGCAAGTGCCAATGCCCCATGAACTGAAACCCCTTGTTCCCACACCACTCTTTGAGCCATGCATTTATTCCTCAAATCTGTTTGTCCCTGTGCCAATTTGCGCGTGGCTCAGGTAACAATCCAGAAATTATTATATTTAAGGTTCTGCCTTTTAATTTGGATTCTAGCTCCTCAAATTCCCTCAGCAGAACCTCATTCCTAGTTCTACCTATCTTGTTGGTTCCTACATGGTCCATGACAACTGGATCCTCCCCCTCCCACTCTAAGTTCTTCTCCAGCCGCAAGGAGATGTCGTTAACCCTGGCACCGGGCATGCAACACAACCTTCGGAACACTCGGTCGCGGCTGCAGAGAACAGTATCTATCCCCTGATGACACTGTCCCCTACCACAACTACATTCGCTTTCACTCCCCCCACCTGAATGGCCTCCTGCACTATGGTGCCATGGTCAGCTTGCTCATCCATCCTGCAGGCTTTTCCTTCATCCACACAGGCAGCACCTACTGTATGTCTAACCTATCAAACACTTTCATAATCTTAAAGGCCTGAGTCTTTTGAATGATATATTTGAAATCTTAGGTTTCCACAAACTATCCATACTTTTGCTATCGTTATCCATACTTCATACCATTTTCTGCTCTTTGTCGCTGGGAATCAAAGCCAGGAATTTCCTTCAAGCTGCTCCCGCTCATGCCACAACATTGCTGGAAGTGTGGTGGAAATCCGGAATCTGTGGGTAAACGAGCTTTCTGCTGAAGTTATGGCAGTGGAGTGGGAGCAGCTCTGAGGAAATTCCCAGGCAGAAAGTCGTTTGCTCAAATCAAGTGGTTCACTTCCAGTTCACTTCCAGTAGCTAAGGCAGTTTAATTTTTTTTAGTGAGAAAGCTAGGTGAAAGACCACAAGAGTCATAGTGCAGGACAATGTTATGTTTGAAAAAAGTAGGAGGGAAGGAAAAATAAATCAAGATGCTGTTCTTGAAATTCTTCAGGTTACAATCCGAGCAGTTGCGCAAGGTTATGCACAACTATCCCCTCCATCACTGACCATACAGGTGTGTGTGGGATCAGTAAGATGGCATCTCACTTACATGGATCAGGTGAGCACAAGGGCCACTTCTGGTGCATCTGTGGCGCCTGCCTACCGATGACCGCTGGAAACTCCGTCGCCCACCCACCTATGGTATGGTGTTATGCAGGGTATCTACCCAGACCCTGGCCAGGGTCTTTTCAGTTGCCTGAATTCAGAATATTTCTCATAAAATTAGTTTTTAATTCTTTAATCCAGTGGGGCCCTATATGCTCTGGCAGAGGCCAGTAGTCTTTCGCTCACTCGGTATACTAGCCACCACTAATATGTTGTCCACTTCCAGGCTCAAGTACTCCTAGCTTACGAGTAAATGAGGTGCCATCCCACCACAAAATTCAATTGTATCAGTGCTGGAGGTCAGTCAGGAGTGATCTGGGAATGGTAGCATAGTGGTTATGTTACTGGACTAGTAATCCAGAGGCCTGGAATAATGATCCGGAGACTGGATAACAATCTGCGGTAGCTGTAGAATTTAAAATCAGTTAATTAAATAAATCTGGAATAAAAAGCTACCATTGTCATAAAACTAACGGATTGTCATAAAAAACCCATCCACTTCACTAATGCCCTTTAGAGAAGTAAGTCTGCCGCCCTTACCCGGTATTGACTATATATGACTCCAGACCCTGTAGGGGGTGGCGTGTACGCAGTCAGCTTCGCTCCTGACTGGCTTTTGAGTGGTTCGAATCGCTCCCACACCCCTTGGTTCTAGACACCGGATTTAGGTACAGGCGGCAATACAGAATTGGAGTAGACAACTGGTTTGGTGCAAGAAAACTGTATTTTTATTAAAAGGCACAATGAAATTACAACACTGAAAATTTCTGGAATAGTTACAGGCTTACAAGAGTAAACTTAATTAGGAATGGGAAACACATGGCACATCGAGGGAAAAATCACAGTAATAATCCCCCTACCCTTGTCCCACCCCCAATGTCTAACTAAATTGTGCTGTGAGGGGCCAGGGATTATGCTCACCAATAAGGGTTTCTGGACAGGTCGAATCCTGTCGATCAAGCCGGTTGCGGTTTTGGGGTTCGCTCTTTGTGTCCTTTGGGGCCGGCCGTCATCACGTGGTCCCAGGGCGCGGTGGTGGAGTCTTCTGAGTAAAGTACCCTCTTTTCCTCCATTAGAGATAGGGAGTAAAGTCTTTGTTGGGTACTTTACCTTGTAGAGTGGAAAACTTCGGGTTTTGTTCTTCTGGTGGTGGTCTGGTCGTCGAAGTTTTGTTGCGGTTGGGGTTCGTTTGGCGGTCTTCGGTGTTAGCTCGGTCGTGGTGGCCTAGATCACTACCTGTGCAGTGGTAATGATCTGGAGGTATGGTTTACCCGGCCATTTGTTACCGCAGTGCTCGTGGTCGTTCTGCTTCATTGTGTTTTGAGTATTCCTGGACCACGGCGTGTGCCTGCTCGTCCCCCAATGCTTCTCCACACTGCCCTTCTCTGCCTGCTTGCTGCACATGTCTACTTGCCATTTTGTCTGCTCTCCTGCTTTCCCTGGTTACCGGTGGGCCTATAGTTATACTATTTCAGAGGTTCTTTATCTGCGCGCCAAATCAGGGTTAGTTCTTTGTCCGATTTTTGGTGGGCTCGTTAAAGTGATTATAGTTATTCACCTTAACTGCTTTTTGGGTGGTTGCCCCATTGTTAAATGCTCTTTAATGTCTCGGTGTTTTTTTATTCATAATGTGAATCGGTATCTTCCTGGCTCGGTAGCCAGTTTAAACTGTAAGCGATTATTTATGCAAAGGTTTGATGGGTTCAAGATTTAAGTCTTTCTTGAGTTGATTAAGAATGCGTATTCTGCATTGTCTACTTGTCTGGCTCTCAGAAATAACAAGTCTTTCACAGGCCCAGGCATGTCAGGGTTTTCAAAAGCATCTTTTGAATTGACCTGCTGTTATTGTAGGGCCCTACTAATCTTGCAGGCTTATGCCATGAGATCCAGAAGCTATTTTGTTTAGTGTTCCCTTGTAACTTCATCCTTCAGGGTCCCTTTATTAATAACTTTGGGGAGTGTGGGAATTTTGAGAACCCTACACTCCCCCCTGTTGATACTAAAATTGCTTTAAGTATCATACTTACGAAGGTGAGCAAAATTCCGACTCTCCACAGCCAATCTTCCCCTGTAATTACCTATCTAAAATCCCATGACACATGCATTTCCCATTCTTCGAAAATGTAGTGTACATAAGCATACATAGGCAAAATACAATTGTTTACACACATCCAAGCATGGAGGGGGTCCAGCAGCCCTGCACTACTTGGTACATACACATCTTTATTAAAATAACATGTCAAAGTCTTTATTAAAAATAACAAAAACACACAAAAAAACAACAATCTTTATTCAAAAATACAAAATAAAAGATTAAAACAGGTGTATCTCCCTCCACCTTAACATAATGCTCTTTCCAAGTCCTTTGGTTTCAGAATTCTAGTATTTGGCCTTTTTCCTTGCACTGAGTGCACACTAGGTACATCCCAGCTGACAAACCACGAGGATGTGGGAAGCCATTCTAACCCATGAAGGGACCTCTATATTTTCAAAAATGTCCCACCAGGGTGGAACTACAATGTCCAATATCTTGGCCCCTATCTCTACTGTCTTCTGCTCCAACATGTAGAAATGTTTTTGTGAGACGATTACTGCTTTGAGTATCTTGGTCAGATGTTCTGGTAGAGGGGGGATTTCGTAGCCGAAACGTGCTACATATTTTTGCAGGTTGGTGAAATTCTCCTTTACAGTGAGGTGAACAGTGGAGGGTTCAGGAATGGGGACAATTCGTTCCTGGGCCACTTGAACTTCTGCCTCGGGTTTAAAGCAGAAACTGCTGTCACTTACCGGACACCAGCTATGCTGTCCATGCTGGTAGTGGGGCGCACCTGTGGTGACACAATATGTCCCACCTCCTATATATGCTACCTGTGGGGGAACATGGTCTTGTGCCATTACCTCCATGGTACAGTTTATAGGTTTTGCGCCAGCAGCTTTAAACCCGCACTGTGCTTTTGAATAGGCATTCAAGTGCTGGGGACACTGTATTATGTGTGCTCCCCGGCTCCAACATCCTGAGAGGTCAGTACCTGTCATAGCGTGCTCCCACTTTATGACATAAGGTGGGACTGCTGTGAAACAGATGTGTGCACCCCCTTGGCACCCCCTTGAATGACTCCAATGTTCTCTACCCTCTATACCGGTGCGGGTCGGGCTGTCCCACCCATGACCGGCATCCTCACTACTATCCCCATGATAGTGTGGTTAGAGCGGCCACAATCTACTGGGACAGGGTAGGCCTCAGAAGCTAGCCGGAGTTGACACGCTCAAATGGATGGAGGGCTGCGAGGTACTTGTTGCTGATCCAGGAGAGGACTAAACCCTGTTTTAAATCCTTCAGGTTACTGCGGCCCTAGCCTAGCAACCATGCCCCGTACAGTATGCACACCTCGTTCTGTGCAGCATGATCTGAAGTATTTCTGTCCTCTCTTATAAGGGCATTTACAGATTTGGTGTGTCTCTCCAGCTCAGCAATGATCTCTTTTAAATGGACCATCATGGCCTGGTCCTTGTGTAACTCTGAGCCTACTACGGTATTTTCATCCATTAAGATTTTTCGCAATTGTGTTTTCAAACCGTTTATCTGTGTCTGCAATTCTATGTCATCCAGGCTGTTTATAACAGAGGATCCTGTGTTAAACGCTGTGAAAACATCATTCCAGGCTCCCCTTCTTTGTCTCCCCGCATTACCAAAATACTCCGTGTGTGTAGTGTACAGTCCTGTCTTGTCTACATTGGCAAAATTGAACTCGTAGAATTTCCTAAACATTTCCTTTAACAGGGCCTGGTATAGCTGTTCTGTCTCTTTGGGACACCACTCAGGTAAGTGTAGCTCAGTGAGGTTTAAAATCATGGAGGCTACCGCGTAGTGTACCCCTTGGTATAGCACCTATTCCGTCGGCACTAGTACCAGCCCATTCCCTGGTCTCTTGGTGGTGGCAGGGCACCCCTCTCTGAGTGTCCTTGCTGCCTGAGTCGTGGGCAGGGGCTTTCGGGGATGGGTCACAAGTTCAGTGGCATTTACTGGGCTCGGGGAGTGTGGGACCGCGCACGCATGTAGGCTGGAATCCCACTCCACCCCCTCCCCAGCATCTTGCCATTGCCGGTGGAAAATGATGGATATGCCTGCGGGGCAGACCGTCTCTGACCCCCACATACAGACATAAAGCCCCTGATCCGGTTCCCACCACTTGTCCCAGCACACACTCAATCCCTCTCGGGTCCCTGTAATCGTCTGATGGGTATTGTTCCCCAATCGTTCCCAATCGACTGCGGGGTTCCCTATATCCTTGCTCAGCTTTCTGAGCCACCACCACCTATCCAAAGGAATCTGTCCCTTGCATGTCAAACATACACGTTTTCCCACGGTGACACTGACCCTTGTAGCAACGATCTGTACCCTGGGGCACAGGAGGGATGCCTCCCCTTACGTGAACCCGGTCTGGCTGGAGTACTGGGTCGAATTGGACCCCAGCCACCCTGGCCACCTTCCCTCATGGAAGTAGGTAGCGAGCTGCTCCACACCCCGTTCACCACCCCCAGCTGTCACAATCAGTGCTCTCTCTCCTGAACAGCCAAAGATGTGGGAGTTCTCCACGTCTCCTCAGTCACTGATGCTCACCCCTACCAGGGCGAGCAGGAGCAGAACCTTCCTCATCTCGGAATCCCTCCTGTAATGAGACATAAGAGCATATAGCCAGGTCCCGAGAAGGTTCTCTGGCTTGGGTGAAGCATAGTCGAGTCTTGCGACCTCGACTCAATAAAAACATTCTTTAACAATAATACTTAAACTACAAATCACCTCGTATAAACTTAAACTAACACCCAAACTTAAAAATAACTAAAATTACATTACAGAAACTATGTGCCTCCGCCGCCCATCTCTGGGCAGCCAGCCTAATCCCTGTTCGGGCTGCAGCACACTACTCCCTTCGGTGTGGCTGCTCGGTCCTGTTCCTTTGGTCCCTCGCAGCCTGTGGCTGCTGGCTGGGAACCTCTGCCCTCAGACTGATCCCTGACTTGAGAGGCTGCCTGTGGTGTTTGTGGTGTTTGTGGGGATCTCCTGGGGACTTCGGCGGGTGGGGTTTTTCTGACTGGTGATTCTTTAACACAAGCTACTGCCCCCTCCGGTGCAGGCTGTGGGCTTTCCACTACCGCTGGCTGGGGATTTTCATCCTCAGGCTTTACCTCTCCTAAACCTGTGCTAGGCGCAGGTAACTCTTCGTAGCCTAATGCTGCAGGCTGAGGGTTCGCGCCCTCAGGTCCGACCTCGTCCAAGTCTGGGTCAGGGGCAGAGTCTTCGCCCTCACATCCCACCTCATCTAAATCCCAGAAGAGTGGGGGAGTGTCCCAAGCGGTGGGTGGGATAGCCCCTCCCCTAAAACAAGCCACTGCACCTGCCTGTGCAGTCTGTGAGTTCTCCCCAGCTGCAGGCTGAGAATTTCTATCCTCAGACCTTGCCCCAACTGGCTGTTCTCTTTTCTCGGGCTTAAACAATTTGCATTGATTAATATGGAACCATTTGATGCGCCGAGGCATCTTTATAGCGTATACCATGGGGCTTGCCTTGTCTACATTGCTGTAGGGCCCCATGTATAACGGTTCTAGACTTCCTACCCGAGCAAAATTCCTCACCATAACCTGATCCCCTATCTCCCACTCGTGGTACTTTCGGGGTTCCAACAGCAATCGGTTACTCCAATGCTGCTTTCCCATTTTCCCAGCCGCCTGTCCGTGGACCTGTTTAAGGTGCTCAAATAGGTTCCTGGCGAACCTGTCCCTGTTTACCTCCCTGAGCTGACATTCTGTGAGCACCGGGGCTAGTACATGGGTGGGGGTCCGCATAACTCTGCCAGTTATCAGCTCGCGCGGGGAGTACCCCGTGCTTTTTGACTGGCTGGCTCAGATCCCCATCAGGACCAACGGTAGGACCTCTGCCCATTTTCTGGGTGAGTCCACCGTCTCTTTCCTCAGCCTTTCTTTCAAGGTCCTGTTCATCCTCTCCACAATCCCTGAGGACTGTGGGTTGTGTGCAACATGCCATTTCCCCTCGATGCTGAGTACCATAAGGGTATTCTGCATGACCTGTCCGGTAAAGTGACTCCCTTGGTCGGAATCCGCATACTGTGGTAGCCCCCATCACGAGAACACCTCCCTGACCAAGATCCTGGCTGTACCCAGAGCTGTAGCCATTCTGCAGGGGAAGGCTTCTAGCCACTTCGTGAACACATCCACCAGGACTAGGCAGTACTTATAGCTTCCCTGGGCGGTGGGTAGGTGCCCGATGTAGTCAACCTGGATCGACTGCCATGGTCCCTCTACTCTCCTGATGTGTCCCACAGGTACCTTCCTTTTGTGGGGGTCAGGGTTGTTAGCAGCACACATCAGACAGCTGGCGCAGAACTCGCGGACATCTTCCCTGAGTCCCGGCCACCATCCTGCCTGTTCCACCTGCTGCCAGGTGGTCTCAGGCCTGGGATGTCCCGCTCCTGGACCCTCATGGGCCAGTTGAAGGAATTCCCTCTGGTGCTGCTGTGGTACTACCCATTGTTCTCCCCTAAACAGCATGCCTTCTTTCACAGAAAGGGCTGCTGTGCTGTAAGGGCCCTCTACCTTTTTTCCCTCAGTCACTGCACTGAGGACTGCCTTGAGAACGGGGTCTTGGGTTTGGACGGGGTCTTAAGGTCCGGGGCCGAAGCTACCCCTGCACTCCCTTGTGTCCCGTTCCAACCCCTGACTGCTGCTATAGGACTGGACCCATATGGTTCCCAGAAATTGCCTGTGCGGGCACCCTCCTTAGCTAGCACGTCGGCCTGCTGGTTGCCCTGAATACGGGGTTCTGTGGAGGAATGGGCATTCACCTTATGGATGAAAACCTCCCGTTCCTCCCGCACTGCTGCTAAGATTTTCTCCAGCAGGGGTTTCACTGTGAGGGGTCTCCCGTCCGTGGAGGTGTATCCGCGGCGGGACCAGATGGCCAGGTACTCCGGACACGAATTGCACGTGAACATGCTGTCCGAGCAAATCGTGTATGGGGTGGGGAAGATTTTGGGGTGTGTAACGATGTACGCTACCACTGACAGTTCAGCCTGCTGGGCGCTCATGGTGCTGGGGAGCTTAATTGCCAGGGCAATGTTTGCCGCTGGGTCATAAACTCCACATCCTGTGAGTCGCTCACCAGCAGATACTGTGCTGGAGCCATCCACATAGATTTTGCGGCCTGTGGGGTGTATCCCGGCCCGCAAACCTATGTCCACTTCCCAAACCCCTTCTATGGAACACCGGTGGGCTGTTCCAGGATATCCCAAGTTAGCTGCGAGCTTTGGCTCGCAGAGCCCTTTCACCTTTAGGTCCATCTGTGAGAGAAGCAGGGTCCAGTGAGCAATGCGGGCACTGCTCACTGTCCCATCCTTGATTCTCCCATCCAGGAGCATCTGGGTGGGCGTGTGATGGCTGAGGAGGGTGATGGGAGAGGTGTCTGTGAAGATCAGCGATCTTTTCACAGCCCAATGTATGGTCAAGAGGGGCCTCTCACAATTGGAGTAGCTCTTCTCCACATCCGTGAGTATGCTGGAGGAGTAGACCACCAGCCTCAGCCTGCCATGCCGCTCTTGGAGCAGCACAGCACTCAGGCTGTCCCCGCTGGCTGCTACCTCCAGGAAGAACTCTTTTCCCCCATCTATAGCCCCTAGAGCTGGTGCGGTCTGCAGATCGTCCTTGAGCCTGACAAATGCTGCCTGGCAACCCTCATCCCAAACCCACTCCACTCCCTCATGTAGGTGTCAGAGCAGAGGGGCTGCTGTGGCTGCAAAGTCCTCAATAAAGTCTCTGCAGTACCCGGACAGCCCTAGAAAAGATCGCACTCCCGTGACTGTGTTGGGGACTGGTAACTCCTGTACCGCTTCCCTTCTAGCTTTGTCTATGGCCCTTTCCCCAGCGCGCACAGTCAGGCCCAGGAATTTCACCTCCTGCTGGCCGATCTGCGCTTTCTTTGGGTTTACTTTAAAACCCTCCTGCCTGAGCAGTTCCAGCAGTTCGGCCAGTAGTGGGCCATGCTCCTTTCTTGAATCCGTGAATAGGAGCAGGTCATCCACATACTGTACCAGCTGCCTGGGCTGGCTGAAGCCCTTTAAACTGTTTGCCATGCATTGATGGAAAATGCTGGGGCTATTGTGGAAGCCCTGAGGCAAACAGTTCCAGGTGTACTGTTGCCTTTTAAAGGTAAAGGCAAACTTGTACTGATCCTCCCTCCTTAAAGGGATGGACCAAAACCCGTTGGAAATATCCAGCACCGTGAAAGTGGTCGCGGATGCTGGGATACTTCCTATCAGGTCGGCAACTGCTGCTACCGTGGGTGCACAGGCTGGGATGTTACTGTTGAGCACCTGATAGACCACCGTGGCCCTCCAGGAGTTGTCCGGCTTTCTAATCGGCCACAGTGGAGAGTTTACGTGGGTGGCTATCGGTCTCAGGACCCCCTGCTGTACTAAGCAGGACATGGCTGCTTCCATGTCTGGCTCCGCTTCCCTGGGGAAGTTGCACTGTTTCTGTGGTCGGGCCATATGGTCCCCGTCTACGCTGACCTCGAACCCGTTGACCCTCCCACAGTCGTGCTTGTGTGTGGCAAATGTGGCTAGGTGGGCTCGCACAAATGCCTGGAATTCTTTCGGGGTAATACTGACCATGAGCTCGAGGTTTTAACCCTCTTTAGGCTTCATGGTGCACAGGGTCCCCTTCCCCTCTTTCCCTGGTATGACTACTACTCCGCCTTCCTTTCCTGTACTTGCCCGCCATAGGCAATGATTCCTTAAATCCACTAGGATCCCGTGGCCCACAATAAAGTCGGCTCCCAGGATCGCTTTTCCACCCTCCACTTCCCACTTCATTAGGATACAGGTCCACTTAGAGCAGAGTGTACCCAAACGGATGGACAGTGGGATAGAAAATGAGCCAGCCTGTTCTTTGCCTGTGAATCCCGACAGACTGTATGGGACCCCGCTAGATAGAGGTGAGGTGGTGGGGTTATCGGAATGGATCACGGTGCATGATGCCCCCGTATCGAACAGATAGGCCCCTTTACCTTTTCTATCTCCATCTCAACGAGGGATCTTTTCCATAAATCGTACTGCAAGGAACACAGGTAAACAGGCTGTGCTGGCTCTAGTCAGGGCTGAGGGTTGGATGGGGCTGATGGGGTCAGAGCACCAGTGGTGGCCGCTACCCTCCCTGGGCCCGTCAATAGGGTCCTCATCGCATCCAGAAATTACTCGACCGTGGCGGGAGAGATCCCTAACTGTCTTTTGGGCTGGGGCTGAGGAATTCTTTCCCTTGTTATTCTTCCAAGGGTTTTTGCACTCCTTCCTCCAGTGTCCATCCTCCCCACACCCGTAACAATTAAGCTTCGTGCTGGAAGGGTTATTCCCTTTCTGATGCCACTCCTTCCTACCCTGGCCGGGTTTTACTTCTTGCACCTTCCCCTTAGGTGAGTGTGCATCGGTTCACCTACCATTCCTATAAGCAACAGTCAACTGTCTGATCACCGTGAATTTGGTGGTCAGGGGGTTCTTGGGGTCGAACCAGGCCTCCGCCTTGGCCCTGACCTGTGGCAAGCTGTTTGCCACCAGGCAACGGAGCCAGTGGGCCAGCTGATCTCGGTCCAGGAACGCCCGGTTAGGTGCCTCTGTACAGGCACTCCTATATACCGGCCACAACCTGTCCACAAAAGCCTGCGGGGTTTCCCCTGCGAGCTGCACTGTCTTCTCCACTCGGGAGAAAGGACTTCCCTCATTCATCCCCATGGCCTTAAGAACTTCCTCCTTGAGTTCCCCATACTCGCACTGTCCCTTCTTACACTGGTCAGAAAGGGACTGGAGGAGCTTACCCTCCAGGGAGAACAGCAGCATTTTGGCCTGTTGGGCATCATCGCACGCGTTGATGCTGGCCGCCTGCTCCACCTCCCTGAAGTGGACCGAGGGGTCCCCCTTCTCTGTGAACTTTGGTATGTGGCTTACCATAGCTCTAAGCTGTTGGGTGCCGTAGGGAACTAGGAACTGGTTTTGGAGGGGTCCCTCTTCCCCGTCACGAGCGGGTGGGCCAAACCTCCGCTGCCGGGCTGGGCACATCGGCCCCGGTTCCAGCCTCTCTTGCGGGGGTTGTTCCACCTCCGCTTCTACCCCTGATTCCGCCCCCCCTTGCTGCCAGACCTCGCTAAAACCTGGCGCTACGGGTGGTGGTCGTGGGACCTCCTGTTCCTCAACCGGGTCATCCCTTGGCACTACAACTGGTGTCTGAACCATTCTCCCCTCGTTCCCTGTGAAATCCGCCTGGGCTGCCTTTGGGCTTATGAGGCGCACCATGCCCTTTGCCTTCCTCAGGGCCAGGCTCAGATTCTCTATCTGTTCCTTGCAGGGGCCATGATCTGCGTCTTCAAACCCCTGCTCACTCGTTACCTTATAGGCTGCCTTTATGTCTTTTACTTTCTCCTCCTGCTCTCTTACTTGTCTCGCTAGGCGGGCATTCTTCTCCCGCAGCCTCAGCTCATTACTCTTGGCTTCGGTGACCTGGCACTGTAGATATTCCAGCCTGGCCTTATGCTCCCCCATTAACTGTACCCTTTCCTGATTCAGGGCCTGCAATGCTACCAGTAACTTCTCCCCTGCTACAGTCCTGTCTTGGACTTCCAGGGCTGACTCCCGTATCTCGGCTGCCTGTGCTTCAACGAGCCTGTCCAGAAGCTGGATCTGTTTCTTGAAGCACATCAGCCAGACTGCCTTTTCTATGGATTGCCTATGATCCTTCCCTTCTGTCCATTTAGCTGCAGCATCTACTGGATGCCCAGCCTTTAACAGATTAGTGATATTCACTTTACTGAATACATAGTCAGAAATCCTCTCTTCCATTACGGTTTGCTCTCCCAAATCAGTGTCTACTGTATCGCACCCCTGTTGCCGGTGTCCTGCCACGGTCGCCATTTCTGTAGGGGGTGGCGTGTACGCAGTCAGCTTCGCTCCTGACTGGCTTTTGAGCGATTCGAATTGCTCCCACACCCCTGGGTTCTAGACACCAGACTTAGGTACAGGCAGCGATACAGAATTGGAGTAGATAACTGGTTTGGTGCAAGAAAACTGTATTTTTATTAAAAGGCACAATGAAATTACAACACTGAACATTTCTGGAATAGTTACAGGCTTACAAGAGTACACATAATTAGGAATGGGGAACACATGGCACATCGAGGGAAAAATCACAGTAATAATCCCCCTACCCTTGTCCCACCCCCAATGTCTAACTAAATTGTGCTGTGAGGGGCCAGGGATTATGCTCACCAATAAGGGTTTCTGGACAGGTCGAATCCTGTCGATCAAGCCGGTTGCGGTTTTGGGGTTCGCTCTTTGTGTCCTTTGGGGCCGGCCATCATCATGTCATCCCAGGGCATGGTGGTGGAGTCGTCTGAGTAAAGTACCCTCTTTTCCCCCGTTAGAGATAGGGAGTAAAGTCTTTGTTGGGTACTTTACCTTGTAGAGTGGAAAAATTCGGGTTTTGTTCTTCTGGTGTGGTCTGGTTGTCGAAGTTTTGTTGCGGTTGGGGTTCGGTTGGCAGTGTTCGGTGTTAGCTCAGTCGCGGTGGCCTAGATCACTACCTGTGCAGTGGTAATGACCTGGAGGTATGGTTTACCCGGCCATTTGTTACCGCGGTGCTTGTGGTCATTCTGCTTCGTTGAGTTTCGAGTATTCCTGGACCACGGCATGTGCCTGCTCGTCCCTCAACGCTTCTCCACACTGCCCTTCTCTGCCTGTTGCTGCACACGTCTGCTTGCCATTTTGCCTGCTCGCCTGCTTTCCCTGGTTACCGGTGGGCCTACAGTTATACTATTTCAGAGGTACTTTATCTGCGCGCCAAATCAGGGTTAGTTCTTTGTCTGATTTTTGGCGGGCTCGTTAAAGTGATTATAGTCGTACACCTTAACTGCTTTTTGGGTGGTTGCCCCATTGTTAAATGCTCTTTAATGTCTCGGTGTTTGTTATTCATAATGTGAATCGGTATCTTCCTGGCTCGGTAGCCAGTTTAAACTGTAAGCGATTATTTATGCAAAGGTTTGATTGGTTCAAGATTAAGTATTTCCTGAGTTGATTAAGAATGCGTATTCTGCATTGTCTAATTGTCTGGCTTTCAGAAAATGACAAGTCTCTCACAGGCATGTCAGGGTTTTCAAAAGCCCCTTTTGAATTGACCTGCCATTTTTGCAGGGCCCTGCTAATCTTGCAGGCTTCTGCCATGAGGTCCAGAAGCCATTTTGTTTAGGGTTCCCTTATAACTTCATCCTTCAGGGCCCTTTTATTAATAACTTTGGGGAGTGTGGGAATTTTGAGAACCCTACAACCCACCACAGTCCCAGGACATCGCTGCAGGAGTTCCTCAGGGCAGTGTCCTAGACCCAACCATCTTCAGCTGCTTCATCAATGACCTTCCCTCCAACATAAGGTCAGAAATGGGAATGTTCGCTGATGACTGCACAGTGTTCAGCACCATTCACAACTCCACAGATAATGAAGCAATCCATGCCCGCATGCAAGAAGATCTGGATGACATTCAGGCTTGGGCTGATAAGTGGCAGGTAACATTTGCGCCACACAAGTGCCAGGCAATGGCTATCTCCAACAAGCGAGAATCTAACCACCTCCTCTTGACATTGAATGGCATTACCATCACCAAATCCCCCACTATCAACATCCTGGTGTCATCATTTTCCAGAAACTTAACTGGACCAGCCATATAAACACTGTGGCAACAAGAGCAGGTCAGAGGCTAGGTATTCTGTGGCAAGTGTTTCACCTCCTGACTCCCCAAAGCCTTTCCACCATCTTCAAGGCATAAGTAAGGAGTGTGATGGAATACTCTCCACCTGCCTGGATGAGTGCAGCTCCAACAACACTCAAGAAGCTCGACATCATCCAGGACAAAGCAGCCCGCTTGATTGGCACCCAATCCACCACCTAAAAAATTCACTCCCTCCACCACCGACGTACTGTGGCTGCAGTGTGTACCATCTACAAGATGCAGTGCAGCAACTCACCAAGGCTTCTTCAGCAGCACCTCCCAAACCCACGACCTCTTCCACCTAGAAGGGCAAGGGCAGCAGGCACATGGGAATACCACCACCTCCAAGTTCCCCTCCAAGTCACACACCATCCTGACTTAGAAGTATATCGCCGATGCTTCATCGTCGCTGGGTCAAAATCCTGGAACTCCCTACCTAACCGTGAAGGGATAATTACTAGTCCTAGCCCTTTTTAGGCTACCCCAGATCAGGCGTATTCCCCAGACGTTCACCTTCAACTAAAGTTAGAGCTAGCTGAATTCTATAAGATGCTTAATTGGGTCTAAAGGTGCAGGCTGTCTCTTTCTAAAGGAAAGAAATGACTTGAAGATGTTACTGTCTTCCAGATGGCACTTTTAATAAGTTTAACTAGACTGTAACCTTCCGGGTATTATGAGGGTCCGGAAACCCCTCCCCCCCAGAATTCTGCAACTCCTCACGAAAGAGTGTACAGAAATTGAGTTTGCGAGTTTGATACAGAAATACTATTTGAGACAATTCTAAAAATATATAGATTTATGAAAGAACCGACTTGCAGTTAACAGCTGGTGAGTCAATCGCAACTTTAACAGTTCAAAATACAGATAGCTTACATTTCATATTCTCAGAGATCCTTATTCTCAAATCTTAACTTTGTTACATTTATACATTTCTTATTATTTATAAGCCAGGATATCCACCAAACTCAAATAAGAGTACCTCTTGATCCCCGAGACTCAAAGAGTTAAAAACTTACAGAGCCTGCCTTTGAAGTTGAGAATCGCTTACCCCTTCCAGTGACTTCTGACTTTCTATCAGAAAGCTCCATATTTTATAACCTTTTTGCAGTAGTAAATCCTTTGAAGTTTTCTACTGATGTAAGCTAATTATCTCTAGTCATTCTCTGCTGAATTCTTTCTACTCTTATTGTCAATTCAGCTGTTAACTTTCAGAATCCTGTTTGCTATATCGGTGTTTCAAAACTTATCATATAAAATGGTTATTACAGATTTATCTCTTTGATGCCATTCTTACGAAGGACTTCAATTCAATTCTTAATATTGGCTTAACTGGTTATAAGCAGACGTTGGGCTCGATTTTGTCAGTGTGGGCAGACTGGGGCATGTCAGGTGTTTTTAGAGTCCTGAATCCGACTCCAGTGTGATGTGGGGAAAAAGAGCGATTTTCCCCTAATTGGGAAATTGATTTCCAGCGTGTGGGAACCCCTGGCCCATTTAGTCTTTCCATCCTGAAAGTCACCTCTGATGACATCATCGGTGCTGCTGGATTTAAGGACTGCAAGCAGCCTTGCTTCTTCTGGAGACTTGAAACGCTTTGGACATTGTATGAAAGACTTCATTTACCGACCATGTCCACCAGCAAGCAAAAGTGTGCACCTCGATTTGATGAGCCCTCCCTCCAAGCTCTGGTGGAGTGAGCAAGATCTTATAAGGAGGTGCTCTTCCCTTCCTCAGGGAGAAAAAAGCGACCACAACAAACTAAAGCTGTGTGGCTGCAAGTGGCCAGGGAGGTCAATGCCATCTTTATGTTCCACAGAACTTGGCTGCAGTGCAGGAAGAGGTTTCATGACCTTCTGCGCACTGGAAATGTGAGTATGACTTTCCCTTCACCCATCAATCTGATCCCCATCGCCTCTACTCACCAGCACTCTGCTTTGCCAACCTCTTCCTCCACATCCCACTTGACGCTTACATCCCTGCACCCTTACCCATTCCCTCCCTCTCTATGGTCACATTCACTTAATTATTCGACCATGCAGCCCTCACACTCTCTATCACTGTGATGCAATGACAACTTACAACACACAGTCTCCTTCTAAGCATATATGCTATGGAATTTCTACACTCACTCCTTCATTCTCACTCAAACTCTACTTGTGCCCCTCATTGCAAGAAAAGAAAGCCCACAATAAGAAGGAAAGAGCAGGAGGAGGCGGCCCTGGAAATTGCCGGGATCGAGGATGATTCCCAAGTTGGGGATGGACAGGCAGGTGCATCACAGCAAGCTGGTGACAGAATAGCTTGGCATCTCTCTCATTGACATTGCATGAGTCACTGATAATGAATCTGATGCTCTAACAGATTGACTTATGATCATCTGCACTATTCAATGTGCATGCAACCTTGACCTCACATCTCTGATTCTTTGCTTTACTCCCCGACAGGACCATTGACAGCCCCCGTCCCCACTGTCTAGGAGGAAGAGCCTGAGATTCCAGACTCCTGAGAGGAAGCTGCAACCCCTGAGGGCACTGCGTCAGCAGAATTAAGCACACACATCACCAGCACAGCCACTCACAGCTCGGTGGGACCTTCGGGACATAGAGTAGAGTTGTCACCTGGTGTATCACAGCTCACAAGTGAGCATCAGCAGATGGTGGAGACAGGGACAGCAGTGGAGAGTCCTTGTCAGAGGGCGCAGGACGCTCCCAGCTCGGCTCCGCTGCATGTCGACTCCGAGTCCATCCAGAAGGATAGCAGTGCTGGAACTCCAGGAACAGGTGCAGGAGTCTCTGGCAGGTTTTGTCTCCAGGGTCGCTGCGAGTGTGGAGCGAATGGAGGGTCCATTGTGTAGGGGGTTTCTCTTGCTCTTTCTGGTCTCCTGCCAGGCTTCGTGCAATAATTACCCTTGAGTGGTTCGACCCACTCCCCCTACGGTTCTAGACCTTTGACTTAGGTGCAGAGAACAGTTGTGCAGAGAAAGAACTCAATAGACCAGGTTGAATAGCACAAAATGGATGCTTTTATTATTAAACAGTTTGAAGCATTACAAAATACATGTCATAGGCACAGATTAAAGTTACTACAATCATGCACAAATTTATGAACTTGACTCTATGGAAATGGGGAACACACGGCACATCGTAAAAGGGAAAACACATTACGATTACCCTTAACTCCCTCCCCTATACCTAAACTAAGTTTCGACCTGGGGAACTTGGGATCATGCTCACCACTCTCGAAATCGCGAAAAAGGGGGTTCGCAGCCTTTTGGCACCGCTTTCCGTCATCACGTGGATTTGGAAACTTCTGGCGCAGTCGATATTCTCTCTCCCTTGAGGCGGTGGGGTAGACACAGCCTCGATGAGCGCTCATCAAGGTTGAGATCCACTATTGTGGATTTGGGTTCATGGAGCAGACCTTCAGCTGCAGGCTGTTGAAGAACTGCATGCAAATGGGAGAATCTCTCCGGCCTGGATCGTCGGTTCTCCAGAGGGTTTCTTCTCCGTCGGCCTGGGTCATCGATGATCTCCCGACCCCAGTACCCGGGCCACCCTCGTCGTCTTCTCGTCGTGGCCGAGCCTTGTTTGGCTGAACACCGACCACGTTGTCTTTTCACCGAAATTGTCCGTCTTTAAAAAGACGAAACGTCTTCATCGATTCCGCATCTATCGAAGTGGAAGAGGCGCCGATCCTGGCACCGTCCGTCCTTCGTTCGTTCCTTGTAGAAGAAGTTCTTGAAGAAGTAGAAGTCTGAAGTCGCCCAGTAAGAAGCATCAGTGAAGTGAAGTACGAAGTAACTTAGATGGACTTTCAATCCATAGTTATACTCTTTTGGGACAGTCTTATCTCCCGCCTAATCATAGTCCTGTCTTTGTATTAATTTTGGCGGGCAGAAATCTCTGCAGGGGCGCTTTGTCTTGTAACGGGAGCCGGTGATAACTTGACTGGCCTTCCTGGCCGATAATGTCTTTTAATGTCTTTTACATTGTCATCGCGACTCGGTTCGCATATTGATCGGTCCGGAGATTTTCCTTGATGGCTGCTAAACGGTTTCTCCATTGTACAATAAATGGGTATAAGTGTTTTTGCATTGTCCGCCCATATCTTGATGGGCCCCATCCTGTACTTAGAATCCATTGAATATGTATGCTGTTTCTCTGAGTTTCGGTTCCCAGATACTGGCTTTCGCGGGCTTACTGTCTTCAATCCACAAGCCTGTCTGGCTTGCAGTAACAGAAATAAAATGGTCCAGAAAACTGATCACGAGGCCCGGCGGCCATTTTGTATGCCCTTTTATCAAAGGTTTATCTGTGCAAGCTTACTTTGGTCAATAAACAGTCTGATTTTATCCGGTTTTCTTGCGTGATTTTTGCTGAAAATTTCGAATCTTACAATTGCTAACATGAGCAGAGCCTTTGTGGAGGCGTTGGCGCATGAACACATCACCACGGAAAGAATGGCCACCTTCGTGGAAAGGATGGCTACCGTAGAGGAGAGGATGGCTACGGCCATGGAGAAGCTTAGTCGCCAGAGTTATGAAAACATGGTCATTGTTCACAGCAGACTGACATCTCTTGAGGAGCGATGGTCAGCTATTGAGCATACAAACCAAACATTCATGCAAGTCCTCGGGAGTAAGATTTCCAGTACAGAAACGGGTCCTCATGGCCCCCCTGAAGTGCGTCTTCAGTGGATAGCCCTTGTCTACAAGTAACCATCCGCAAAGTTGGTCTGGCCACTTGCTGTCAAGCCACTTGCTAGCTCTGAAGTGGGGCTGACCCATGAGAGGGATGTTGGTGGCAGACAGCAAGGAAGTGGGGGCTCCTCTCCAAGCGCTCACACGACCATGTCAATGCAAAGCCCTCGGTCAGAGCCCCACCAGAGTCCCCACCCAACTGAGATTGGCGTCTCAACCCCTGCACAGCCATAGGAGCAGCAGGCTGTTGCCGAGCCCTCACAGATTCACAACCCCAGAGGAAGCCCACCAAAGGTGTGGAGACAGGAGCAGCAGAAAAGTGAGTAAGGGGCCTCCACATCTGCTGAAGACACAGGGGAAGCACCACATAGGAGCACACGTAAGAGGAAGATAATGCACAAGTAGTCACAAGGGTAGTCACTTGGGTGTAATGTTATGTTTAATGTTGAAAAGACATCAGATGCTTATTGCCATTAAAAATTCTGATGGCAAACTGTTGCAGTAGTGGCATGTGTCATGTCACTAATGGGACTTCCACATTGAGGGCTTAGGATTACTTGCAATTCTCAGTATGGTGGTCAGAGTGATAGGAATCCGCAGGTTCCTGGCCATTGTTGCGGGTCTGATAAGAAGGTGTGAGGCAAAAGTGTTTCATTGTGCAGGCTCAGCAAATCTGGCCAAGATGAGTGCGTGCCTTGCATCCCGGGCAGCAATGTGCTTGCATGCTGCTGCCGCTGGTTGATGCACCTCTGCAAGCTATTCGTTGTCACTCTCCTCCTCCTCCTCCTCCTCATCTGAGGAGGCTATGTGATGAGCCACTTGTTCCTCAGGTATCTGCAAGCCACGATGCTGTGCCATGTTGTGAAGTGCACAGCAAACCATGACCATTCTGGAGACCCTGGCTGCTGAGTACTGCAGGGCTCCAGCTGATCTATCAAGGCATCTGAAGTGCATCTTAGCAAGCCGATGGTTTGCTCAATTATGGATCTGGTGGACGTGTGGCTGGAGTTGTAGCGCTCCTCTGCTTCGTTGGATGGGCTCCTCAACGGCGTCATTAGCCACGTCTTCAGGGGATAGCCCTTGTCTCCAAGTAACCATCCACAAAGTTGGTCTGGTGGACTGAAGAGCGGAGGCACACTAGACTGGTGCAGGATGAAGGAGTCATGGCAACTGCCAGGGTATTTGGCACAAACATGCAAAATTTCCTTCTTGTGGTCACACACCAGCTGTATGTTGAGGGAGTGGAATCCCCTGTGGTTGACAAAAGTACCTGGATTGTGATGGGGTGCCTTTAGGGCCACATGTGTGCAGTCAATGATGCCCTGCAGCCTTGGAAAGCCTGCCAGATTGTCAAACCCAACCGCACGTGCAGTTACACTGGCTTGATCCTTGGAGAAATTGATGTGATTGTGCGCGATGGCAAAAAGGGCATCAGTTACCTGCATGATGCAAGTGTGTGCGGCTGCCTGGGAGACGCCGCTGATGTCTGCTGCTGATCCCTGGAATGAGCCTGAAGCTAAAATGTTTAGTGCGGTGGTGACTTTGACGGCCACTGGTAAGGGGTGTCCACCTGCTCCTCTGGGCTCCAGGTCTTGCTGCAGCATTGCGCAGATATCACCCACTATCTCTCATGAAAGTCTGAACCTCCTTTGGCACTGATGCTCAATCATGTTGAGGTAGCTGATCCTCTGTCTGTAGACCCTGTTTGGGGGGTATCTCCTGCACCGACGTGCTTCCATGCGCTGGTGCCTTCTGGCCTGTGCAGCTTCAGGTGGGTGAGCAGCAGCTTGGAGCTCCTGCTGTTGCTTCTGCAGTTGGTGCTGCTGTTGGTCAGGGTTCTGCTGCTGCCGCAGCTGGCCTTCGTCCGAATCTGATGTCCAGGAGAAAAGGAAATAAATGGTTCCCATTCTCCTGGAAAATACCTCAGTTGAGGAAGCGCTCAGTCAAGGTGGGGAGAGGGGTTTCCCAGGAGGTCACACTGGAGATGGGTGTCAGGCTCCAAACTTCCAGAACAATGAGTATGCCTGCTAAATGTTCCCCCAGACATGAGACAACAAAGTTCTGCCACCTGCAAATGATGATTGGTGAAAACTCTTTTATAATGGTGGAGCTGCAGCTGTTAGTAAGCAGTCCACGTGTGAAGCTGCCAGGATTCATTGGCGTGTTCCAAAGGAGGCATGCAGAATGTGCGAAAAGGGCTAAAATCGGAAAGGCTTCTCAAAATGGGATTATAGAGGCAATTAAGTGGTTGTTAAGGACGTTAAGGGCCTATCCCGCCTCTTGGAGGCGGGATGGAAACAGGGTCAGAAAACTCACGTGGGAAAATTGCTGGGAGGTGGGATGGAGGCAGGATCGGACACGCCCAACATTTTTTGCAATTTTAACAACTCACACACCTCCAATCTCGCCTCCTCGGGCCTGGCAAAATCGAGCCCGTTGTGTCTACTAACTGTTACATTTTCAATACAAACACAATGGCCCAGAAATTCGGGTCGGGGGCTTCCCGCGGGTGCAAGCCCCCGACCTACACTTACCTAGCGCGCCGGCAGTTGACCTCTTGGCCTGCGTGGAATTCCTCTCCAAGGCCTGTCCCAGAGGCTGGCGCGCTATGCTGGCGTGTCCCAGGGATGTAGTTAGTGCGAAGCATCCCCTGGGATCACGTGAGCAACAGGCAGCCAATCAGAGCAGGGAATGCTCCATTCATAAGGCTTGACAGATAGACCTGTCAAAACGTATAAATGCTGAGGCTGTAAAACTGTACTTTACCTTCAAATAAATTTTTAAAAAACATCACACTTTGTAAATAAACTATAAATGACATTAAATAACTATTTTAAACAAAAATTTAAATTTTTGAAAAAAATAATTTTATAAAAAAACGGGGCTAAAAGTATTTAAAAGTAAAAAACCTGTGGAAAGAATGTTTTAATTTTAAATAATTGACCACTTACCTTTGAAAATGAAGTCCTTACGGCTGCTTTTTACATTTCTAAAATGTCCAGACTTACCCGCACGTTAAAACCTGAAAAAAAAAGGAAGTTCAATGCGCACGCGCAGACTCCCGTGCGCACGCGTTCGACCTCTGAACCCCTAGGTTCAGAGGATCGGAAGTGCCGGTTTCCCGCTCACGCGTAGTGCATGCAAGATTCCGGCACTTCCATCGGGTCCACGCGTGAGTACTCCATCCGCACTCACGCGCTGGGACCCGAATTTCTGGGCCAATGTGATTGCTTGGTGTCATCTATTGACGTCATATCTCCAAAGTCTTCTGTAGGTATCATATTTACAATATGTAAATCAAAACCACTTCAACCAGGGTGTTCCATGCATTTCTTAGCTATTTCAATTGGTTGTATTACAAACTTATGTTTCCTGTCTTTCATTTGATGCCTTATTTATCAAAGGCACATGGTTTTTTAATGTTCTGTGTTTCTGTTCAAAGTGTTAGTTTTTAACACTTTAAACTGGGTATAGCTATTGTGTTGGTTCCAAACTGCAGACTCCTTGGAAACAAGCTTTTGCTTCTTCAATAGGGCCTTTGTCTCAGTATTAACAATCAATTCCCATTTCAAAAGCTTGTGTGGTGTTTACAACTTTTGTGTTAACACTTCATCTTAGATCAGAAGCCTGTATTCACAGCTTGTGTAGTTGAGGCTTTTTAGATTTTTAAACCCAGTGGCCTAGAAATTGAGTTGCCTTAGCGCCGCTTTTGCGGCGCTAGAGGGCCTAGCGCTGCAATTGGCGCCGGCGCCGAAATTGCCTGGGGCCCTTCCGCCGCGCTAGACCGGTAGCGCTGCGCCGGCACCGATGACGTCATCGGTGTGCGCAGCGTCCCGGTTGCCATGGCGACGGGCCCCAGCGCCGAAATTCAGTTGCGGCCGCCTCGCCCGTGGCAGCCGCAACTAAGACTCTGGCAACAGAGTCTTACCTGACTTTGCGCCGGCGCATTAAAGGCCCCGCGGCGGCCGGCCGCTTTCCCGCCGGCCGCCTGGCCGCAGCTCCCTCCCCGGACTTCCCCCCGCGCCCCCCCCGGAACAGAAGCAAGCCCGGCACTTGTCCGAGGTGCCGGGCTCATTTTTAGAACGATTTTCGCGGGCCGCGGCCGGGTGCAGGCAGCTCCTCCTTAAGGGAAGGAGGAGGCCTGCACTTCCCGAACCTGCCGCACCGCAGCGCCGGAATAGCGCCGATATTCAGCACGTAGCGCCAGTTTTCAGGCGCAAACACCTCTCAGCAGCGCCGGCAGCCGTTTGGGCGCAGAATTATTGAATTTTGGGCCCGACCAGCGCGACTTAGCTCCGGCACTAACTTCCGGCGCTAAAGCCCTGGCTGCGCCAAAACTCAATTTCTAGGCCCCTATGTCATGTTTTAATAAGGTCAGAATTCTGTTCATAGTATCTTTCTGAAATATGGCTTTTCATTTACAACAGCACTGTGGGAGTACCATCACCACACAGACTGCAACGTTTCAATAAGGCGGCTCACCACCAGCTTCTCAAGGGCAACTAGGGATGGGCAATTAATGATGGCCTTGCCAGTGACACCCAGATCCCATAAACAAATAATAAATAAAAAAATGGTTGACTCTTAACTGACCTCTGAAATGGCCTAACAAGCCACTCAGTTGTATCAAATCACTAGGAAAAGCAGTAAGAATAAAACTGAACAGACCACCCGGCATCGAACTAGATATTGGATTCGGATACGGCAAAGGCATACATAGCCCAGTTGACCCTGCAAAGTCCTCCTCACTAATATCTGGGGACTTGTGCCAAAATTGGGAGAGCTGTCCCACCGACTAGTCAAGCAATAGCCTGACATAGTCATATACTGACGCAGTCCGTGTCCATATGCAGCAAGACCTGGACAACATTCAGAGTTGGGCTGACAAGTGGCAAGTAACATTTGCACCACACAAGTGCCAGGCAATGACCATCTCCAACAAGCGAGACTCTAACCATCTCCCCTTGACATTCAATGGCATTACCATCACTGAATCCCTCACTATCAACATCCTGGGGGTTACCATTGATCAGAAACTGAACTGGACCAGCCATATAAATACTGTGGCTACAAGAGCAGGCCAGAGGCTGGGAATTCTGCGGCGAGTGTCTCACCTCCTGACTCCCCAAAGCCTTTCCACCATCTACAAGGCACAAGTCAGAAGTGTGACGGAATACTCTCCACTTGCCTGGATGAGTGCAGCTCCAACAACACTCAAGAAGCTCGACACCATTCAGGATAAAGCAGCCCGCTTGATTGGCACTCCATCCACCACCTTCAACATTCACTCCCTCCAGCACCGGCGCACTGTGGCTGCAGTGTGTACTATCTACAAGATGCACTGCAGCAACTCGCCAAAGCTCCTTCAACAGCACCTTCCAAACCCGCGACCTCTACCACTTAGAAGGACAAGGGCAGCAGACGCATGGGAACATCACCACCTATAAGCTCCCCTCCAAGCCACAAACCATCCTGACTTGGACCTGTATCGCCGTTCCTTCACTGTCGCTGGGCCAAAATCCTGGAACTCCCTTCCTAACAACATTGTGGGTGTACCTACACCATATGGACTGCAGCGGTTCAAGAAGGCGGCTCACCACCATCTTCTCAAGGGCAATTAGGGATGGGCACTAAATGCAGGCCTAGCCAGCGACGCCCACATCCCATCAATGAATAATTTTTTTTTTTTTAATTCACGGAATTATATCCTTCAGCCAACGTTCCAGACTCCTCCAATACTGTTCCACCGGCAGGACAGCCCCACCAGAAGTGGTGGCACAGTGGTTTGCAGTCGAGACAGAGTAGCCCTGGGAGTCCTCAACATTGACTCCGGACTCCATGAAGTCTCATCGTATCAGGTCAAACATTGGCAAGGAAACCTCTTGCTGATTACCAACAACCGCCCTCCCTCAGCTGATGAATCAGTACTCCTACATGTTGAACACCACTTGGAAGAAGCACTGAGGGTAGAAAGGGCACATAATTTACTCTGGGTGGGGGACTTCAATGTCCATCACCAAGTGTGGCTCAGTGGCACCACTACTGACCGAGCTGGTGGAGTCCTGAAGGTCATAGCTGCCAGGCTGGACCTGCGGCAGGTGGTGAGAGAACCAACACAAGGAAAAATCCTACTTGACCTCATCTTCACCAATCTATCTGTCATAGATGCATCTATCCATGACAGTAATGGTGGCAGTGACCACCGCACAATCCTTGTGGAGACGAATGCTCGTCTTCACACTGAGTACACCCTCCATCGTATTGTGTGGCACTACCACGGTGCAAAATGGGATAGATTCAGAACAGATCTAGCAGCTCAAAACTGGGCATCCTTGAGGTGCTGTGGGCCATCAGCAGCAGCAGAGTTGTATCCCACCACAATCTGTAACTCATGGCCCGGCATATCCTCCACTCTATCATTATCATCACACCAGGAGACCAACCCATGTTCAATAAGGAATGTAGAAGAGCATGCCAGGAGCAGCACCAATCGTACCTAAAAATGTGGTGCCAAACTGGTTAAGCTACAACACAGTACCACATCGATGCTATACAGCGGAAGCAGCATGCTATAGACAGAGCGAAGCAATTCCACAACCAACGGATCAGATCAAAGCTCTGCAGTCTTGCCACATCCAGTTGTGAATGGTGGTGGACAATTAAATAACTAATGGGAGGAGGAGGCTCCATGAACATCCCCATCCTCAATGATGGCGGAGCCCAGCATGTGAGTGCAAAACACAAGGCTGTAGCATTTGCAACCATCTTCAGCCAGGAGTACCGAGTGGATGATCCATATCGGCCCCCTCCTGAGGTCCCTATTTGATTCACCACATGTGATATCAAAAAATGGCTGAGCGCAGTGGATACAGCAAAGGATATTGGCCCAGGCAACATCCCGGCTGTAATGCAGTAGACTTGTGCTCCAGAATTAGCTGTGCCTCTAGACAAGCTACAACACTGGAATCTACCCAACAAAGTGGAAAATTCAATCCGGCCAATTACCACCCCATCAGCCTACTCTCAGTCATCAGCAAAGTAATGGAAGGTGTCATCGACAGTGGTATTAAGCAGCACTTACTCACGAATAACATGTCAACAATGCTCAATTCAGGTTCCGCCAGGACCACTTGGCTCCAGACCTCATTACAGCCTTGGTCCAAACATGGACAAAATAACTGAATTCCAGGGGTGAGGTGGGAGTGACAGCCCTTGACATCAAGGCAGCATTTAACCAAATATGGCATCAAGGAGCCCTAGTAAAATTGAAGTCAATGGGATTCCTGGGAAAAGACTCCACTGGCTAGAGTCATACCTAGCACAAAGGAAGATGGTTGTAATTGTTGGAGACCAATCCTCGCAGCCCCAGGACATCACTGCAGTGTCCTAGGCACAAACATCTTCAGCTGCTTCATCAATGACCTTCCCCCCATCAGAAGGTCAGAAGTAGGAATGTTCACTGATGATTGCACAGTGTTCAGTTCCATTCACAGCTCCTCAGATATTGAAGCAGTCTGTGCCCACATGCAACAAACCTGGACAACATTAAGGCTTAGACTGATAATTGGCAAGTAACATTCGTGCTACACAAGTGCCAGGCAATGACAATCGCCAACAAGAGAGAGTCTAACCACCTCCTGCTGACATTCAATGATATTACCATCGCTGACTTCCCACCATCTGTGAGGGAATGAGCCAAAAAACCTATTCAGAAAAACACACCCTTCCATGAAAGAATTCTGGCCTTGTTAAAACATGACAAACGGGGTCTGGAAATCGAGAAACCGAACGATGGAGAAGCTGTGTTGTTAACAGCATTCTGGCTATGGGGATGGGATGGTTGTTGACACGGAGTCAATGGCCTTGTTGAAACAGAAGGTTGGAGGTTCCTGATGGTCTGAATCTTTGGAAAGAAGGCATTGGGGAACAAAGAAATGGCAGACAAATTAAATACATACTTTGGTTCTGTCCTCACAAAGGAGGACACAAATAACCTCCCAGAGATGTCAAGGAACAGAGGGCTAGAAATTCAGTTGCGTGCGCCAGCCGTTAGCGCCTTAGGAGGAGTAGATCTCGGGCGCTAGGTGCTTAGCGACCGGGCGCAGCGCGATCTGCACCTCCCCCCAACTTCAGTAGACATTTAGCGCCGGCGCAAGGTCTTTGTGTGCGCTCAGCTGCGCGCGCAGATCATGACGTCATTTCCTCGTGCAACGCCCTTTGGGTGCCCCAAACCGGAACTTCAGTCGCGCTGCCCCATTGTGCGCCGGGCGGCCCTAAGGACTGTGGAGTGGAACGGTGCACAGCCGATGCGGGCCGCGGGGAGCGCAAATTAAAGGGCACCTCCCCTGCACTATAAAGGCCAGCCATTTTGCAGCACCCACTCTTTTGAGACGGATTTTTGGAGAGAAACCAAGGTAGAGAGCTTACTGCTTTGGCCCAACACTAGGACAGGTATTTCTGGCTTCAGGCCATAGCTTTGTAATTCTCTTTGCCTTCATTGAGATTTCATTGTTTGCCAGCATATTATGGGGGCTGTCAACGCTGGCTTTCAGCATTACGTCCAAAGGGCTCACAGACGCCGTGAGAGAGTGGCAGCCGTGGCTAGACGCAGAGGGGGCAACAGGCGTCGGCAAGGGAGGCCTTACCCACTCAGGGTATACCGCCAGCAGTTCTCCTATGTCAACATGTCTGACAAGCAGTGTGTTAGGAGGCTGCGATTCAGAAGAGAGGTGGTCACAGAGATCTGCCAGCTGCTTCACAGAGATCTCCGGCCACAGCTGAGGTGCAGGACGTCTCTGTCGGTGGCAGTGAAGGTGACGGTGGCTCTGAACTTCTATGCCACCAGCTCCTTCCAATCCGCTGCTGGGGACATTGCTAACATCTCCCAGTTCGCCGTGCATTGCTGCATCCGCCAGGTGACCAATGCCCTTTTCCGAAGGAGACGTCAATTCATCTCCTTCCCCATGACCCTGGAGAAGCAACAGCAGTGGGCAATGGGCTTTGCAAGAATAGCAGACTTCCCCATGGTGCAGGGCGCCATTGACTGCACGCATGTGGCTTTGCGGGCACCGCTGGAGAATGCCGAGGATTACTGCAACCGGAAGGGCTACCATTCCCTCAACGTACAGCTGGTGTGTGACCACAGGCAGTGCATCCTAGCTGTCAATGCCTGCTTTCCAGGCAGCAGCCACGATGCCTTTATCCTGCGACAGACAACTGTGGCTGACATGTTCCAGGCACAGCCTCACCCAAGAGGATGGCTTATCGGGGACAAAGGCTATCCTTTGTGTACCTGGCTCTTGACCCCGCTCCGCGCGCCCAGGACCCCTGCTGAAGAGGCATACAACGAGAGCCATCAAGCAACCAGGAACATAATCGAACAAACAATTGGCGTCCTGAAGCAACGGTTCCACTGCCTGTATCGTTCCGGCGGAGCCCTGCAGTATTCGCCGGAGCGAGTCTCCCATTTCGTCGTCGTTTGCTGCATGCTGCACAACCTGGCTATCCGCAGGACTCAGGCACTGCCACCTCAGGTTGGAGCACCACCTCAGGAGGAGGAGCAGGAGGAGGAGGAGGAGGAGGAGGAGGAGGAGGACCAGCACAGGAGGGACGCACAAGGTGCAAGGGCCACCCGTCGGCGGCTTATTGAACGTAGGTTCTAGGCCCCCTGTCAGGGAATGGCTTGTGCCAATGAAAGAACATGAATGCAGCCGCTCCGCAAGCCCTCAGCCGGTTAAGGCAACCAAAACTTGAACGTTCAAACATGGACAATATTAATAAAGAAAAGTGTTTATTGCACAAACTCAGAGCCCTTCCCACATGAAAAACAAAAACAGAAGAAACCCCCAAAAAACATTCAGACACATTACTCACTCCCACAACCTGGAGAGGATTAACACAAGTGTGAAACAAAAATGGCCGTCATCCTCGGCCTTCTTAAAAAACAAACATCACAGCCTCGGCCTCAAACAACTCACGTCAAATTCTCGGCCTCCAAAAACAAACACAACTGGGCACACATTCTACTCTTTGGCCCGCGAGGGCGATGCCTTGGCCATCTTTGTGTGGCCCCTGCCCGCCCTGCTGCTCCTCCTCAAAGTGAGCCCAGTGGATGCAGCAAGGCTGGGGGAAGGCTCCTGAGGGGCACATGGCGTGACGGCAGTTGCCCTTGGGGGTCGGCCTAGACGAGCTCTGGCCCTCGAGGGGCAGGCTGGTGACTGCTGCAGCTGTGGCTGGGCAGCATCAGTCTGTCCAGCAGCTCGTGGCAGCTCCACTGGGGGAGTGGCAGTGGCGGCAGCAGGAATGGGGGAAAGCTGGCTGATGGCAGGCGCTCGCTGGTCGCCTGAGACACTGGCACTCGCCCGGGCCAGCACTGCAGCATGCGCAGCAATCTGCTGAAGGACAGACCGCTGTGCTGCTGCAGCGCGGCGGGTGCCCTGGCGATGCTTGGCTGACAGAGCGAGTGTGGCAGCAGTTAGTGCCCGTGTTGCCCTGGTCTGTGACCTCATCAGACCAGCCAGTGACTGGACGGCACCACTGATCATTTGGCTACTAGTGGCCTGAGCTGCCCCGACTTCCTCCAGACTCCTGGCCTGAGCTGCCCCAACTTCCTCCAGACTCCTGGCCTGAGCTGCCCCAAATTGCTGCAGACTGCTGGCCTGAGCTGCCCCGAATTGCTGCAGACTCCTGTCCAGAGCTGCCCCGAATTGCTGCAGACTCCTGTCATGAGCTGCGCCGAATTGCTCCAGACTTCTGGCCTGTGATGCCCCAAATTGCTTGACACTCTTCGCCAATGACTCTATGGCATCAGGCATCCGTGCCACTACCCCCATGAGCTCCGTGTGCCTGCGCTCCGAGTCAACCGCCATTTCCTCGAGGAGGCGCACCTCCTCTGCGCTGACCGTCGCCGGACTGGAGGCCGCACTCACCCTCTGGGGAGAAGGCCGCCGAGCTTCCCCACCCCTCCTGCGTTGCTGCAGGCCACTGGGCCCAGGAACTGCACTCCCCACCGACCCTTCCTCCAGGCTCCCCTCCAGGGAAGACGTGTCCCCTACATCGCCATGGGTTGGCGCGGCTGAGGGTGCCACTGATGGCCCGCCTTCCTCTTCCTCTTCCTCTTCCTCCTCCTCCTCCTCCGACGACGACGAGGGGCTGACACTGGCAGCTTCGGGGACATCCTCCTCACCTGGCGCCTCACCATCTGAAAGCAGGAAGGCACAAGAGTAGCTTTAGAGTGAGGACAGGGCATCAGCGAGGGAGGCATGAGTGGTGCCATTCACCGCATTGGTCGGACAGTGGCAAAGGATGTTAATCTGATGCGCAAGTGGAACGAGAGAGGTCCAAAAGGTGATGTCCTTACCATTGGTGCCCAGAACAGGGTCGGCATCTCCAGTGGCAACGGGGCCAATGACACGGACTCCCATGATGCGCTCCACGCGCTGGTCTAGGTCGGTCAGCTCCTGGTGCCGAGGACCGCCTCCCCCGGTGGCAAGCTGGCTACGCTTATTGTTAGCCAGCTTGGCCTGCAAGAAAAAGGATGGCCTCTAAGTACGGTGTTTAGCCCTGATCTTGTCTGCACAGCCTCCCATGGTGGAATAGCTTGGACAGTGTGTAAAGTGCAGAATGTGCAATTGATGGTCATGCCAGTCCCATAGCTGCAGGATGAGGGCTGGCCATTAGGGCTTTCAGGTCCCTTTGCCCATAATGTGAGGTGCACATGCAAGGATGAGGAGGACAGTGGAAAGGGTACTCACCCTGACAATCCTAGTGAGGTCATTAAACTTCTTCCTGCATTGTACAGGAGTCCTGCCAACCACACTGTTGGATGTCACCCTGTTGGAGACATCCCTCCAGGCTTTGCGGAAGACGCTGGTCACCGGTTTCTTGCCAGTGTCTGGAAACAAAATATGGCGTCTTTGCTCCACAGCGCGAACCAGCAGCCTCAGGTCAGCTTCAGTAAAGCGCTGCGCTCTTTCCCGGGCCTTCTGCATCGTCCTGGTCGCTAAATAGGTGCAGCAGCAGTGCTCAGGCCTAGCTGGAGGGCTGCAGTGTCTAGGGCGTGGCAGCCAAACAACTCGACCCTTCCCCCTTTAAGAGATGGCCGGCGCCAGCGTGTCTGCCGTCAATCAAGAAATGACCGCACCTGCGCTGCGCCCGGCCTCGGCGGTATCGCTCAGCACCGCCGGCTTAGCGCCTAAAGATAGTCGTGCATCGCCAGTTTTAGCGCTGCAGCAACCTCTTAGGGCGATGCAACTGAATATCGGCGCAGTGGCCTCGACTTTGCGCCAGGCGCAAACTTCAGCGGCCGCCCGACTTTAGCGCCCCAAAAGTGGCGCGACTGAATTTCTAGGCCATAGGCTCTAATTGAGGGAGGAACTAAATGAAATCAGTATTTGTAGGAAAATGGTGTTAGGGAAATTAATGGCATTGAAGGCAGATAAATCCCCAGGGCCTGATAATCTACATCCTAGGGTACTTAAGGAAGTGCCCCTACAAATGGTAGATACATTGCTGGTCATCTTCCAAAATTCGATAGACTCTGGGACAGTTCCCATGGATTGGAGGGTAGCTAATGTTACCCCACTGTACAAAAAAGGTGGTAGAGAGAATACGGGGAAATATAGACCAGTAAGCCTGACATCGGTAGTGGGGAAAATGCTAGAGTCCATTATAAAAGATGTAATAGCAGAGCACTTGGAAAACAGTGACAGGACCGGACAAAGGCAACATGGATTTACAAAAGGTAAATCGTGCTTGACTAAGCTATTGGAATTTTTTGAGGATGTAACTGGTAGAATAGATAAGGGAGAACCAGTGGATGTGGTGTATTTGGACTTTCAGAAGGCTTTCGATAAGGTCCCGCATAAGAAATTAGCGTGTAAAGTTAAGGCACATGGGATTGGGGGCAAGGTATTGACTTGGATAGAGAACTGGTTGGCAGACAGGAAGCAAAGAGTTGGAATAAACGGGTCTTTTTCCGAGTGGCAGGCAGTGACTAGTGGGGTACTGCAGGGATCGGTCCTAGGACCCCAGCTATTCACAGTATATATTAATGATCTACATGAGGGAACTGGATGTAATATCTCCAAGTTTGCAGACAACACAAAGCTGGGTGGGCGTGTGTGCTGTGAGGAGGATGCCGAGAAACTCCAGTATGATTTGGACAGGTTGGGTGATTGGGCAGATGCATGGCAGATGCAGTATAATGTGGATAAATGCGAGGTTATCTACTTTGGTGGCAAAAACAGGAAGGCAGATTATTATCTGAATGGCAATAGATTGGGAGAAGGGGAAGTGCAACGAGACCTGGGTGTCCTGCTGCACCAGTCGCTGAAGGTAAGCATGCAGGTGCAGCAGACGGTTAAGAAGGCAAATGGTATGTTGGCCTTCGTAGCGAGAGGGTTTGAGTACAGTAACAAGGATGTCTTGCTGCAGTTGTACAGGACCTTGGTGAGACCACACCTTGAGTATTGTGTCCAGTTTTGGTCGCCTTATCTGAGGAAGGATGTTCTTGCCATGGAGGGAGTGGAGCAAAGATTCACCAGACTGATACCTGGGAAGGCAGGAATGACGTATGAGGAGAGATTGGGTCGATTGGGCTTGTACTCGCTGGAGTTTAGAAGACTGAGAGGGGATCTCATTGAAACTTATAAAATTCTGACAGGACTGGACAGCCTAGATGCAGGAAGGATGTTCCTGATTGCGGGGGAGTCCAGAACCAGGGGTCACAGTCTAAAGGTAAGGGGTAAGCCATTTACGACAGAGATGAGGAGAAACGTCTTCACCCAGAGAGTGGTGAACCTGTGGAATTCTCTACCACAGAAGGCAGTTGAGGCCAATTCATTAAATATATTCTAGAAGGAGTTAGATATATTTCTTAAAGCTAAAGGGATCAAGGGATATGGGGAGAAGGCAGGGACAGGGTACTGAGTTTGGATGATAAGCCATGATCTCATTGAATGGCGGAGCAGGCTCAAGGGGCCGAATGGCCTACTCCTGCTCCTATCTTCTATGTTTCTATGTTTCTAATGGTGCATCCTGGTTAAGGTGTTGTAAGTTACACTTCGTAAAGTGGCACATAAAATTAAGAAACATATGCCTTCGTAAAAATGACATCAAGTAAAAGAAACACCTGCTGTCATACCATTTTTGTGTTAAACATAGAACATCAGGATGGTGTGTTGCCTCCCTGGTGCAAGGGTCAAGGATGTCTCCGAGCGACTCCAGAACATCTTGGAAGGGGAGGGTGAACAGCCAGTTGTCGTGGTGCATATAGGCACCAACGATATAGGTAAAAAGTGGGATGAGGTTCTAAAAGCGGAGTATAGGGAGTTAGGAGATAAATTAAAAAACAGGACCTCAAAGGTAGTAATCTCAGGATTGCAACCAGTGCCACGTGCTAGTCAGAGTAGAAATAGAAGGATACTTCAGATGAATACGTGGCTAGAGGAATGATGCCAGGGGGAGGGATTCAAGTTCCTGGGACATTGGAACCGGTTCTGGGGGAGGTGGGACCAGTTCAAACCGGACGGTTTGCACCTGGGCAGGGCTGGAACCAATGTCCTAGGGGGAGTGTTTGCTAGTGCTGTGGGGGAGGGTTTAAACTAAAATGGCAGGGGGTTGTGAACCTGAGCAGGGAGACAGAGGAAAGGGAAACAAGGATAAAAGCAAAAGATAGGAAGGAGAAAAACAAAAGTGGCAGTCAGAGAAATCAACGTTTTAAATCAAACATGGCCACAGTAAATAATAATTCTAATAGGTCTAAGAGCATTAAAAAAACAAGCCTGAAGGCTTTGTGTCTTAATGCGAGGAGCATTTGTAATAAGGTGGATGAATTGGCTGCGCAATTAGAAGTAAACAAATACGATTTGGTTGGGATTACGGAAACGTGGCTCAAGGAAGGCCAGGACTGGGAACACAACATCCAGGGGTATTCGATATTCAGGAAAGATAGGCAAAAATGAAAGGGAGGTGGGGTAGCATTACTGGTTAAAGAAGGGATTAACACAATTGTAATGAAGGATATTAGCTCTGATGAGGTGGAATCTGTATGGGTAGAATTGAGAAATACTAAGGGGAAAAAAACGTTAGTGGGAGTGGTTTATAGACCTCCAAACAGTAAGGCGGAGGTTGGGGATGGCATTAAAAGAGAAATTAAAGAAGCGTGCAATAAGGGCACAGCAGTCATCATGGGTGACTTTAATCTACATATAGATTGGGCCAACCAAATGAGTAACAATACTGTGGAGGAGGAATTCCTGGAGTGTTTACGGGATGGTTTCCTGGACCAATATGTCGAGGAACCAACCAGAGATCAGGCCATCTTAGACTGGGTATTATGTAACGAGAAAGGATTAATTAGCAATCTTGTTGTAAGAGGCCCCTTGGGTCGGAGCGATCATAATATGATCGAATTCTTCATTAAGATGGAGAATGAAGTAGTTGACTCGGAGACTAGGGTCCTCAATTTAAATAAAGGAAACTATGATGGTCTGAGGAGCGAGTTGGGTAGGATTGATTGGGGAATGGCACTCAAAGGGTTGACGGTGGATAGGCAATGGCAAACATTCAAAGACCGAATGGATGAGCTACAGAATTTGTTCATCCCAGTTTGGCATAAAAATAAAACAAAAAAGGTGACCCAACCGTGGCTAACAAGGGAAATTAGGGATAGCATAAGGTCCAAGGAGAGGGCATATAAATTGGCCAGAAAAAGCAATAATCCTGAGGATTGGGAGCAGTTTAGGATTCAACAAAGGAGGACAAAGGGATTAATTAAGAAAGGGAAAATAGAATATGAGTGTAAGCTTGCAGAGAACATAAAAACTGACTGTAAAAGCTTTTATAGATATGTGAAGAGAAAAAGATTGGTGAAGTCAAGTGTAGGTCCCTTGCAGTCAGAATCGGGGGAATTTATAATGGGGAACAAAGAAATGGCAGACCAACTAAATACGTATTTTGGTTCTGTCTTCACAAAGGAGGACACAAATAACCTCCCAGAGATGCCAGGGAACATAGGGTCTGATGAAAGGGTGGAACTGAAAGAAATCAGTACTTGTAGGGAAATGGTGTTAGGAAAATTGATGGGACTGAAGGCCGATAAATCCCCAGGGCCTGATAATCTACATCCCAGGGTACTTAAGGAAGTGGCCCTAGAAATAGCAGATGCATTGCTGGTCATCTTCCAGAACTCGATAGACTCTGGAACGGTACCCATGGATTGGCGGGTAGCTAATGTTACCCCACTATTCAAAAAAGGTGGTAGAGAAAAGGCGGGGAATTATAGACCGGTAAGCTTGACATCGGTAGTGGGGAAAATGCTGGAGTCCATTATAAAAGATGTAATAGCAGAGCACTTGGAAAGCAGTGACTGGATCGGACAAAGTCAACATGGATTTACAAAAGGTAAATCATGCTTGACTAACTAATCTACTGGAATTTTTTCAGGATGTAACTGGTAAAATAGATAAGGGAGAACCTGTCAGGGCGAGGCTGGATCTGGACCCAAGTGCAGAGACGAGGCTTGAGGCAGGTATAAAGTTCAAACAAAGTACTTTACTTAATAAACACAAAGATACAATTACACTTTAGGAGCTCTGACAAGCAACCACTTGGCACAAAGGCTTGTCAAGACTGAGCACAGAGAAGGGGAAAAACAGAACTAATATACTACAAATCACAGGTGAAACTCATAAGCCCAATAACAGTCAATTAGGGATTTAACACAGGGGTAACCACTCATGAAGGTGCCACCTAGGGGTTACTAGGAGAACTAACCGGCACCCTCACAGGACCAGTGGATGTGGTGTATTTGGACTTTCAGAAGGCTTTCGATAAGGTCCCGCATAAGAGATTAGCGTGCAAAATTAAGGCACATGGGATTGGGGGCAAGGTATTGACTTGGATAGAGAACTGGTTTGTGGACAGAAAGCAAAGAGTTGGAATAAACGGGTCATTTTCTGAGTGGCAGGCAGTGACTAGTGGGGTACCGCAAGGATCGGTCCTAGGACCCCAGCTGTTCACAATATATATTAATGATCTGGACGAGGGAATTGGATGTAATATCTCCAAATTTGCAGATGACACAAAGCTGGGGGGGAGGATATGCTGTGAGGAGGATGTCGTGAAACTCCAGCACGATTTGGACAGGTTGGGTAATTGGGCAGAAGGCAAATGCACTATAATGTGGATAAATGTGAGGTTATCCACTTTGGTGGCAAAAACAGGAAGGCAGATTATTATTTGAATGGCAATAGATTGGGAGAAGGGGAAGTGCAAAGAGACCTGGGTGCTCTTGTACACCAGTCGCTGAAGGTAAGCATGCAGGTGCAGCAGGCGGTTAAGAAGGCAAATGGTATGTTGGCCTTCGTAGCAAGAGGGTTCGAGTACAAGAACAAGGATGTCTTGCTGCAGTTGTACAGGACCTTGGTGAGACCACACCTTGAGTATTGTGTGCAGTTTTGGTCGCCTTACCTGAGGAAGGACATTCTTGCCATGGAAGGAGTGCAGCGAAGATTCACCAGGCTGATACCTGGGATGGCAGGAATGACGTATGAGGAGAGATTGTGTCGATTGGGCTTATACTCACTGGAGTTTAGAAGATTGAGAGGGGATCTCATCGAAACCTATAAAATTCTGTCAGGCCTGGACAGACTAGATGCAGGAAGGATGTTTCTGATGGCCGGGGAGTCCAGAACCATGGGTCATAGTCTAAGGATAAGGGGTAAGCCATTTAGGACTGAAATGAGGAGGAATTTCTTCACCCAGAGAGTGGTGAACCTGTGGAATTCTCTGCCACAGAGGGCAGTGGAGGCCAGTTCATTAAGTATATTCAAGAAAGAGTTGGATATATTTCTTAAGGCTAAAGGGATCAAGGGATATGGGGAGAAGGCAGGGACCGGGTACTGAATTTGGATGATCAGCCATGATCTCATTGAATGGCGGAGCAGGCTCGAAGGGCTGAATGGCCTACTCCTGCTCCTATCTTCTATGTATGTATCTATGTATCTACGGAGGAGAGACACGATTCTGTGTTACAACCAGCTGAGGTGACTAAGAATTGCATAGATCACCCTCGTTAAGGTGTTCTAATTGCAAGAGCACAAACAGAAGGGCTTACTAAAAATGACATCAAATAGAAACACCTGCTGCCACAGCTTTTTTATGGTAAGCTTAGGACACCTAGGGTAGAGACACAATTCTTAATGCCACCAGCTGAGATGACTAAGAATTGCAGGGGTCAGCCGAAAAATGACTAGAGATAATTAGCTTACATGAGCAGAAAACCTTAAAGGAATACCACTGGAAATGTGTATAAATATTGAACTCTCAAATAGGATACTAGATTTGCTGTAAAGGGGCAAAGCGATTCTCCGCTTCAGAGGCAGGCTCTGTAAGTCTACAACTCTTTGTATCTCGGGGATCAACGGTACTGTATTTGATTTTGGTGGATATCCTGAATAAACTTTAAGAACTGTAAAACTATAGCAAAGTTAAGATTTGAGAATAAGGATCTCTGATAAGATTGTAATGCTTTCTCTTTTTGGAACTGTTAATGTTGCAATTGACTCACCAACTATAAAATGCACCTCGGTTCTTTAATGAATCTATATATTTTTAGAATTGTCTCATATAATATTTCTGTATCAAACTCGCAAACTCAATCTCTGTACACTCTTTGGTGAGGAGTTGCAGAATTTTGGGGGAGTTTTCCGGACCCTCATAATATCCGGAACATTACATTCTAGCTAAACTTATTAAAAGTGCTATCTGGAGGATGGTAACATTTTCAGGTTGTTCCTTTCCTTTAGGGAGAGATAGTCCGGATCTTTAGACTCATTTAAGCGTCTTTAGGATTCGGCTACCTCAAACTTTAGTTGAAAGTGAATGTCTGAGGAATACGCCTGATCTGGGGTAGCCCTAAAGGGGCTAGGACTAGTAATTATCCCTTCACATCAATGTCCTAGGGGTCACCATTGACCAGAAATTTAATGGACCATGTCAGAGGCTGGGTGTTCTGCAGCAAGTGACTCACCTCCTGACTCACCAAAGCCTTTCCACCATCTACAAGGCACAAGTCAGGAGTGTGATGGAATACTCTCCACTTGCCTGGATGAATGCGGCTCCAACAACACTCAAGAGGCTCAATCTCATTCAAGACAAAGCAGCCCACTTGTTTGGCATCCCAACCACCACCTTAAACATTCACTCCCTCCACCACCGGCGTACCGTGGCTGCAGTGTGTACCATTTACAAGATAGACTGCTGCATGTCACCAAGGCTTACGACTGCACCGCCCAAACCCGCGACTTCTACCACCTACAAGGACAAGGGCAGCAGGCACATGGGAGCACCACCACCTCCAAGTTCCCCTCCAAATCACACACCATCCTGACAAGGAAATATATCGCCGATCTTTCATCGTCGCTGGGTCAAAATCCTGGGACTCCCTCCCTAGCAGCACTGTGGGAGTAACTGCACACCACTGACTGGAGCAGTTCAAGAAGGCGGCTCAGCACCACCTTCTCAAGGGCAATTAGGGATGGGCAATAAATGCTGACCTTGTCAGCGGCACCCGCATCCCATGAATGAATAATAAAAAAGATCCTAGTGACACTATGAATTTCAGCAACAAAAGTGGGAATTCTACCCCCAAAAATGGGTGGGTTGGGGTCAGGTGGGAGCTTAAAGTGTTAAAAAACTGAATCCTGACAACAACCCACCCACATCTGGCTTTAATGGAGGCGGAACGGGGACAGGCAGCCTACCCACTCCCAGGAGGATGGTCGCCCTTTTAAATATTATATTGAGGCTGATGTTCATCATGATGATCCACCATTACAAAATTAACTCTGGCTGGTCGGGTTTCCCGGGCCTCGGGGAACCCACCAGCTAAACTAATGTGAGGACTACTGGATCCAGGAGTTACTTGCCTTTCCACTTACCTCCTGGATCCAGTGTCCCTGCCTCATCCAACCCCCACGATCGGACATCCCACCTGAGGCCTCTGATCCTCCCCTCCGAGGCCTCTGATCCCCCCCGAGGCCTCTGATCACCCCCTGAGGCCTCCGAACCCTCCCTCCCCCCGAGGCCTCCGATCCCCCCCCCCCGAGGCCTCCGATCCCTCCCCCCCGAGGTCTCCGATCCCCCCCGAGGCCTCTGATCCCCCCCGAGGCCTCCGATCCCCCCCTGAGGCCTCTGATCCCCCCTGAGGCCTCCAATCCCCCCCCCGAGGCTTCCGATCCCCCCCTGAGGCCTCTGATCCCCCCGAGGCTTCTGATCCCCCCTGAAGCCTCTGATCTCTCCCCCTGAGGCCTCTGATCCCCCCCTGAGGCCTCCAATCCCTCCCTCCCCCCGAGGTCTCTGATCCCCGCCTGAGGCCTCCGATCCCCCCCCCCGAGGCCTCTAACCCCCTCGCAAGGCCTCCGATCCCTCCCCCCCGAGGCCTCTGATCCCCCCCTGAGGCCTCTGATTTCTCCCCCTGAGGCCTCTGATCCCTCCCCCTGAGGCCTCCGAACCTCTCCCCGAGGCCTCTGATCCCCTCCCAAGGCCTCCGATCACCTCGCCACGAGACCTCTGATCCCCCCGTCGAGGACTCCGGTCTCCCCCTCATCAGACTTCCGATCTCCCCCCACGGAACTTCTGATCTTGCCTCCCCCGAGGCCTCCGATCCCCCCCCTGACCTCCCCACCCGAGATCTTTGACCACCCCCGCCCATGGCCTCCGATCCCTCCTTCCTCCCTGATCACCTTCCTGGCTTCCCCCCTCCATCGCCGATGCTATTCAGGCAACTCAGTCCTGACTACCTGCCCCCCCACCACCCCCCCACCCCGCTGCTCCTCCAGCTCCCGTGTCCTGACCACTCCCCCCACCCATTGATGCCCCTCCGGCCCCCAATGCTTCTGCGGTTCCCAACCACCCTTACCCCCGATCCCTCCTCTCTGTGGCCTAGTGCAACTGGCCTACCCGACCCCAGCCAGCCAGCCTTCCATCTGGTTGGCTGCGGGCAGGAAACAGAGCTTTGAAATATTAATCAGGTCCTGCCATTAAATGCGGAAGGGCCTGCAGAAAACCCGTTCCTCTGAATTTCCCAACCGCTTTCTTGCCGCCGCCTCCCCCATTTCAAACGCGTCTCCAGATTAAAATTCCGGCCAACATCTTCATTCATCTTGTCCTTCCTCCCACTTGACCCTTGGCTCTTTCCCTGAGTTTCTCATTAAATAAAACATTCAATGCCATTTCCTGGAGCTTCATGGCTGTCTCTGCCATATTCCTGGGTATCCTACCAATCTCCTAATGGAGTTATGGTGGGAGATTGACCGAACCCCAAAAGGGTTTTGGCCTGTTGTGTTATTACATATGAATTGGGAATGAGCATCTTATTTTTCCAGTGGTGGAAAACTGCCATGCCGAACATACAGCCGAGGTGGTCAGGTGACTATTTCTGGAAAAAAATCAAAATCTGAATGTACAACCTGAATCATCCTACCTCATTTTTCAGTCCAGTGACACTACTTTCACTATAATACAATTGCTGCGTGCTTTTCATATAGTGACTTGGACACTTGGTAGATGTGGCCTCCATCAACCAAATGATGTCCCTTTTGATGACATCCACTAGTTCATTAATGAGAATGAGAAAGAACATGGATGCTTCCCTGAGGAGTTGTGTATGTAGAAAGGATGTTCCCTAAGACGGGGGAGTCCAGAACCAGGGGTCACAGTCTAAAGATAAGGGGTAAGCCATTTAGGACAGAGATGTGGAGGAATTTCTTCACCCAGAGAGTGGTGAACTTGTGGAATTCTCTACCACAAAAGGCAGTTGAGGCCAATTCATTAAATATATTCAAGAAGGAGTTAGATATATTTCTTAAGGCTAAAGGGATCAAGGGATATGGGGAGAAAGCAGGGACAGGGTACTGAATTTGGATGATCAGCCATGATCTCATTGAATGGCGGAGCAGGCTCGAGGGGCCGAATGGCCTACTCCTGGCCTTATCTTCAATGTTTCTATGCGTTTTCCAGCCTTAAGTCTTCTAAATATAATTTGCTCTGAGACTGGAAGGAAAAGGTGGTTAACTAATTTCCATCAGGCCATCTGGATTTTATATAATTACAACCTTGTCCAGCTATTATTGTCTCTGCTTGCCTGAGAGGCTACACGCTGATTTGAATTGCACATCTTAAAGTCTTGGTGGTGAGAAAAAAATCTATTTCTTATCATAAAGCATGGAAAGGCAAGGAGATTCATACATAAAAGATGGATACTGTCAAAGTAAAATTACACACCAGTACTTGTGTTCGAACAGATGTTTTGCCCTATACAGATTTTTTGTTGGGAAAGCAAGTCGCAATTTCTTCATTAGCTCTCACTTAGCTTCTTTGTTTGGAATTGAAGCTGCTGTTCGCCTGGGTGAAATATGTAGGGCACTCAGAGTGATTTCCCCCATGCTTTCTCCAAGCATTCTAACTTTGACCTATCTGGCCAGATATATTTCTCTAGCATTCTTCTGACCAATTGAATCTTATTGCCTTTACTGATACAATGGGCGAAGAGGTGGTGGTGAGCGGGTGTGGGGGTGGGGCTGTGGGCAACACTTGACCCCTGTCTGGCACCTCCCCATTATGGCATTCCTGAGATTGCAATTTCACCAAGTGGATGGAATTTCTCTTCGCACACGTAGACTGTATTTACAATTTTTTGCCCTTTTTTCAGTGCATTTCCAAGAATGTTCATATTTACTCAATGTGCTTTATGGAACCTTGGGAGCACTCAGGTGTCCTAAAAGTAACGTACACGGAGGGAACAATTCAAAAGTACCCCAAGGATGCTCCCAACTTGCTACACAGCTACTTAACCACAGAAAGTAGTGCATTGTGGGCACCTCTAGCTGTGGAATATATGACGTCCAGATGAAATGGAGGGACAGCTCAGACAATGGAAACTGCGATCCGCAGATGAACATTTACAGGTTGAATAGTGCAAGAGACTAACCATACTAATGGGAGGCTGTGGATAGGCCACATAACTGCAAACCTGGAGAAATATTTGGAAGGCAGAGTGTGACCAAGTTAAGAAATAAGTGTGAGCAAGAAAGAATGCAGCCTGACATTTGTGGAGGCACAGGTGTAAGCTACAGCAGTCAGAAATGTTTTCTTAAATACCTTTTTATACTCAAATTAATTCTGTACTCTGCAGCAAATGCTACACAAAGAGAAATAATCATGGTGAACTAATAGAGAAGACTCAAAAGGATCATCTAAAATAAATGTTTGCTATCATTGTTCACATGTATTGCTAACAATGACAATGCACTCAATCAGTTCACAGCCATTCTAAGGCCAACATGCTTACAATAAGCTATACATCAATGCCTGAAATGCAATGCATATCTTTCTTCCTCTTACAGAAAAAAGCAGCATGGAACAGCAGACACCAAATGCAGATTGATAGAGAGTCTCAGCAGGCCAAACTCCTCAGCCTCTTCAAAATAAGTAATAATGGAGGCCATTGAATGAGAATGGATTATGCACAAGCTGGGTTAAAGGATGATGCTCCTGCTTTGTACAATTGAAATTGTCAACCTTATCTGTGCAACTGTGTTTCAGCAGATGTGTAGAATTGGATGTGGTGCACAGTGAAATGTGCCAGGAAGTGTCTATACAGTCGAAACATGGCACCTGACGGGTGGTGTCAATGTGTGGTATGGTAACACCACTGCACAGGACAGGAAAGCCATCCAGAGGGTTGAGGACGGCAGAAAAGATCATCGGGTGTGCACTTCCGTCCATCGAGGAGATCTTTCACACCAGGTGTCGGGACAAGGCCCGCTCCATCATCCAGGACCCTAATCACCCTGGGCACGAACTGTTCTCCCTCCTGCGGTCCGGTCGTCGGTACCGCAGCATTCGAACCAGGACCAGCAGGTTCAAGATCAGTTTCTACCCACAGGCAGTGCGCCTACTGAATTGCTAACCGCACTGCCCCACATACCATAGTCACATTCTCCCTCCCACCCTGGAACTGTATATCACTTGAACCGTGAGCGCACAAGAACATTCTTGATCACTGGACTGTGTGCACATAGGACTCTTGTACCTCAACCTTAACTTATAACTTATATAACTTATAACTCATTTGTACATTGCACACTGCATTTTAACTTATAATATATATACTTATACTACCATATACTTATCATATTACATTACTATTACTTCCAGTGGTAATAGAGGCTTTTTGCACTATTCATCATATCCTGCAACTTGGACTGTCATTGCTATACTTATTTGCTTATTTGCTTATTGTTTCTATATTTATATTGTTTTTACTTTTGCTTTTTATATTTATACTTATATTGTGGGAGTGAGTGGGGAGTAAGCATTCCATTGTACCAGTTACATATGGCAATAAAATAATCTTGAATCTTGAATCTTGAATATATCATGTTCCTTTTTCTTCCTGTTACAGAGATGACAGAACTGCAGGTGCAGTAAACTATGTTCTTTCAGCAGCAAGCCTCACCACAGCACTTCACCTCATTTAAATTTGATACAGGAACCAGCTCAGATTCATGCACTCGGGAAGGTTTCACATATTCAGACGAAGAACCACAAAACAAGTCATTTTTTGAGTCATGGGTCAGATATAAAATGGAAGTACTTTAGGAGCATGTGCACCAGTCTCTTGTCTGCTTACAGGGTGTGATGCAAGCAGTTGGCACACAGCTGTAAGATATCATACAGCAAGAGTTCTCTGTTCTGCAGATTGCCACTGAGCAGCATAAAACATCAATTCCGTCTGCAAGGGAGATGTCAGGCTCGCAAATTGCAGTATCTGTCAAGAATGCTCCCAATAATGGTGTGGAAGCAATGACATCCAAGTTCAATCAGCCACCTTCCATACACTTGGAACTCCAAAGAATCATCAGCAAGAGAGTCAGCAACCTTGTGGCAGGACGATGATCAATGCCAACATAAGGACTTTCTTCTGGCAGGGCTATGCGGAAATTTCATATAATCCCATTAATAAGACAGGTTGTATGGTGAATCATCAGCTGTACCTTGGAGTTCTCAAACCTGCTTGAATCTGGTATTAGATTATCAGTTTGCCATGGCGACTTAACTCTTCCAATCTTCTATATTAACCTGGAGCCAACCCAACTCTCAAAAGACCCGCTTACCTCTTCTGCAAAGGAGATTAGTTACTAATAACAAACAACTTGCATTTATATAGTGCATTCATGACCTCAGGATGTCACCACAAAGCACTTTATAACCAATGAAGTGTTTTTTAAAGAGTACTTACTGTTTTAACATAGGAAATGCGGCAGCCAATTTTAGCACAGCTAGATTTCACTAACAACAATGTGATAATGACCAGATCATTTGTTGTTTTTTAAATCGCTGTTGCTTGAAGGATAGATATTGGCCAGGACACCAATGAGAACTTCCCTGCTCTTCTTCGAATAGTGCCATGGGATCTTCTATGTCCACCTGAGTGGACAGACAGGGTCTCGGTTTAACGTCTCATCTGAAAGGTGTCACCTCCAACAGTGAAGCACTCCCTCAGTAATGCATTAGTGTGTCAGCCTAGATTAAGTGCTAGGGTCTCTGGAATGGGGCTTGAACTCACAACCTTCTGACTCAATGGCAAGCATGCTACGACTGAGGCACAGCTGATATCTTGTCTAATTGCTCATTAAACAATGTTGTTTCTATCTGCTTTATTATTTGAAGCTCATGAAAAGTAATGTCGACATTTACATTGTTTTTTCCCAGGTTACAGCAGATGAGCGGGAGAACCCGCAAGGAAATACACTTCTAAAGAGTTCAAGTTAAGCTTATTATTCTTCAAGTAGCTGTGATTGAAGTAATACTTAAATATGGATGTTTGCATTCTGTAAATTGTCTTCCTGCAGTAGGTTGTAGGTAGTTAATGGAATTCCAATATCATCTACAAATGTGGAAAAGCATTTCTTTACACTAATAAAAGTAAACATCTGACAGGATATGTATAAAGCTGCACTTGATCATTAATGTTTCTTGCAAACCAACATATGCTAACTGGATTTAAGCAAAAATATTTCAAAGCTGAAAATACATGGGCAGTGAGACTGTCAGTGGCACCAGGCTCACCCCCACTGATGCCCCTCGGTGCTCACCCTGCCAGAGTATGCAGGGTCAGTGGGTGGGCACCTTATTTTCATAGGGCCAACGGGCACCATTATTAAAACCTCTCAGCGGCATCTTCTGAACTTGCGTTATAAGGCTGCGACCAGGTTAAAACTATGCATTCCTTCCCATGCTTTCATTAGCAGGTCGAAAACAAATGAAATACTGTAACTGTTTTTCTCCCACTTTTTCTTTCCAGACGAAGCTATCACCCCTCAGTTTGCTCATCCACTGATAACTTGGCAAATTTGTATGACTCACCAGATGACACATGCTTTCTATTGATTTAAAACTCCACAAATAAGGTAGTGAATAACATTGCTTTCAGGGGCTAGTTGATAAGGTTGGTAATTGCGAAGCATTACATAATATGACACATTTATCATATCAATGAAAATTGCTACAGAAAAATAATTCACAGTAAACTTCGCTCATCAATAGGAACTGCAGCACCATAGTTCACGTGTAACTGTTAGATTTACATGTAGTAGTTTGGCAACAGGAATATATTGACCTCACTGGTCTGAGGTATAGTAATAAAAGGCTTAAATTTGCATGTATTTTACTTTGATCCAGTCATTAATCATAAATTGGCTGCTGGTGCTGGTTGTGTAAACTGTGTTTTGTGGAGCTGTAGCTATGTTATCAAAAGCTAAGTAGTCAACCGACAAGATGTAAGTGCTTTCTGACTAAAATCTGCTAAATCAATTTTTGTGACATGGGGCCTTGTCAACAGGCTATTTTTCAGGATGACCTTTGAATCTCACCCATTGCTATTACTGGTATTAAAAAAAGCTATTATACTAAAGGGGCAATAAAAGGGGAGCTTTCCCAAAAGTAACCACAATTCGGAAATTCAGAGCTGCGCTGCATATAGATTTACAAAACATTCAGTTATATGGTTAGAAAATAACGTGCAGTCTGCTGCAAAATTTCCCACATGCACTTAATTTCTCTATAAAAAACTTGCAGGGCTATTGGGAAAAGGCAGGGGAGTGGGACTAGCTGAAGTGCTCTTGCAGAGAGCCAGCATGGGCTCGACAGGCCAAATGGCCTCCTTCTGTGCTGTAACCATTCTATGATTTCATGGGGGCGATTTTCCCATTGGAGGCGGGTTGGAGGCGGGTTTCGGTTTGGGTGGGTTCCATTTGCAATTTTCCCCTAATTGGCCAGTTAATTTCAGAGGTGTGGGTTACCCTGGGCCAATTAGTCTTTTGGGACTGAAACTCGCTTCTGCTGACGTCACTTATCCAGCTTCATTTAAAGGCTGCTTGCTGCCTTGGCTCGTTCCACTGGTTTTTGGTCAATGCTGCACCACCTGCAAACTTTTATCTCATTGAAGGATGGCCAGCTCCAAGGCAAGGGCCTCCCCAAGGTTCTCGGATGAGGCGCTGGGTATCCTGGTTGAGGGGGCGAGAGCTAGCAGGGAGGTGCTCTCCCCTCATCTGGGAGGAAGAGGCCTCCCAAAGAAGCCAAGTCTGTGTGGATACAGCTGGCAAGGGATATAATCTCCAGATCTGTGTGCAGATTGGCTGATTGTTTCTGTTCATTGATGAAATGCCATCCCTATGTGAATGTATTAAAATTAGGTGATGGCAAACTGTTGGCGTGATGGCATCTGTTATTTCAGCTTAAGCAGCTCCACATTGCAGGCTCTGCGACACTTGCGTGGTCAGGTTGGTGGTCAGAGTGAAAGGAGGCCAGAGAGTCATGTCCATTTTCTATCATGTGTTAAGAAGGAACCAAGCGCATGTGCCACAATGGGCAACCTATGCAAATCTGGCCAGGATTAGTGCATCCCTTGCATCACAGACAGCCATGTGCTCGCGTGCTGCCGCTGCTGCTGTTAGATGCGTCACCTCTCGGTCCTTCTCCTCCTCCTTACCCTCATCTGAGCAGGCTATGTATTGAGCCACTTGCTCATCAGGAAGCTGCAAGCCATGACGCTGTGCAATGTTGTGCAGTGCACAGCAGACCACGACCATTCTAGAGACCCTGGCTGCTGAGTACTGCAGGGCTCCACCTGATCTGTCAAGGCATCGGAATCGCATCTTCAGCAAGCCAATGGTTTGTTCGATGATGGACCTTGTCGAAATGTGGCTGGCAATGTAGCGCTCCTCAGCCCCGTTAGCTGGCCTCCTGATCGGCATCATTAGCCACTTCTTCAGGGGGTAGCACTTGTCACCAAGGAGCCATCCGTTAAGTTGGTTTGACGGATTGAAGAGCGGAGGAACACTAGAGTGCCGCAGGATGAACGAGTCATGGCAACTACCACAGAACTTGGTGCAAACATGCAAAATCTCCTTCTTGTGGTTACACACCAGCTATACGTTGAGGGAGTGGAAGCCCTTGTGGTTGACAAAGATAGCTGGGTTGTGATGAGGTGCCCTAAGGGCCACATTTGTGCAGTTTATGGTGCCCTGAACCATTGGCAAGCCTGCCATATTTGCAAAGCCAACCGAACGCGCGGGTACTCTTGCTTGATCCCTTGAGAAGTGGATGTAATTGTGCGCCTTTGCAAAAAGGGCATTGGTAGCCTGTGCAATGCAACTGTGGGTGGCCAACTGGGAGATGCCACTGATGATCCCTGGAACGAGCCTGAGGCAAAAAGGTTGAGTGCAGTGGTGACTTTGACAGCCATTGGTAAGGGGTGTCCACCCGCTCCTCTGGGCTCCAGGCTTTGTAAGCGGTTTTTGATCTTAGCCCAATTGCTAGATGGACGGTTCGAATCGCCCCCGCGTTACGAAAGTTCTATACCCGGGAATTATTATTCAGAGTGTAAATGAAATAAGTCACAGACAGGAATGCTTCGGTGAAAAATCAAACTTGTATTTATTTGGCCTAACATACACTGGCTAAAACATGCACTACTAAACAAAATCACTATCCCTGTGGAGAATAAAATCCAGATTATAATCAACATACATACAGAACAAAACTGGGGATTATAACAAGCAGTAATTCCCTTGTTGCTATGGTGGACTATAATTACACCCCTATCAACGAATTACCCAGTCGCATGAACCCCTTCGCCTAGCTGAACCAAACGAAGCTCCCACCCTCGGAATAGCCCAAAAGCTTCACTTCTGAGAAACTTTGCTTACCCCCACATACAGTCGGTTTCAATTGCTCTGCTCGCCGGCTTCTCTGGTACTTCTTGTTAGTTCGATCTTGTAGGAGCAGGGAGCGAGAGAGAGAGAGAGAGTGGTGGAAAAGAGTCTATCTTTACAGTAGTCCCTATCTTTTCCCGCCAATCTTTAAAATCCATTTGCTTCTGAGCACTCCGGTGCTTAATCTGTGATGAGTCATCCTCGGACCCATGCGTATTGGATTAATGGCCTTAAGTCTGGGACATATCTTTTGGTCTTAGTGTTGGGAAAAAAACCTGGCTCCCTTTTGGCTGGCTGAGGCCAGTGGGTTCATTGTTCTGCTGCTCTTCTGAGATGGAGGTGAGAAGTGCTTTATTAGAGTGGCTTTTCTAATCAAGTTCAATGGTCCCCTTCCTTTTTCCAGGACTGTCGGGCGAACCCATACATACTGGATGACTGACAGTCCTTTTGTCGCAGCCAACTGCCATGCGTTCTCTGGAGTTTTAACAAAACCAGTCTTTCACGTATCTGCACAGGGCGATCCCATAACAGGGAAAATACCCTCAGAAAAATCCCATAAATTCCACAAAAATATTCTTGATTGAGTCCATTCTTCAGAGACTTTGCAATCACTTCAGCTTGGTTGCAGCAGTGCGCAGATGTCTCCATCAACCACTCATGAAACTCTCAGCCTCCTTTGGCACTGCTGCTCAGTCATGTTGAGGTAGCTCATCCTCTGTCTGTAAACCCAGAGGGGGGTATCTCCTGTGGCAAAGTACTTCCATGTGCTGGCGCCTTCTGCCCTGTGCACCATCAGGTAGGTGAGCTGGAGGTTGGCACACCTGCTGCTGTTGCTGCTGAGCTGCCTGGTTCTGCTGCTGCCATGGCTGCTCCTCATCCAAATCTGAGGTCCATAATGAAAGGAAATAAATGGTTCACATGCTGCTGGCAGATACCTCCACTGGGGAAGCGCTCAGTCCAAGCGGAGAGAGGGTTTTCCAAGGAGGTCCCACAGTTGAGAGATAGGGCTTGATTTTGCCACTGGGGGCGCACTGGGGCGTATCAGGTGGTTTTCGTGTCAGGACCATGACTCCGATGTGAAGTGGGAAAAAAGTGCGATTTTGCCCTAGTTGGGCACTTGATTTCCAATGTGTGGAAACCCCTGGCCCAATGAGTCTTTTAATACAGAAAGTCACCTCCGATGACGTCATCAATGCTGCTGGATTTAAGGCCTGCAGGCAGCCTTGCTTCTTCTGGAGCCTTTAAACGTTATGCCCATTGTTATGGTTGCTTCATTCAGCAACTATGTCCAGCAGTAGGCCAAAGTGTGCTCCAAGGTTCGATGAGGCCTCCCCCCAAGCTCTGGTGGAGGGAGCAAGATCAAATAAGGAGGTGCTCTCCCCTTCCTCAGGGTGGAAAAACCTCCCCAGCAGACTAAAGCTATGTGGATGCAAGTGGCCCAGGAGGTCAACACAATCTCTATGTGCCGCAGAACCTGGGTACAGTGCAGGAAGAGGTTTCATGACCTTCTCCACATAGAAAAAGTGAGTATGACATTCCCATCACCCTCAACCTGATCCCCATCACCTCTACTCACCAGCACTCTGCTTTGTCAACCTCTTCCTCCACATCTCACTTGACACTGACATCCCTGCACCCTTACCCATTCCCTCTCTCTCTATGGTCACATTCACTTAACTATTCTACCATGCAGTCCTCACAATCCCTATCACTGTGATGCAATGATAACAACTTACAACACACAGGGAGGGCCCTTTGTCTCCTTCTAAGCATTTATGCTATGGATTCTCCACACTCACTCCTTCATTCACACTCAAACTCCACTTGTGTCCACCATTGCAGGAAAAGAGAGCCCACAACTGTAATGTATATACCTTTAAGGGGGGAACTATCTTTTACAGCTCATGTATACTGCAGTACCGGCAGTGACCACACCTGTATATAACACTGAGTAGTAATCTGTACAGATCAGTTCCAGTGTGAGCCACGTTGAGTAAACACCTGTTGTACCGTTCTCCTGCAGTCTGTGTCTTATTATACACAGACACAACATTGGCAACAAGGCAAGTTCGAACCTACCTGCAACTCTGCATCACCTCCCGGGGATTCATTCCTGGAGATCAGTGGATTGGAGGTCAAGGCCAGAGACTCGGGCGTCGACCACGGGCAACCACCCAGTCATCCAGCAGAGACTCGAGAATTGCGGGGGAGGCTGTCGAGAGCCAGGCTTGGCTTTCCAGTTGAGGTGGTCCAGCTAAATGGGTTGGCAACAGATAGTGCGCAGACCCTTCCCGGACAGCGGCGGGCTAGAGCCCGACCGAGCGGCACAGCAAAGGGCTGAGCAGCGTCGACGGGGGAGAGAGAGAGAGGGCAGAGCGCACAGGGTGCAGCCGGTGTTCAGGGGCCGAGCAGCGTTGAAGAGAGGGAGAGAGAGATGCGCAGAAACCCGCGAGGCACCGCCATTGCCACGAGGACCGCCGAGAGTGGCGTTGGCAGCAGCGCAGGAGAAGCGCGCGAAACCTACAGGGCGCCGCCATTGCCACGAGAACTGGCAGGAGCGGCGTTGGCAGCAACGGGGGAGGAAGGAAAGCACGGGAGACTCCATTTTAAGCCATTGGGAGACGCCATTTTAAACCACACCCAAAATGCCGAAGAGTGGCAGTATCACCGCATTTGACAATGAAGTCAAAGATTGGACTACATATGTCGAACGAATAGAGGTATACTGCAAGGCAAATGAGGTGTCAGATGACAAGAAAGCATCGGTATTGTTAAATTTAATGGGTGCAAAGACGTATGGGTTATTACAAAATCTAGTAACCCCAACGAAGCCAATGGAAAAGAGTTTTGAAGACATAGTAACGATACTACAGGAACATTTAAACCCCACACCACTGCTGATAGCAGAAAGATTCAAGTTTCACAAACGGAACCAACATGAGGATGAAAGCAATGCTGATTATTTAACAGAACTGCGCAAACTATCGAAACACTGCCAGTTTGGAGCGGGACTGGCAGATACCTTAAGGGCCAAGTTTGTGTGTGGACTTCAAAGTGAAGGAACCCAGAAACGGCTTTTATCTGAAAAGGACCTTACGCTGGAAAAGGCTTTCAGCATTGCGGTATCATATGAAGCAGCAGCACGTGGCGCTGCAGAGATACAACAGAGACCGCAAGAATATGGCACAAACTGTTACGTCCATGTAATAATCAGACACAGACTGCGGAGAACGGTACAACGGTGTTTACTCAACGTGGCTCAGACTGCAACTGAAACAACAGATTACTACTCAGTGTTATATACAGGTGTGGTCACTGCCGGTACTACAGTATACATGAGCTGTAGAAAGTAGTTCCCCCCTTAAAGGTACATGCATTACAATTCCTCCCCTTTTAGATTAACAGTACCATAACACTCATATAACAATTAAATATCAAACTAATTACAATTAACACTTTTACCATGCAACATTTGCTGAAAATAGTCTATTTATATATTCAGTCTTTGGGGAGGCTTCCTGATCCTTTCTGGATAGCGCCTTTCCCGAGTGTCTTGCTCTTGGTGTGGAGGCGATTCTGGCCCCCTGTCGTCAGTTGGTTCATCAGCTTCCGATGCTACTGTTTCTGGGGTAGATGCTACCTGTACGTCAGGTTCATCACCAGGTACATATGGGCGAGGCATGGGGCTGACTTGTTCCTGTGACTCTAGGATCTGGTCAGCATGGCGTCTCACGATGCTCTCCCCAACATCCACTGTGTACATTAGTGGGTCCTGCCGTGTGCATATCGTTCCTGGCTGCCATTTTTCTGTTCGGTAGTTGCGGGCCAAGACTGGTTGCCCTACATTGAAGCTCCTTGTTGGCTTCTCATGGATGTGCTGGAATTGCTTACTCTCAACATCTCTTCGTACATTTGGTCTGAGCAAATCCAGGCGAGATCTTAACCTTCGGTTAAAGAACATCATGGCTGGGGCCTGGTTGGTGACTGCATGTGTCGCATTCCGGTAGGTGAACAGGAAATTGTCCACCTTGTGCTGCAGCGGAATGTTGTCATTGTACATAGCCTTTATTGCCTTCTTAAAGGTTTGTACGAACCTCTCAGCCAATCCATTTGTGGCTGGATGATACGGGGCGGATGTGTAATGCCTTACCCCATTCTTTTTCAAGAACCTCCGGAACTCTTCGGACAGAAACTGTGGTCCGTTGTCGGAGCAAGTCTGTTCTGGCAAGCCATTCCTGGCAAAAATGGTCCATAGGACTGCAATAGTTTTCTCCGTGGTGGTGGAGGACATTTTGATGACCTCAGGCCATTTCGAGTGCGCATCGACGGCTATTAAAAACATTGAGTCCATGAATGGACCAGCAAAATCAATATGCACCCGTTGCCATGGAGATGAGGGCCACTCCCATGGGGGTAGAGGGGCCTGTGGTGGTGCATTTTGGACTTTCTGGCATCCTGAGCAGCTCTTGGTCAGGTCCTCGATTTGTTTATCGATTCCCAGCCACCACACATAAGCCCTGGCTAGGCTTTTCATTTTTTCCCCTCCCAGATGACCCTCATGATGCTCATTGAGCACTCTATCCCTTAACTTGGGTGGAATTACCACTCGGGATCCACACATCAAGGTCCCCCGGCACACTGACAGCTGTTCCCTCCTTGTCGAGATTGCTGGCAACAGTGAGTCGCCATGTGCTGGCCATCCCTTCACCGTCAAATCATATACCCGAGACAGTGTCGGGTCATTTCGGGTTTCCTTTTCGATACAAGCGTTAGTTACCGGTAGGTATTCAACTATAGTCGAATGGAATATTTCGACAGGATCCACTGCTGGTGCTTCCTCCGCAGTAGGCAGTGGCAGGTGTGATAGCCCATCAGCATTTCCATGCTGTTTCATGCCCTTATATTCAATCTCATAGTGGTGCGCCCCTAGAAATAGTGACCATCTTTGTAGTCGTTACGCAGTCATCACCGGAACGCCCTTCTTCGGATTAAAAATGGAGACAAGAGGCTGGTGATCAGTCAGCAAGGTGAATTTCTGCCCGTGCAGATAGTGATTGAACTTTTTCACTTCCCACACTAGGCTGAGGGCCTCCCTGTCAATCTGGGCGTAGTTACGCTCGGCTGAGGTTAGTGATCTTGACGCAAAGGCTATTGGCCTCTCTGAGCCGTCCGAGAATTTGTGCGACAGCACCGCTCCAATGCCGTAGGGTGACGCATCACATGCCAACTGAATTGGTAATGCTGGGTTGTAATGGGCCAATACCTCTTTCGATGTGATTAGCGTTTTGCTCTTCTGGAAAGCTCATCTACATTCGTCACTCCACTTCCATGGCACCCCAGTTTGCAGTAGGGAGTTCAGTGGGTGTAGTATTGCAGGCAAATTTGGCAAGAACTTATGGAAGTAGTTTACCAGCTCGAGGAACGACCTCAGTTGTGACACATTTCCCGGTGCTGGAGCCTTGACTACTGCCTCAATCTTCTCTGGGGACTTATGTAACCCCTCTTTATCGGTAACGTGGCCACAATACGAGATTTGGTTTCTATAAAACTCGCATTTGGGGCAGTTAGCTCGGAGCCCATATTCCTGCAATCTAGTGAGCACCTGCTCCAGGTTGGCAAGGTGATCACTGTCAATTTCGCCCGTGACCAGGATGTCGCCCAAATAACACTGTGTCCCTGGGATCCCTTGCAGGACTTGTTCCATTGCCCTCTGCCAAATAGCCGGAGCTGATGCTACCCCGAATACCAGCCAGTTGTATTGGTAGAGACCTTTATGGGTGTTGATTGTGAGGTATTTTTTTGATGCTTCTTCCACCTCCATTTGCAGATACGCCTGGGCCAGATCAATCTTAGTGAAGCATTTCCCTCCAGATAGCAAGGCGAAAATATCTTCAATCCGCGGAAGTGGATATTGTACGGTGTGAAGGACCGGGTTCACTGTTACCTTAAAGTTCCCACAGATGCGAACCTTCTTTGGTTCCCCAGGCGTGCTGCTCAATGACTTTTTCATCACAGGGACGATGGGTGTAGCCCACTTGCTCCAGTCTACCTTGGACAGTACACCTGAGCATTCCAGACTCTCCAGCTCTGCTTTGAACGCTGGGCGGATCGCATAAGGTACCGGTCTGGCCTTAAAATATTTTGGGCTTGCGTTTTCTTCAATTTTAATCATCGCTGTCATGCCTTTTAGTGTTCCGAGTCCTTGCTGGAACACTTCTTTCATGTCAGTTAGGATCTTTGACAGTCGCCCAGGTGTGACTTCGTCATCCTTTTTGTCAGCCACAGTCAGTGCCTGTATGGAATTCCAATCCAGTTGTATTTTCCGGATCCATTCACGTCCCAGTAATGGTGGTCCTCCATCTTGCAATACATACAGGTCTAGTTTTGGTGTTTCCTTACCATTATATATGACGGTCACCCTTATTTTTCCTTTGGGGTAGACTTTTTGCCCCATGTACGTCTTCAAAATAATTTTTGTGTCTCTCAAGGGTATGTGTGAGAATAGCCGCTCGTAGTCCCGTCAGTTTATGACTGTTAGGGCTGATCCTGTGTCTAATTCCATCTTTACCTGGACTCCTGCTATCTTGAGAGTGACCCAAATGGTTCGGTGATCCTCCGTTGTGATCACATTATGTAGTTTCAGACAACTCAGTTCCGTGCTTTCGGAGTCGTTATCACTCTTTTGTTCGTCTGAACTATTCTCCGTCATCTTATGTACCTTCTGGTACTTTCCTTTGGTAGGTTTCTTATTGCTGGTTTTCTTTCCTGACCTGCAGACTCGTGCTATGTGTCCTACTTTTCCACACTGTCTGCACACTTTGTCTTTGAACCAGCAATCATTCTGGTCATGTGTTGTTCTGCCGCAGTGATAGCACTTCTCTGTTCCATATGACATTTCGTTTGTGCCATATTCTTGCGGTCTCTGTTGCATCTCTGCAGCACCCCATGCTGCTGCTTCATATGATACCGCAATGCTGAAAGCCTTTTCCAGCGTGTTTGAGCTCAAGCTGCAAGCTTGCAACTGTGTTCCAGCTCGACTCTCCTTGTGACTGTGCAAGCTTACTTCCCCCTCCTTCAACTGCTGAAAAAGTCTTCCAGATATACCTCTCTTCCAGAGGTTTCACTTCCTGCCCAAAATCAGGTTAGTCTTTGCTTTATTTTTGGCGGGCTGGGAGCACAGTGGGGTAGTTATTATATTTAAAATGTCTTAAACGGCTGGTAACAGGCCCACCTCTGGTCTAGAATTACCTTCATTGTTTTGAATGGCCTGCTGATCTTGTTATCTAGTCCTGGGTGCTGTTCTCATGAATATGAAATTGTCCCCTTTTGTCTGGGGCAACATTTTGATGGCCTCTGTCTCCAGGCCGATCTTGACTAGATCTGCATCTAATCCATATGCATACCTGTGGGTCTGGTTTCGTTCTCTCAGAAACGGCTTCCAGAACTTACTGTGGGTTGAATCCACAAATCTGTCTGTGGTTACGCAGGAACCATTTTAAAGTGTCCCAATAAGCTGGTCACAAGGTATGGTGGCCATTTTGTATGCCCCTTTTTCTGGGCTTCTTTTAAATCAGTCTTTAAAATCATGGCCTCTTCTGCCATTTGACCCTTATTAATACAAAGTCCAATTTTGCGAATCCTACAATCGCGAACATGAGCAGAGTCTTTGTGGAGGCATTGGTGCATGAACGCATTGTAAGATTGCAAAATTTCTACATCTCCCAGAAGGTTATTATTAATAAAAAAAGGGACCCTGCAATTGGACATTTTAAATTAAAGGGTACCCAACATGGCTTCCGAGCCTCGTGGCAGAAAGCCTGTGGGATTCAAATGTGGACTCTGCAGAGTAGACAGCTTGGGCGTAATTGAAACTAAGGCTGCAGGTTTTCTGCGAAGAAGAACTCTACCAGACAGAACTTTGAATAATGTATCAGACCGCATTGGAGTCAGATTTAAATTCAGTGAGGCCCATAGTTTAATACCATCAAACAGTCTGCATACATAATCAAAAACAGATTAAACACAGCCATCGAGGCTGGACAAGCCCATCAAGAACTTTCAGAACAATACAAGTCAGTTATCGGGCCGGTAAATGCAATTACCGGCCATCTAAAAACAGTTAACATGGATTGCTACCATTATTGAAAACTAGCCCGCCAGAATTAAGACAAAAGAACTAACCAGATTTGGTGCGAAGATAAGGGTTTTCGGAAAAGTATAACCGAAGGCCCCGGGTAGCAGTCCCGTGCTCTGGCCCGCGCACTTGCTCTTGCTTTTGCCTTTGACCCGGCTCTCGTGGCTCCGGCCTCCTGGGCTGCCGCTCGTACTCATGCCCTAGCCTCGTGGCGGGTTCTCTCCCCGGAGCAGATCTTCAGTAGCCAAAGACACCAGACCAACTGCTGGGAAGGGGAGCAAGGCCCAATTCCACAGCCATCCAGGATGCCCAGGCCACGAAAAGGGGCAAGACGAAGTTGAGCAGGTAGCCCAGGACTTGCAGTGTAGTCAGACAGACGAGACGAGATGAAGAAGATGATAATACCTCAATAAGGGCAGAGCAGAGCAGCGAGAACCGTATCGGTAATTTAAACCCCCAAGCGCCTAGTTGTAAGCTGACACCTGAGGGGAGGGAGAAAGTCCCTGAAGAGGATAACAGCAAGCATCTTGACACCGTGTTAATGCAGGTCTCCATGCCACAACGAATACACGGGCGTTTGGTGCATGACAATAAGGCCTAAATGGTAACGACTGATGACTGTCCGATAAATATAATGTTACCGCCGTCGACCGTCCGAGGGAGAACAAAAGGAGAACCCATCGGGGCGAGACGACGACGATAGCTGAGGAGAAGAGGGTGTATCACGGCAGCAGCTCCAGTACCACGCTTCTGAAGACCACGTGGCGACGGGGTACCTAAGACAACAGAGAGCAAAACCTCAAAACCCGTTTTCTTTTCCAACAGTTGACTTTGAACTTGGATTGGTGAGCATAAATTCTGGCCCCTCATAGCTTAATCTACTTAGGTATAGGGGTGGGATAAGGACAAGGGGATTGTTAAGACTGTTGTTTTTCCCTCGATGTGCCGTGTATTCCCCGTTCCCTGTATAAGTGTACTTGGCTATAATATTGTAGTGGTAATTTCTATTAAGACTGTATTAAGATTTCCTTGTTCAATAAAATCTTGGTTTTGTTTGCATCCAAACCACTTGTCTACCCGAGTTTTCTATATCGCTGCCTGTACCTAAGTCCGGTGTCTAGAACCCAGGGGTGTGGGAGCAATTCGAACCACTCACAAACAGTCAGGGGCATAACTGACTGGGCGCACGCGCCACACCCGCCACCGCCTACAGAACTGGCGACCGCGGCAGGACACCGTTATGGAGGAAAGGATTTTGGATTATCTGTTTAGCAAGGTGAATATCACTAAGAAGTGGATCACCACTCTGTTAAAGGCTGGGCATCCGGTAGATGCAGCGGCTAAATGGACAGAGGGCAAGGAGCACAAGAAGTCCTTAGAGAAGGCAGTTTGGCTGATGTGCTTTAAAAAGCAGATCCAGATTCTAGACGGGCTCGTTGCCGCACAGGCAATCGAGTTAAGGGAGTCAGCCCTGGAAATCCAGGATAAGGCTCTCGCAGGGGAAAAGTTGTTAGTATCCTTACAGGCTTTGAACCAAGAAAGGGTGCATCTAGTGAGAGAACACAAGGCTCAGCTGGAATACCTACGGTGCCAAGTCACCGAGGCCAAGGGAAATGAGTCAAGGTTGTGGGAGAAAAACGCCCGCATGGCGAGGCTGGTTAGGGAACAGGAAGAGAAAGTGCAGGAGGTAAAAGCCGCTTACAAGCTAGCGAATGAACAGGGGTTTGAGGAGGCAGACCATGGCCCCTGTAAAGAGAGGATAGAAAGTCTGAGCAAGACCCTCCGGAAGGCAAAAGGCATGGTATGCCTCATAAGCCCAAAGGCAGGTCAGGCAGATTTTATGGGGAATGAGGGGAGAACAGTTCCCATGTCACCGGTAGTGCCCAGGGACGACCCGGTTGAGAGAGAGGAGACCTCATAGCCACCACCCGTAGTGTCAAGTTTCAGCGAGGTTTGGCAGCAAGGGGGTGTGGAACCGAGGGTGGAACCCGAAGCGGAGCCAGAGGTGGAGGCAGAGGTAGAGCAACCCCCACCCGAAAAGCCCGAACCAGAACTGATGTGCCTAGCGCGGCATCGGAGGTTCGGCCCACCCGCCAATGACGACGTTGAGGGACCCCTCCAAAACCAGTTCGTGTTATCCTTTAACACCCAGCAGCTTAGGGTTATGGTCAACCATATCACGAAGCTTTCGGCCAAGGGAGACCCCTCGATCCACTTCAGGGAAATAAAGCAGGCCGCCAGCGTCAACGACTGCGATGACGCTGAGAAGGCCAAGATGCTGCTATTCTCCCTGAAGAGTAATCTCCTCCAATCCCTCTCTGAAGAGTGTAAGAGGGGGCAGAGCAGTTACGAGGAGCTTAGAGATGCGGTACTGGAGGCCATGGGGATGGATGAGGGGAGTCCTTTCCCCCGTGTGGAGAGGACAGTACAGCTCTCAGGGGAGACCCTGCAGGCTATTGCGGACCGGCTGTGGCCGGTGTACCGGAAGGTTTGCCCGGGAATGCCCGGCCGGACGTTCCTGAATGGGGATTCCCTGACGCATTGGCTCCGTTGCCTGGTGGCGAACAGTTTGCCACAGATCCGGGCCAAGGCAGAAGCCTGGTTCGACCCCAAAGATCCCCAGACCACAGAGATCACGGTAATTAGGCAGCTCACTCTGGCCTATAAAAATGGTAGGGGAGCCGATGCACACCCACCCAAGGGGAAGGTGCATGAGGTAAAACCCGGACCGGGTAGGAAAGAGTGGCACCAGGAAGGGAGTAACCCCCCCAACACAAAGGCCAATTGTTATGGGTGTGGGAAGGATGGTCACTGGCGGAAGGAGTGTAAGAACCCTTGGAAGGATAACAAGGGAAAGCATCCCACAGCCCCAGCCCAAAAGGCAGGGGCAGGGACCCCTTCCGCAGAGGTCGAGTCACTTTTGGACGCCATGAGGTCCTTACTGACTGGCCAGGGGAGAGTAACAGCTGCCACCGGTGCTCTCACCCCGTCAACCCCATTCAACCCACAACCGTGACTAGAGCCGGTGCAGCCTGTGTATCTGTCTTCGCTCCGATATGATGAGTGGAGGAGACCCATGTTGGAGATGGAGGTGGAAAAGGTAGCGGGGACCTATCTGTTGGACACGGGGGCATCGCGCACCGTGATCTACTCAGCTAATCCCACCACCTCACCTCTCTCTAGCAGGGTCCCATACAGTCTATCGGGATTCACGGGTAAGGAGCAGGCTGGTTCGGTCTCCATCCCGCTCGCCATTCGGATAGGACCGCTCCGCTCCAAGTGGACGTGTGTCCTGATGAATTGGGAAGTGGAGGGTGGAAGAAGGGTCCTGGGGGCCGACTTTATCGTAGGTCATGGGATCCTGGTGGATTTGAGGAATCACTGCCTCTGGAGGGCAGGAAAGGTAAAGAACGGTGAGGTCATAGTTATCCCGGGTAAGGAAGGGAAGGGGACCCTCTGCAGCATGAAGCCAAAAGAGGATTATAACCTCGGGCTCATGGTCAGCAACACCCCACCAGAGTTCCAGGCATTTGTGCGGGCCCACCTGGCCGCATTTGCCACTCACAAACACGACTGCGGGAGGGTCACAGGGTTTGAGGTCAGAGTAGACGAGGACCCCATGGCCCGACCACAGAAACAGTATAACTTCCCCAGGGAAGCAGAGCCGGACATGGAGGCAGCCATGTCCTCGTTCGTATAGCAGGGAGTTCGGAGGCCGATAGCCACCCATGTAAACTCTCCGTCGTGGCCAGTTAGAAAACCGGACAATTCCTGGAGGGCCACGGTGGACTCTCGGGTGCTCAACAGTAACATCCCAGCCTGTGCACCTACAGTGGCAGCAGTTGCCGACCTGATAGGGAGTATTCCAGCATCCGCGACCACTTTCACGGTGCTGGATATTTCCAATGGGTTTTGGTCCATCCCTGTAAGGAGCGAGGATCAGTACAAGTTTGCCTTTACGTTGAAAGGGCAACAGTACACGTGGAACTGCTTGCCTCAGGGCTTCCATAATAGCCCCAGCATCTTCTATCAGTGCATGGCAGATAGTTTGAAGGACTTTAGCCAGCCCGGACAGTTGGTACAATATGTGGATGACCTGCTCCTGTTCACTGATTCGAAAAAGCAGCATGGCCCACTATTGGCCGAACTACTGGAGCTATTAGAACAGAAGGGTTTCAAAGTGAATCCCAAGAAGGCGCAGATCGGCCAGCAGGAGGTGAAATTCCTCGGTCTGACCATGCACGCTGGAGAAAGGGCCATAGATAAGGCTAGGAGGGAGGCGGTACAAGAACTACCGGTCCCCAACACAGTAACAGGTGTGAGGTCGTTCCTGGGGCTCACCTGGTACTGTAGAGACTTCACTGAGGATTATGCAGCTACCGCAGCCCCCCTGCTCCAACTCCTACACAAGGGAGTGGAGTGGTTGTGGGATGAGGGTTGCCAGGCAGCATTTGTCAGGCTCAAGGAAGATCTGCAGACCGCGCCAGCTTTAGGGGCCATTGATGGGGGGAAAGAGTTTTTCCTGGAGGTAGCAGCCAGCGGGGACAGCCTGAGTGCTGTGCTGCTCCAGGAGCGGCACGGCCGGCTGCGGCCGGTGGTCGACTCCTCCAGGATACTCACAGATGTGGAAAGGAGCTATTCCAATTGTGAACTGCTTCTTTTGGCCACACATTGGGCTGTGAAAATATCTTTGATCTTCACAGGCACCTCTCCCATCACCCTCCTCACCCATCACACACCCACCCAGATGCTTCTGGACGGGAGGATCAAGGATAGGACAGTGAGCAGTGCCCGCATTGCCTGCTGGACCTTGCTCCTCTCACAGATGGATCTGAAGGTGAAGGGTCTCTGTGAGCCAAAGCTCGCAGCCAACATGGTATACCCTGGAACAGCCCATCGGTGTTCCAAAGAAGGGGTTTGGGAAGTAAATATAGGTTTACGGGCCGGGATACATCCCACAGGCCGCAAAATCTATGTAGACGGTTCTAGCATGGTATCTGCTGGCGAGCGTCTCACGGGGTGTGGAGTTTACGACCCAGCGGCAAACATTGCCCTGGCGATCAAGCTCCCCAGCACCATGAGCGCCCAGCAGGCTGAACTGTCCGCGGTGGTGTACGTTGTTACACACCCCGAGATCTTCTCCACCGTCTACACGATTTGCTCGGACAGTATGTTTACGTGCAATTCGTGTACGGAGTACGTGGCCATCTGGTCCCGCTGCGGATGTACCTCCGCTGACAGGAGACCCCTCACAGTAAAGCCCCTGCTGGAAAAGATCCTGGCAGCCGTGGGGGAGGAAGATGAGGTTTTCATTCACAAGGTGAAGGCCCATTCCTCCACAGAACCCGCGGCAAGGGCAACAAGCAGGCTGACTTGCTCGCCAAGGAGGGTGCCCGCAGAGGCATTTTCTGGGACCCATTTGAATCCAGACCCATGGCGGCGGTCAGAGGTAGGGACGGGACCCAAGGGAGTGTAGGAGTAGCGTTAGCCCCGGACCGTAAGACGGTCCAAGCCCAAGACCCCGCCCTCAAAACAGTCTTCAGCGCCATAACCGAGGGAAAGGAGATAGAAGGTCCATACGGCACAGCGACTCTCTCCATTAAGGAGGGTATGCTGTTCCGGGGGGAGCAGTGGGTTGTACCGCAGCAGTACCGGAGGGAATTCCTTCAACTGGCCCATGGGGGTCCAGGAGCGGGACAACCCGGGCCTGAAACTACCTGGCAACGGGTGGAACAGGCGGGATGGTGGCCGGGACTCAGAGACAATGTCCACGAGTTCTGTGCAGGCTGTCTTGTGTGCGCTGCGAACAACCCTGACCCCCACAGAAGGAAGGTCCCCATGGGACACGTCAGGAGGGTAGAGGGACCATGGCAGTCGATACAAGTCGACTACATCGGGCCCCTGCCCACCGCCCAGGGAGGCTATAAGTACTGCCTAGTCCTGGTGGACGTGTTTACCAAGTGGGTAGAGGCTTTTCCCTGCAGAACTGCCACAGCTCTGGGTACTGCCAGGATCCTAGTCCGGGAAGTGTTCTCGAAGTGGGGACTACCACAGTTTGTGGAGTCCGACCAAGGGAGTCACTTCACCGGACAGGTGATGCAGAACACCCTGATGCTGCTTGGCATCGAGGGGAAATGGCACGTAGCCCACAACCCCCAGTCATCGGGGATCGTAGAACGCATGAATCGGACCCTTAAGGAAAGGTTAAGAAAGGAAACGGTGGACTCGCCCCGTAAATGGGCTGAAGTCCTACCGTTGGTTTTGATGGGGATCTGAGCCAGCCAGTCTAAAAGCATTGGGTATTCCCCGCACGAGCTGATGACTGACAGGGTCATGCGCACCCCCACCCATGTTCTAGCCCCGGTGCTCACAGAGGGCCAGCTCAGGGAGGTAAACCGGGACAGGTTCGCCCGAAACATTTTTGAGCACCTGAAGCAGGTCCATGAGCAGACAGCCGGGAACATGGGAAGGCAGCATCGGAGTAACCGATTGCTGCTCGAGCCGAGGAAGCACCACGAGTGGGAGATAGGAGATCAGGTCATGGTAAGAAACTATGCCAGAGTAGGTAGTTTGGAGTCATTGCACATGGGGCCCTACAGTATTGTAGATAATGCCAGCCCCATGGTGTACGTCGTGAAGATGCCCCGGCGCACGAAATGGTTTCATATCCACCAGTGCAAGCTGTTTCGGCCTGGATGGGGAAAACAGCCAGTTGGAGTAAGGTCTGAGGATAAAGATCCTCAGCCCGCAACACGAGTGAGTTCACAGACCACACAAGCAGGCGCTGTGGCCTCCTTGAAGGGAGGGGCCATACAACCCATCGAGTGGGACACACTCCCACTCTTCTGGGATCCAGACGAGGGGGGGGGGACTTGAGGGCGAAAACCCCGCCCCTAACCCAGGTGTAGAGAGGGAGGGACCTGAGTTCGAAAACCCCGCCCCAGATCAAGCCATGGGACCCGGGGGCGGAGACTCTCAGCTCGCAGCAGCAGGCTGTGAAAAGTTACCTACCCCCAGCCCAGGTTCGGGAGGGGTCAAGCCCGGGGGAGCGGCGGCTCGGGTAAAAGGCCCAGCGGCCAAGAAAGCCCTACCCGCCAAAGCCCCCAGAAAGTCCCCACGGATGCCCCAGCTGAGAAAGCCATGGTAACCAGCCCTCCAGTTACCAAGGGCCGCCCCTCGAGTCAGGGAGGGGTCCAAGGACACAGGTCCTCAGCCAGCAGCCTTGGGCTGCGAGGGACCAATGGTCAAGGACGGTGCGGTCACGCCGGGGGTAGCGGTGAGCCGCAGCCCGACCAGGGATTAGCCTGGCCACCCGGAGACGGGCGGCCGATGTATATAATTTTGTTTTAAGTTTAAGAAAATTGAAATTATTTAGCTTAAATTTGGGTGTTTATAATTTGGGTTAAATAAGGTGATGGGTAGTTTATGTAAGAAATCTGCTGAGAGTGTGTATATTTGGGTCAAGGTCACGGGACCTGACCATGCCTCACCGAGCCAGAGAATCTCCTCGGGACCTGGCTGCATGTTTTTACATCTTTTCCAGAAAGATTTTCGGGATGGAATGGATCATGATCCTATTCGCCATGATCGGGATGAGCTCGGAGAGGAGGGGTGACGTCCAGAGCTCCCACATCTTTGGGTGTTCGGGAGACATGGCGCCCCTGGCGGTCGATGGGAGCGGCGAACAGGATGCGGAGGAAACCGCCATCTACGTCCATGAGGGAAGGTGGCCAGGATGGTTGGGGTCCAGTTCGTCTCAGTACTCCAGCCAAACCGAATTCACGTACGGGGAAGCCTCCCTCCTGTGCCCCCAGGTGCGAGTTGTTTCCACGAGGGTCAGCGTCACCGTTGGAAAGCGAATATGTTTAACGTGCAAAGGCCACATTCCACTGGATCGTTGGTGGTGGCTCAGGAAGTTGAGCAAGGACATGAGGAACCCTGGAGTCGAATGGGAGTGCTTGGGTAACAACACTCATCGGACAATTACCGGGACTCATGGAGGACTAAGTGTCTGCTGGGACAAGTGGTGGGAACCGGACCAAGGGATTTACATCTGTATGTGGGGGTCAGAGAAGGTCTGCCCTGCAGGCATATCCATTATTTTCCACCAGCAGTGGCAAGACGCCGGGGATGGGATAAGGTGGGATAACAGCCTGAAGGCATGCGCAATCCCCTTCTCCCCAATCCCAGTCAATGCCACTGAACTAGTAACCCGCCCCCGTAAGCCCCCGCCCACGGTGCAGGTGGCAAAGTTATCCAGAGAAGGTTGCCCCACCCCCACCAAGGGACCAGGGAATGGGTTAGTACTAGTCCCCACCGATCAGATGCTGTACCAGGGGGTACACTACGCGGTAGCCTCCGTGATTTTGAATCTCACCGAGGCACATTTACCCAAAGAAACAGAGCAGTTATACCAGGCCCTATTAAGGGACATATTCAAGAAGTTTTATGAGTTCGATTTTGCCCACATGGACAAGACCGAACTCTACACCACACACCGAGAATCCGCGGGTAACCCAGGGAGACAAAGAAGGGGTGCATGGAATGATGTTTTTACAGCGTTTAATACTGGGTCCTCTGTCATCAACAGTTTGGATGACATAGAGCTGCAGACCCAGATAAATAGTTTAAAAACACAGTTAAGAAGGATATTGCTGGATGAGAACAAGGTAGTGGGCTTGGAGTTGCATGAGGACCAGGCCATGACGGTCCATTTAAAGGAGATCATAGCTGACTTGGAAAAGCACGCAGACGGTAAATGCTCTCATTAGGGAGGACAGAAACGCTTCTGACCAAGCTGCGCAGAATGAGGTGTGTGTGTTATTTGGGGCGTGGTTACTGGGCGAGGGCCGCAGTAACCTGGAGGATTTAAAACAAGGTTTGGTCCCCTCCTGGATTAGCAACAAACACCTCGCAGCCCTCCACCCATTTGAGAATGCATTGAGCCCGTGCCAACTCCGGCTAGCCTCCGAAGCCTACCCAGTCCCCGTGGATTGTGCGTGGTCCAACCACACAATCATGGGAGTAGTAGTTAGGATGCCGGTCACGGGTAGGACAGCCCGACCCGCACCGGTATACAGGGTTGAGAACATTGGAGTGATTCAGGGGGGTGCACACATTTGTTTCACAGCGGTCCCGCCTTATGTCATTAAGTGGGAGCACGCTATGACAGGTACCGACCTCTCAGGGTGCCGGAGCTGGGGAGCACACATAATCCTGTGTCCCCAGCACTTGAATGCCTTTTCAAAACCGCAGTGTGGGTTCACAGCTGCTGACATGAAGCCTATAAATTGTGCCATGGAGGCAATGGCACAAGGCCATGTTCCCCCGCAGGTAGCATATATAGGGGGTGGGAAATATTGTGTCACCACCAGCACGTCCCACTACCAGCACAGACAGCATAGCTGGTACCCGGTCAATGACGGCAGTTTCTGTTTTAAACCCGAGGCAGAAGTTCAAGTGGCCCAGGAGCGAATTGTCCCCATTCCTGAACCCTCCACTGTTCACCTCACTGTGAAGGAGAATTTTACGAATTTGCAGAAGTACGTAGCGCACTTTGGCTACGAAATTCCCCCTCTCCCCGAACACGTGACCAAAATTCTAAATGCCGTTATAGTTTCACAGAAACATTTTTACACTCTCGGGCAGAAAACAGTAGAGATAGGGACTAAGATATTGAATATTGTGACTCCACCCTGGTGGGACCTTTTCAATAATATAGAGGTCCCTTCATGGATCAGACTGGCTTCCCACATTCTCGTGGTTTGCCAGTTAGGAATAGTGCTGTATTTAGATTGCATCCAGTGTAAGGGAAAAGGTCGGTGGCCGGAATCCCGAAACCAAAGCTTTTGGAAGAAACATTATGTAGAGGTAGAGGAAGATACGCCGGTTTAAGTCTTTTTCCCTGTATTTGATTAAAGAATTGTTGTTTCTTTGTGTTTCTTATTTTTAATTAAAGGTTTTTCCATTTTTTGTTTGTGTTGCGACGCGGTTTAATAAAGATATGTGTACCAAGTGGTGCAGGGGAGTTAGACCCCCTCCATGCTTGGATGTGTGTGTGTAAAGCCTGTAATTTTACTCTCTGTATGCTGATGTACACTACATTTTCGCAGAATGGAAAGTGCATGTGTCGTGGGTATATTAGATAGATAATTACTGGGGAAGGTTGACTATGGAGGGTCATAAAAATTTTGCTCTCTTTAAGAATATGATATTTCAAGCAAGTTTTAGTATCACAGGGTGGAATGTAAGATTGCAAAATTTCTACATCTCCCAGAAGGTTATTATTAGTAAAAAAAGCGACCCTGCAATGGACATTTTAAATTAAAGGGTACCCAAGATGGCTTTCGAGCCTCGTGGTAGAAAGCCTGTGGGATTCAAATGTGGATTCTGCAGAGTAGACAGCTTGGGCGTAATCGAAACTAAGGCTGCAGGTTTTCTGTGAAGAAGAGCTCTACCAGACAGAACTTTGAATAATGCATCAGACCGAATTGGAGTCAGATTTAAATTCAGTGAGGCCCATAGTTTAATACCATCAAACAGTCTGCATACATAATCGAAAACAGATTAAACACAGCCATCGAGGCTGGACAAGCCCATCAAGAAATTTCAGAACAATACAAGTCAGTTATCGGGCCAGTAAATGCAATTACCGGCCATCTAAAAACAGTTAACATGGATTGCTACCATTATTGAAAACTAGCCCGCCAGAATTAAGACAAAAGAACTAACCAGATTTGGCGCGAAGATAAGGGTTTTCGGAAAAGTATAACCGAAGGCCCTGGGTAGCAGTCCCGTGCTCTGGCTCGCGCTCTTGCTCTTGCTTTTGCCTTTGACCCGGCTCTCGTGGCTCCGGCCTCCTGGGCTGCCGCTCGTACTCGTGCACTGGCCTCGTGGTGGGTTCTCTCCCCGGAGCAGATCTTCAGTACCCAAAGACACCAGACCAACTGCTGGGAAGGGGAGCAAGGCCCAAGTCCACAGCCATCCAGGACGCCCAGGCTGCGAAAAGGGGCGAGACGAAGTTGAGCAGGTAGCCCAGGACTTGTAGTGTAGTCAGATAGACGAGACAAGACGAAGAAGACGATAATACCTCGATAAGGGCAGAGCAGAGCAGCGAGAACCGTATCGGTAATTTAAACCCCCAAGCGCCTAGTTATAAGCTGACGCCTGAGGGGAGGGAGAAAGTCCCTGAAGAGGATAACAGCAAGCATCTTGAACACAGTGTTAACGCAGGTCTCCGCGCCACAATGAATACACGGGCGTTTGGTGCATGGCCAATAAGGCCTAAACGGTAATGACTGGTGACTGTCCGATAAATATAACGTTACCGACGACCACCACCCGAGGGAGAAGAGGAGAACCCATCGGGGCGAGATGACGATGATGGCTGAGGAGTAGAGGGTGTATCACGGCAGCAGCTCCAGTACCGCGCTTCTGAAGACCACGTGGCGACGGGGTACCTAAGAGGACAGAGAGCAAAACCTCAAAACCCGTTTTCTTTTCCAACAGTTGACTTTGAACTTGGATTGGTGAGCATAAATTCTGGCCCCTCATAGCTTAATCTAGTTAGGTATAGGGGTGGGATTAGGATAAGGGGATTGTTAAGACTGTTGTTTTTCCCTTGATGTGCCGTGTGTTCCCCATTCCCTGTATAAGTGTATTTGCCTATAATATTGTAGTGGTAATTTCTTTTAAGACTGTATTAAGATTTCCTTGTTCAATAAAAACTTGGTTTTGTTTGCATCCAAACCACCTGTCTACCTGAGTTTTCTATATCGCTGCCCGCACCTAAGTCCGGTGCCTAGAACCCAGGGGCGTGGGAGCGATTCGAACCGCTCACAAACAGTCAGGGGCATGACTGACTGGGTGCATGCGCCACACCCGCCACCCCCTACAGCATCACCATGGAAAGGGTAACAACCTCCATGGAAAGGACGGCTAAAATAGTGGAGAGGATGGCTACGGCCATGGAGGAGCTTTGTCGCCAGGATCTTGAAAACATGGTCATAGTTCAGAATAGGATGACATCTCTTGAGGAACGATGGTCAGCTATTGAGCATACAAACCAGACTTTCATGGAAGTCCTCTGAAGTAGGACATCCAGTGCAGAAACGGGTCCTCATGGCCCCCCTGAAGTGTAGCAAGGTGCTGTCAAGCCACTTGCTAGCTCTGAAGTGTGGCTGACCCATGAGAGGAATGTTGGTGACAGAGAACAAGGACGTGGGGGCTCCTCTCCAAGTTCTCACAAGACCATGCCACAACAAAGCCCTCTGTCAGAGTTCCACCAGAGTCCTCACCCAACTGAGATGGGCATCTCATCCCCTGCACAGCCGCAGGAGCAGCAGACTGTTGCCGAGCCCAGAGAATGGCCGCCAAAGGTGTGGAGACAGGAGCAGCAAGAAAGTGAGCAAGGGGCCTCCACATCTGCTGAAGCCACAGGGGAAGCACCACGTAGGAGCACGTGTAAGAGGAAGATAATGCACAAGTAGTCACAAGGGTAGTCACTTGGGTATTATGTTGTGTTTATTTTTGAAATGCCATCGGTTGCTTGTTGTGATAAAAAAATTCTGATGGCAAACTGTTGAAGTTGTGGCCTGTGTCATTTCGCAAATGAGACTTCCAAATTGAGGGCTTAGAGCGACTTGTAATTGTCAGCATGGTGGTCAGAGTGATAGGAATTGAAAAGGTTCTTGTCCATTGTCGATGCTCTGGTAAGAAGGTGCAAGGCAAAAGTGTTTGATTGTGCAGGCTAAGCAAATCTGGCCCACATGAGTGCATCCCTTGCATTCTATTCGCAAAAATCCCCTCAGCCCCGAAGATCGGGAACCATTAATGTTACGTCCGTGAATAATTGAGACACGGACAGCAGGAGTGAACAAAGTAAGTCTTTACTGGTGGAAGTCAATAGTGAAACTAAAAACACAGAGGCTCAATAGCGCCTTTTATACAGTGGTGGTCACTGCCGGTACTGCAGTCTGAGACCAGTTATTCTCTTAAAGGTACATACACAACAATTCCTCCCCTTTTAGATAAACAGTACATAACATTCATTTAACAACTAAATGATAACTAGTTACAATCACAATTACTGTTGCTAGATACATTGGTTAAGTTTAAGCAATTATAAGTTCAGTCTTTGAGGAGGCTTCCTGATTCTGTCTGGATAACGCCTCTTTGGGGTATCAGGTTCTTCTGGCAAAGTTGATTCGGGATCAATGTCGTTGTTTGGTTCATCTGCTTCCAATATTACCGGTTCTGCGGTAGCTGCAATTGGAACGTCGATTTCATTACCAGGTGTATCAGATCGTGGTGTGGAGTTGACGTTTTCCCGTGACTCTAGAATCTGGTCAGCATGGCGTCTTACAATGCTCTCCCCAACGTCCATGGTATACATGAGAGGTCCTTGTCATGTACAAATCGCTCCTGGCTGCCATTTCTCAGTGCGGGAGTCCCGGGCCAAAACTGGTTGACCTATCTTAAAACTCCTGGTCGGCCTTTCATTCATATCCTGAAACTGCCTGTTCTCCACATCTCTTCGGACGTTTGGCTTAACCAAATCCAAGCGGCATCGTAGTCTTCGATTGAAGAACATCATGGCTGGAGTTTGGTTGGTAACCGCATGTGTCGCATTCCAGTAGGCAAACAAGAAGTTGTCCACCTTGTGTTCTAGGGGTATATCTTCATTACACATTGCCTTGATAGCCTTCTTGAATGTTTGGACAAACCTCTCGGCCAATCCATTAGTGGCTGGATGATATGGGGCAGATGTGTAATGCTTAACACCATTGTTCTTTAAGAACCTCCGGAACTCTTCAGACACAAACTGTGGTCCATTGTCAGAGCAAATCTGTTCAGGCAGCCCATTCCTGGTGAATATGGTTCGTAAAACTGTGATAGTTTTTTCCGTGGTGGTTGAAGACATTTTTATTACCTCTGGCCACTTTGAATGTGCATCCACCGCAATTAAAAACATCGAGTCCATGAAGGGACCAGCAAAATCAATGTGCACCCTTTGCCATGGAGATGAGGGCCACTCCCATGGATGCAGAGGAGCTTGTGGTGGGGCGTTTTGGACCTTCTGGCATCCTGCACAGCTCTTGGTCATCTCTTCGATTTCTCTATCGATTCCCGGCTACCACACAAACGCTCTGGCTAAGCTCTTCATTTTTACCCCTCCCAGATGACCCTCATGAAGCTCATTGAGCACTCTATCCGTCAACTTAGATGGAATTACTACTCTGGATCCACACATCAAGGTTCCTCTGCACACTGACAGCTGTTCTCTTCTCGGCGAGAATGCTGGCAGCAGTGGTTCGCCATGTGCTGGCCATCCCTTCACCGTTAAATCATAGACCCGTGATAGTGTCGGGTCATTCCGTGTTTCCTTTTCTATGTTTGCATTCGTCACAGGGAGACATTCGACTATGGTCGAGTGGAATAATTCCATTGGATCCACTGCAAGGTCTTCTTCTTCCACCGTCGGCAACAGTAGACGTGACAATCCATCAGGATTTCCATGCTGTTTAGTTCCTTTGTACTCGATGTCATATTGGTGTGCCCCTAGGAAAAGGGACCATCTCTGCAGCCATTGTGCTGTCATTATCGGTACGCCCTTCTGAGGGTTGAAAATGGAGACAAGAGGTTGATGATCGGTTAGTAGAGTAAATTTTTGACCGTGCAGATAGTGATTGAACTTCTTCACCCCCCACACTAGGCTGAGGGCCTCTCTGTCAATCTGGGCGTAGTTACGCTCGGCAGAAGTTAACGAGCGTGACGCAAAAGCTATCGGCCTCTCTAAACCATCAAGGAATTTATGTGACAGTACCACCCCAATGCCGTAGGGAGAAGCATCACACGCCAGCCTGATTGGCAGTGCTGGGTTGTAGTGAGCCAATACTTCCCTTGAAGTGATTAAGTTCTTACTCTTCTGAAAAGCACGCTTACAATCATCGCTCCATTTCCATGCTACCCCCGTTCGTAGCAGGGCGTTCAGTGGGTGCAGAATTGTCAACAAAAATTCGGTAAAAATTTATGATAGTAATTCACCAATCCGAGGAATGACCTCAGTTGCGACACATTTTCAGGCGCTGGGGCCTTAACAACCGCTTCAATTTTGTCAGGGGACTTATGTAACCCCTCTTCATCAATCACGTGGCCACAATGCGATATCTGTTTCTTAAAAAATTCGCACTTGGGGCGGTTGGCTCGCAGCCCATGCTCCCGTAGTCTAGTGAGCACCTGTTCTAGGTTGTTAAGGTGTTCACTGTCATCTTCACCTGTTACAAGGATGTCGTCCAAGTAACACTGAGTCCCCGGAATCCCTTGCAGGACTTGTTCCATCGCTCTTTGCCATATCGCCGTAGCCGATGCTACTCCGAATACCAATCGATGATGCTGGTAAAGACCATTGTGAGTGTTTATCGTGAGATACTTCCTAGAGGACTCCTCAACCTCCATCTGCAAATATGCTTGTGCTAGGTCAATTTTTGTAAAACGCTTCCCTCCAGACAGTGAGGCAAATATGTCTTCTCTCCTTTGAAGAGGATATTGTACTGTGTGAAGGATCGGGTTCACCGTCACCTTGAAATCCCCACAGATGCGAATCTTCCTTGGCTCCCCGGACTTATTGCTTAACGTTTTCTTCATGACAGGAACGATGGGTGTCGCCCACTCGCTCCAGTCGACCTTAGACAACACGCCCGCCTTCTCCAGATTCTCCAGCTCTGCCTCGACGGCTGGGCGAATTGCATATGGTACCGGTCTTGCTTTGAAAAACTTGGGAACTGCATTCTCTTCTATTTTTATTGAGGCGGTTACGCCTTTAAGCGTGCCCAGTTCTTGTTGAAGTACCTCTTTGGCGTTAGCTAAGATTGTTGACAATCGTCCAGGAGTGACGCCTTCATCTTTTTTACCGTCCACAGTCATTGCATGAATGGAGTGCCAATCTAAGTTTATCTTCCTGATCCATTCCCATCCCAATAACGGTGGTCCACCATTTGGCAGTATGTAGAGATACAATTTCCATATTTTCTTGCCGTTGTATTCGACAGGCACCCTTATTTTTCCTCTGGGGTATACTTTTTGCCCCGTATACGTCGTCAAGACGATGGATGTCTCTCTCAAGGGTATGTGTGAAAATAGCCGCTCATAGTCTCGTCGATTCATGATGGTTAGCGCTGATCCTGTATCCAATTCCATTTTAACTTGGGACCCTGCTATCGTGAGGGTGACCCAAATGGTTCGGTGATCCTCTTTTGCGATTAAATTGTGAAGTTTGAGACAGCTTAGTCTCCTGTTCCCGGATTCACTATCGCTCATCTGGTCTTCGGAACTACTGTCCGTCATCTTTTGTACTTTCTTGTACGGTTCCTTAGTAGCCTTTTTGTTGTCGCTGGTCTTCTTCCCAGACCTGCAAACTCATGCAATGTGTCCCATCTTCCCGCATTGCCTGCATATTTTGTCTTTGGACCAGCAGTCCTTCTGGTCATGGTTAGTTCTGCCGCAGCGATAACATTTTGCAAATCCCCGTGTCATTTCATGGGTGCCGTATTCCTGTGGTTTTTGTTGAATTTCTGCAGCTCCCCTGGCTGCTGCTTCATACGATACTGCCACGCTGAAAGCCTTATCTAGCGTCAGCTCTTTCTCTGAGAGTAACTTCTTCTGTGTTCCTTCACTCAGGAGTCCACAGACAAATTTGTCCCATAGGGTATCTGCCAGTCCTGCTCCGAACTGGCAGTGCTTTGATAGCTTGCGTAGTTCCGTAAGATACTCAGCATTGCTCTCATCTTTGTGCTGAGTTCTCCTGTGGAATTTAAATCTTTCTGCTATCAACAGCGGTGCAGGGCTTAAGTGTTCCTGTAGGACAGCAACAATTTCGTTAAAACTCTTCGCCTTCGGTTTGGCTGGAGTAATCAGGTCCCGCAATATGCCGTACGTTCTAGCGCCCATTAAGTTTAGCAATATTGATGCCTTTTTCCCCTCCGCTATTTCGTTTGCCTCGAAATATACCTCGACTCTTTCCACATATGTGGTCCAGTCCTCTATTGTATTATCAAAAGCAGTGATACAGCCAGTCTTCGGCATCTTGCAAATCTAAAATGGCACATCCCGCGCTTTGCCTTCTTCCCCGATTTAACAAAATGGCGCCTCCCGCGCTTTGCCTTCTTCCCCGCTATTGTTAGCGCTGCTTTCCACGGTTTCTTGCGTGTTTAATATTGATTTTTTTCTTTTATTATTTTCCCGTCGTGGAGCGGACCCTCTGGGACACTTCCTTCCCTCTTCATAGGTCCGAACGCTGCCCGGCTCCGAAGCACCGGCCGCGCCCTGTGTGCTCCACCCTCTCTCTCTCTCTTTGCTTCCCGACTCACTGCCCGGCCCCGTTGAAAAGCCACCCGATCGAGCTTCAGCCCGCCGCAGCCCAGGAAGGATCAGTGCACTACCTGCCACCAGCCCGATTAGCTGGGAAACCACAGACCGAGGAACCAAGCCTGGCTCTGGAATGTCTCTCCTGCAAGTTTCCAATCCGACGACTTGGAGGGTGGTTGCCCACGGTCGACGCCCGTTTCTCGAGTTTCTTTGGATTTTTTTTTTTCTTTCTTCTGGCTTCGACCTTCAATAATGTCTTCTGAGGTGCTGCCGAGTTGCAGGTAAGTTTGTTTCTTGCTCGTCGCCAGTGTTAACGTCCGTGAATAATTGAGACACGGATAGCAGGAGTGAACAAAGTAAGTCTTTACTGGTGGAAGTCAATAGTGAAACTAAAAACAAAGAGGCTCAATAGCGCCTTTTATACAGGGGTGGTCACTGCCGGTACTGCAGCCTGAGACCAGTTATTCTCTTAAAGGTACATGCACAACAATTAATACAAAGAATTGTGTGATATAAATTGTCTCTGGGTTGGACAATGCTTTAAAACAAACCCAGAACTGCAAAAAGGCTGCATTGAAAAGCTCATAGGCAGTGCGGCACTTGGACACTGGAATCAAAGAACTGTGTGAAAATCGCACACTTTGAGAGGAAAATCATTTTATTAAAAGATGGAGTTTTGGACTGTTTTAATACTCCAGGGCTTAAAATGGCTGTCGGACCGCATGGCAGGAGACAATAGCAGCTTTTAAGTGTGTCTGTGAGAAAGACCTGCAAATCAAAGGGGGGTTCTTTTAGCATTTGAATGGAGCCGGGCTGTCAGTCACCCTGTAGCATGGGCGAGTCCGGTCATGGGAGGGGAGTTCCCCCACCCTGCCAATACAATCGATGTGTTTACAGAAACTGATCAAACCACTTAAAGCTGTCCACAGGAAATGGCTTTGTCTACTATAGCCTCCCAAACTGTTTACACAGTAATTCAACTCCATTCAAAGCCATTCACAGACAAGGGGGGGAACAGTTTAAAAGAATGAATAATCCATCCAAACCCATGCCAGACAATGGGAGCAGTTTGGCCACTGGGAAATAGCCCGTTTGTATCAGCCAATCATCAGCCAGCAAGCATAATTGGGTTGATTACACACATCCATTCACTGAAATTGACTCTACTACGTGATGTCTCATGTATGAATGGAGGAAATTCATGGCCTTTCACTTGTGTATTCAAAATTTTCGGCACCAATTTGCACACAGACATTTTCAGCACCAAAACAGCAGGAGCTCCCAGGATATAAAGATAGCTTCTCAGAAGCATATCTCTCTCTTATTTTCCTTGGACTGCAGGTGAGCTCTCTCGTACTCTTTGGACCAATGGTGTGTAAGGGTTGGGGGCTTCTTTAAACTGGTTTAAAGTAATTTTCCTGGTCTTGCAGCCTTTGCCTGCAATCAGACCAATTCCAATAAAACCAATTTTAAACAGTGGTTCCGAATCGCTACCCCTCCTTTAATTCTGAGTGGAGGAACTTATAATTAATGATATTAAAATGGAACAAGTGGTTTGGATGAGAGAAAAAAATCAAGTTTTATTACCTAAATAAATTACAATCAAGAATAAACTATCCCACACGAACACAGTAATTACATTAAAATTATATAACAGGGGGGTTGCAGACGGCGAAAACGAGGGATAAAATGACTACAATGTTATTTAAACAATCTTAGCAATTACCCTCAAATCACCACCCCAAACTCCTGCTAGGTTGCCTTGTTGAGGAGCCAGAACACCCTGCTCACCTGTGGTCCAGCGAAGTAAGAGGGAGAGAGAGAGAGAGAGAGAGACTCACCTGTGGTCCCAGGAAGTAAAGAGAGAGCTAGCTTCTCAGCAGCTATCTTATATATGGTGAGCCCCCCCTCCCCCTGCTGTTCTGCCCTGCAAGGGCTGTGTGCAAAATTCCCCACCCAAAGGGTCCAATACACAAGAAAAAGCTGTGATTGGCTAACTCGAAGCGGTTAGACTGGGTTAATGTGTCTTCCGGAGCTCCCTGGGCTGAAACAAAAGAATGCAACAGCCCTATTGTCCAGTGCTGGGTGATTTAAAACCCATTCAATTCTTAAACGTTTCCCATTCAAGGTACAAAAGTCTCTTCTGCAGTTTAGATGTATCCACTCGATATACAAACAAATGCTAATAGCATTCAATTGCTTTGTAAACAAAGCATTGTCCTTTGTCTTCGGCCATGTGGTGACAGCCATTTTTATCCCTGGAAATTTAAAAGCACAACGCGCAGGGATTCTTTAATCAAAAATAATTGATCTTCAGAACTGTAAGTTATTGCGAATTCTTACAGTCCGCCCTTGGATACTTCCAGCTTGCTTGTAGTATCCTCTTGAAGAAATGAGCAATAATTTCTGATCCCTCACAAACAACCATCCACTGTATTTACCTAATAGCTATCTGCCACTGATCCCCGTCCCGTCTATTCCCCTTAAATTCAAGAAAAAAACCATGGTACAGTAGGCATCTTACAGATAATTCAGTTTTCAATAAGGGGTCTATTACCCCTACACGCTTGTAAAATTATACAGTGTAAACCAAATTTACAATCACTTTTTTACATCATAAGTTATTACAAAATGTTGCAATCTTAGTTACACAATGTAATCAAAATGATCCCAAGCACGGAGAGGGTCCTATGCCTCTGCTCAACTTGGAGTTGTCACAAACTAGCCCCAAGCACGGAGAGGATCCTATGCCTCTGCTCAACTTGGGGCTGCAACACAAATACAAAAAATCATTAAACAACATGCTTAAATGAACCCCGATCATCACGTGCCGATGATGGGTCGCAAAATTCGAGTGGGTATTGCTCCTCCCACTTGAGCAGTAAAAGTACCTTCCACCCCCCTGTTGATTGTCTTAAACTTTAAAACAGGCAGAATGGATTTACCGACCAGCCTGCTCCGCCAGCCCCGAGCCGTTCCCTTGTCCTTTTGTGGAGGCGGGGTACCCCTCATGTTTAAAAATTACCTTGGCACAGACCGAGACCGGGGAGTATGGGATCTCATGACTCCCAGTCCCTCCCCCTCCCGTCTTCCCTCGACTGGCTGCAGAAAATGATGGGTGCCTGTGTGGCGGCTCTCCCTGGCCCCACACTGATCCGGCCATCCACGCATCCTTCCCAGCCACACTTATCCTCTTTGCCCATGGGCCCCCGGGTGAGTTCCTCCCTCCCCCGGCCGCACCCACGCGGCTCTTGGGTCTCCCCCTCTTCTATACGATCTTTCCCGGGCCATCACCACCCACCCCCGAGGAATGCGTCCCTATCACAAGGCGACCGCGCTTCCCCATCGTGACTCCTCAACAGCGAGGTCTCCCGCAATTGAACTTCGGTCAGGATAGTGCTGGGTTGGGGGCCATGCCCCACCCAGCTGGGGCCATCTCCTCCCTGCAGGAGGAGTAGGCAAGTTCCTCCGGACCCTGTCCGGTTTTTCCCGAAGATCGCTGCGGGGTCTCCTGGATTCGTCCAGTGGCGAGGTGATCCCCAACATTCTGTCTCCATAACTTCATTCGATGCCCAGCTCGGGCTGGGCGAACATGGCTGCTTCATTTTCCAATCTGCTGCAAAACTTAAAAGGGACATGCAGCCAGGTCTCACTGACCTGCTGCCTTACGTGGAGACATGGTCGGATCCCTTGACCTCGGACCAAAATACAAACATTCGGCACACATGTAAACTTAAACTCTTTAAACTACCAGTTAAATCAACAAAACTTAAAATACACCTTAAAAGCACGCTATATTCACACACATAGCTATAACACAGATGCCGCCCGTCTCCGGATGGCCAGGCTAATCTCTGGCACTGTCGCAGATTGCTGCTGGCTGGGAACCTTCTCCCACATGTCCAAAACTTGTCACCAGCTCCCCTGCAAGAGGAATTGCTATCCCTGCCCCTCCCCAGTGCCCCACATCATGGGGGGAACCATTTTAGAGGCTGGCTGGGAAGCTGGTCCCTTTAAACAGGCCACAGTGCCTGTTTTTGCAGGCGGTGAACTTGAACTTGCATGGACAGCAAACTCATGTTCCCTCACCCAGGTGGCTTTAACTGGGGAATTTTGGACCTGCCTTTTCTCTGGGGCCAAAACTGTCCCGTGTGCCTCCCTTGTCCTGGATTTCTGCTACTGGACCTGCTCTACAGGGGTCCCAGAACTCTCCTTCCCTGTTCCCCTGCTTAAGCAGCTTACTCTGAACATGAATGGCTCCTCCCCCCACACAAGCCACAGTGCTTGCCTGTGAACTCGAACTTGCTGTGGGCTGAGGATTCCTATTCTCAGGCTCACTCCTCATGGGCGGACCGTACCTCCGTTGTTGGAAGGGGGACACTTGTCCTAGTCCCCGCCTGCCTAGCGGGACCTGCTGGTGTTCTTCTACCACCCCATTGTCCACACCTCCTCGCTGCCAGAGCTCCTCAAGACTCGAAGCTGTGGGCTGCGGTCTTGGGGTCTCTAATTCCCAATCCAGCACCGTTCTGGGTGCTGCCTGTGGGATGGTTCTACTTGGGCTGCCAGAAAAGTCCACTGACCTGTGTGGTGTATGTAACCTGTTCCACCTTAAGAGAACTTAAGCCTGTTCCACCTTAAGAGATGTACTACTTTCTCTGGCTGCTGTATACGTAATACCAGTGGTGACCACCGGTATATAAGTACTGTGTAGTGATATTGTATTTAGTATAGTCCTGACCTCCAACTAGTAAAGACCTGTTGAACTTTATTCTTGTAGTCTGTGTCAGTAATTAATCTTAATACAACTGGAACACACAGACTTAACAGTGGCGACGAGTCCGATTCTTACCCTGCGGCAGTTTATATCCACGACGGCTTCGTCCACAGAACGGGCGTCGAAGAGAGGCATCCACCCTCATCACCCTGCTGGAAGACACGTTGCGCGGCAAGCATCGAGAACCCGGAGTGCAGAAGACATCCTGAACTCGAAGCCTCCATCAGCGGCAGTCAGCTATCTTCTTTCTACCTCGGGTGTGGGTAAGCCAGTCAGCGACGCGAGCAGAAAGTCGGCCGCGTTGGCTGTACAGACGGGGGGGAGGAAGACGGAGGAATAAGGGTGGTGAGATCGATCGCGACCGGAGATAAGGGCCGGGCCGCATTCGGGCCGAAAGGCGCAGCGCGGGGACATCGATCGCGGCTGGTGATAAGGGCCGGGCCGCTTTCGGGCCAAAAAGGCGCAGCGTCTGGGGCGACTGAAGGTGCGAGAGCCGCGGTGAAGGCGAACGCAGCCAGTGCTAATAACCGGGCTGCAAGAAGGGCTGCGAGGCGCGACATCGGGGAAGCGCGAATGCCCGAGGGAGCCGCGGTGAAGCGGAGACAGCGTCGGGGGAGTTACTAACCGCTGGGAAAGGGGAGCAGCAGCGGCACGCCAAACGCCATTGCAGCCAGTGGGTGAAGACCGCCAAGCGCGGGAAAACTGCCATTTTGTAGGCGGAGGACGAAGATAAGAGCGGGAAGCCGCCATCTTGGGATAAAATAAATTGCAACGATGCCTAAACATGGGAACATTGATACCTTTGATGGCGACATCGAAGATTGGGCCATGTATGTAGAACGCATACAAAATTATTGTAAAGCAAATAAAATCCCAGATGCAGAGAAAGCACTAGCTTTATTGAACTTAATGGGGGTGAAGACATATGGGCAATTGAAACACCTTTTATCACCAGATGAACTGGCGGATAAGACGTTCGAGGAGATTGTTACTGTCCTGAAAAATCATCTAAACCCCACTGAAATAAAGAATAGATTTGCCTTCCAAAGTTAGGCTTTATTAACTTTAAAATCGGCAGCATATCTTTCTACATCCAGTCCCAACTAAAGCTAGAAAAGGACTGAATTTAAGGTAGCCACAACACATCATGTGATCATCAACTACCAATGAGATTACAACACATATCCCAAGGCAGTTAACAAACAACAAATCACAATACTTTTACTAATCAAGGAATAATCACCACATTCACCCCTCCTTTAAAATATACTCTAACCTAATAACTTTTACAATTTACAATTAATTATTTACAACTAAACTATGCACGAGAATAAAACTATTTACATAACACAATACTAAATGAACAACAACAAATAATAACATTACGCATAAGTATTAAGTATCTCTCAACTAAAACAATATACTATAATATTTCAACAATTTTTAAAACATTACTATCAATTTAAAAGTCCATTTTCAATCAGTCGACCGGATATCTTGTTCGTGTCGACCTTCTTAACCTTGGTGAAATTCCTTGCCCTCCCACGCCAGAAGGCACAGAAGTATCTTCAACAGGAAGGCTATCCATATCCCGATTCTCAACGGTTTCCGGATTAGAAATCCCATCAGAAGATGCACTGGGACGGTCATAAACATCTATCAAAGGCTGACTAATAGAAGTATGATTATCTGCAATCGGATTGGAAATATTCGTAGTATCTGGAACAGCATCCACATTATCCGAATCATGACCATTATTATTATTCTCAGAAGAGGGCTGGCCCCCACAAGGAGCCAAGTCTTTAATTGAAACAGTACTTTCTTTCCCATCTTGGAATCGAATATGAGCATATTGGGAATTTGTCTCCAACAGCTCCACCTCCTCCACCAAGGGGTCATATTTTGACAATCTAACATGGCGTCGAAGCAACACAGGTCCCTGCATAGTAAGCCATGAAGGTACCGAATATCCCGTAGTAGATCTCCGCAGATAGTTAAAGAGCCTTTCATGGGGGTCACATTAGTAGCCGTTGAAAGCAATGATCTAATGGAATGCAGGGCATCAGGCAGTACCATTTCCCATTGTGTATTCTTAAGGTTCCGGGATGTCAACGCCAACATAACTGCCTTCCAGATCACCCCATTGTATCGTTCGCACTGTCCATTACCCTGGGGACTATACGGGGTAGTTCGACTAGTAGAAATTCCCCGACTCTGAAGGTATTCCTTCAACTGGGAAGACATAAAAGAACTTCCCTGATCCGAATGGATATACGCAGGCACCCCAAAGATGACAAAAAGTTGAGTCAAACATTTAATAACTGTAGCAGCTGATACATCTGCACAAGGAAAAGCAAAAGGGAACCTTGAAAACTCATCCACAACAGTAAATATATATCGGTTTTGGGTAGTTGAAGGAAGAGGCCCCTTAAAATCAACGCTCAAACGTTCAAAAGGAGAAATAGCCTTTATAAGATGAGCTCGTTGAAGATTAAAGAAATTCGGTTTACACCGAGCACAGGTAGAACATGATGAAGTCATCCGCTTGACGTCTTCAACTGAAAAAGGCAAGTTCTTACTGCATACAAAGTGTATCATCCTCGTAACCCCAGGATGGCATAAGGCATTGTGAAGATTAATAAGCGTATCTCCGTGAATCACCGAACAATAAGCCCTCGACAGTGCATCAGAAGCAACATTATCCTTCCCCGGACGATAAACTATGTCAAAATGGTAACATGCCAACTCAATCCTCCATCTCATTATTTTATCATTTTTAATCTTTCCAAAATGTTTAACATCAAACATAAAGGACACAGATTTTTGGTCAGTTACCAACGTGAAATGTCGCCCCGATAAATAATGTCTCCATTTACGCAATGCTTCTACTATTGCGTATGCCTCTTTTTCTATTGAGGAATGTCTTTTTTCACTATTATTCAAAGTACGTGAGAAAAAGGCCACAGGTCTTCCATTTTGGTTCAAAGTAGCCCCAATTGCAAAATCCGAAGCATCCGTCTCAATCACAAAGGGAATCTGCTCATCAATGGAATGCACAACTGCTCCTAAAATATCCTTTTTAAAATTCTCAAAACATGTCCTGTCCTCCCATGATAGAGGATATGTCGTAACCCGAATAAGAGGCCGGATCTTCCGTGAAAAATTTGCAATCCAATTAGAATAATAAGAAAACAGTCCAACAACTCGTTGCAAAGCCTTAGAATTAGTAGGACAAGGTAAATCGATCAACGGTCGCAGATGTTCTGGATCTGGTTTAATCTTATTTCCCGAAATAATATACCCCAATAGATTTACCTCAGTAGTCGAAAAGACACATTTCTCTTTGTTAAAAGTTAAACCAACTTTTTCCGCAGCTTGAAGGAATCTTTTTAAATTAGAATCATGCTCCACCCTTGATTTGCCACACACTGTGATGTCATCTAAGTATGAAAAGGTGTCAGAGAGGGAGTTATCACTTATAAAAGCATCCATTGCCCGTTGAAAACAAGCAACACCATTAGTAACACCAAATGGTATTCGGCAAAACTGATACAGCTTTCCACCAGCCTCAAAGGCCGTATATGGTTGATCCTTCTTAACAATAGGAATCTGATGATAAGCACTCTTTAAGTCAATAGTGCTAAAAACTTTATACTGAGATACTTTATTGATAAGCTCATCAATCTTAGGCAAAGGGTACGCATCTAATTGAGTATACCTATTAATAGTTTGGGAATAGTCTATCACCATTCGTTTCTTGTGTCTCTCGTTAGTCGTGACAACTACCTGTGCTCGCCAAGGCGAACAACTAGGTTCAATGATTCCTTCCAATAAGAGACGTTGAACTTCAGAATTAATAAATTCTCTACCCTGACTACTATATCTTCTTGACTTGGTAGCAATTGGCTTACAATCCAACATCAAATTGGAAAAAAGTGATAATGGAGGAATAGATAAAGAGGTTAATCCACAAATAGATAAAGGTGGCTTAGTCCCTCCAAATGAAAGACTAAGAGACTCGTGTAACTGAAGCACATCATGTCCAATCAAAATATCCGCACAGAGATTAGGCAAAACAGATAGGCGTATATCAGTATACGTATTACCTGGAAGAACCATTTTCACAAAGCAACAACCAGCTATTTGTGAAGTAAGGGTCGTCTGAGCTATACACACCTGATACGTAACAGGCGAAATTTTCAAATGCTTCTCCTTCGCAAACTGAAGACTTATAAAACTCTCAGTACTGCCTGTATCTATAAGGGCCTTCACTTCCAACCCATTAACTTGAGCCGTAACTATAGCTTTGTTTAGGCTATGAGCAAATGCAGCAGAAATTGATGCAATAAACGCCCTATCTAAAGGCTGAATAGTCACAGAAGAGGTAGTGGAGGAAGACCCTCCCACACCAGGAGAAGGGAAGGTAATTGAACCTGATGATTTGCACACACGTGCATAATGACCTCTCTTGCCGCATTTACTACACACAGCCTCCCGAGCAGGACACTTCAGACGAGGGTGCCGGATATTCCCACAAAAATAACACTTCTGAATCCTAGAGGCAACGGCCGCCGAAGTAGAAACTGTTTCAAAATCTAGTAAACCACTCCCATTAAGTCCACATAATTCCTTTACATCCAAAACTGCCGAAACCATAGTCGCAGGCCGATTAAAAAGAGCATAAGAATCCGAACTTCTCTGAGCCATATCCAATGTAGAAGCTTGCTCAAAAGCACTTTTAAGATCCAGAGTCTTATTTTCTAACAACCGCTGATGAATTGATCTAGACAGTAATCCATTAATTAAAGCATCCCGTACCGATTTGTCCTTATATTCTTCAGCCGTCACAGCCTTATAATTACAGTCAACACTAAGGCACCGAAGTGCTTGTAAATAAGTATCCAAAGATTCTCCCACCTGCTGCCTATGGGCAGATAGAAGATGACATGCAAATACCTCATTCTTTGGTTTAACAAAAATCTTTTCCAATGTAGAAGTAGCCTCTTCATAAGTTTTACAGTGCAAAATATATTTATATACATCCGGGTCAATGTAGTTGATCAGCATATTCAGCTTATTTAGAGCCTCTTGATCCAACACGCCCAAAAAGTTTTTAAATGTACAATACCAATGTTTCCATTTATCATCCACTCCAGCAGAATTGGGGTCAGCCTTGAATCGTTCTGGTTGAAAATATCGCTCCATTCTAACATAAAGTTAATAAATTGAAATAAAGAATAGATTTGCCTTCCAAAGTTAGGCTTTATTAACTTTAAAATCGGCAGCATATCTTTCTACATCCAGTCCCAACTAAAGCTAGAAAAGGACTGAATTTAAGGTAGCCACAACACATCATGTGATCATCAACTACCAATGAGATTACAACACATATCCCAAGGCAGTTAACAAACAACAAATCACAATACTTTTACTAATCAAGGAATAATCACCACACCCACGCCGCTGATGCTAGCGGAACGATTTAAATTTTACAGCAGAAGGTAGCTGAAGGATGAAAGCAATGCTGAATATTTAATGGAATTGCGTAAGCTGGCGAGGTACTGTCAGTTTGGAATGGGACTGACAGACGCGCTAAGGGATAAATTTGTGTGTGGATTATTAAAAGAAGATACACAAAAGCGACTGCTCGAGGAGAATGAGCTGACGCTTGAGAAAGCGGTCACTATGGCAGCAGCACACGAAGCCGCAGCGAGAGGCACGGCAGTAATGCAGCTACGGTCACCGGAACTCAGTACAAATAAATTGGGTTTGAGTACTGTAAAATGTTATCGTTGTGGAAAGACAACACACGATCAGAACCAGTGTTGGTTTAAAAACCAAGAATGCAGAACGTGTGGCAGGCTTGGCCACATAGCTAAAGTATGCCGGTCAGGAAAGAAGACCAGCAACAAAAGGTCACCGCAAGGAAAATATATAAAGGTGCACAAGGTGACAAAGACCAGTTCAAACGAACAGAAGTCAGATTCAGACGCTAGCAGTAATGAACTGGGTAAGAGTACACAATGTTGGTAAGGATGCAGATCTCCAGACAATTTGGGTCACTCTTCAGATAGCAGGAGTCCAAGTAAAGATGGAATTGGACACTGGATCGGCACTGACGGTCATGAATAAGAAAGATTACAAAAGGTTATTCCAACATATTCCCCTACGGGATACGGAGATTATATTGAAAACATACATGGGGCAAAGAGTGTACCCCATCAGAAAGATAGAGGTAAAAGTGGTCCACAAGGGCGAAGAAAGCCAAGTAATGGACTTATATGTGCTACCTGAAGGAGGTCCACCACTACTGGGACGGGAGTGGATTAGGAAAATGAATATGGACTGGCACTCCTTAAAAGCACTAACGGTAGATTCCGGGGAAACAGATGTCAAACCTAAACGATTGTCCAAAATATTGGATGATGCTAAAGAGGTGTTCCAGCAAGGACTGGGAACACTGAAAGGAATTACGGCAAACATCAAGATTGATGAACATGCACAACCAAAATTTTTCAAAGCCAGACCGGTACCCGATGCAATACGACCTACTGTAGAAGCGGAACTGGAAGCGCTAGAACGTTCAGGTGTACTGTCTAAGGTAGATTGGAGTGAGTGGGCTATGCCCATTGTTCCCATTATGAAACGTCCTTCGAGCAGCAAGCCAGGAGAACCAGGGAAGTTTCGCATCTGTGGAGATTTCAAGATCACCGTTAATCCGGTGCTTCACACGGTGCAGTATCCGCTTCCACGGATTGAGGATATTTTTGCTTCGTTGTCTGGCGCGAAACACTTCACCAAGATAGACCTGGCGCAGGCGTACTTGCAGATGGAGGTTGAAGAAGAGTCACGCCAGTACCTCACGATCAACACGCATAGAGGTTTGTACCGGTTTAATAGGCTGGTTTTTGGAGTGGCATCGGCTCCGGCAATTTGGCAGAGGGCCATGGAGCAGGTATTACAGGGAATTCCAGGCACACAATGTTACCTGGACGATATTCTGATTACAGGTGATGGTGATGAAGAACACCTCGCAAACTTGGAAATAGTGCTCAACAGACTGAAAGAGTATGGACTTAGAGTTAATCGACAGAAATGTGAGTTCTTCCAGAAGCGGATCTCGTACTGTGGTCATGTCATTGACCGGGAGGGGCTTCATAAGTCTCCTGACAAGATAGAGGCAGTTGTAAAGGCTCCCGCTCCGGATAATGTCTCTCAGTTGAGGTCGTTTCTGGGATTGATTAACTATTACCATAAGTTTCTACCGAATCTATCCACGGTACTGCACCCGCTGAATGCTCTTTTACAGAAGGGGGTACCATGGGAATGGAGCGAAAACTGTAAGAAGGCATTTCGCAAAAGCAAAGAATTGATCACCTCAGAGGAAGTGTTGGCTCACTTCAACCCGACACTGCCTATTCGGTTGGCTTGTGATGCTTCTCCATATGGTATTGGGGCAGTACTCTCACACAAGTTGCCAAATGGCACGGAAAGGCCAGTCACGTTTGCATCCAGATCATTGACCTCCGCTGAGCGCAACTATGCGCAGATCGATAGGGAGGCTCTCAGCCTTGTATGGGGAGTGAAGAAGTTTAATCATTACCTGCAGGGCCAAAAATTCACACTTCTGACAGACCATCAGCCGTTGGTATCCATTTTTAACCCTAAGAAGGGTGTTTCGGTGATGACAGCACAGCGACTCCAGAGATGGTCCCTTTTCCTAGGGGCACATCAATATCAAATAGAATTCAAAGGTACAAAGCAGCATGGCAATGCTGATGGGCTGTCGTGCCTGCCACTACCTGAAGCGGAAGAGACGACGAAAGTTGACCCTGTAGAGTAATTTCATTCGACCATCATCGAGTGTTTACCAGTCACCAATGCAAGTATTGAAAGAGAAACCAGGAACGACCCGACACTGTCCCGAGTTTACGAGGTGACAGTGAAGGGATGGCCAACACATGGTGACCCTCTGTTACCGGCATTCTCGGCAAGGCGAGACCAGCTGTCCGTCTGCCATGGTACTCTGATGTACGGGACAAGAGTGATTATTCCTCCCAAGTTACGGGAAAGAGTTCTAAAGGAACTGCATGAAGGTCATCTGGGGGGAGTTAAGATGAAAAGTCTTGCTAGGGCTTATGTATGGTGGCCGGGCATTGACCAACAGATAGAGGAGTTGACAAAAAGCTGCGCTGGGTGCCAAAAAGTGCAAAATGCACCTCCGATCGCACCGCTACACCCATGGGAATGGCCTTCAGCCCCATGGCAACGCGTACATATTGACTTTGCTGGTCCATTCATGGACTCCATGTTCCTAATTGCGGTGGACGCACATTCCAAATGGCCAGAAGTGATCAAGATGAATACCACTACTTCAGAAAAGACAATTGCGGTGTTAAGAACAATATTCGCAAGAAACGGATTGCCAGAACAGATATGTTCGGACAACGGACCGCAGTTCGTGTCGGAAGAATTCCAAAAATTCTTAAAGAAGAATGGGGTGAAACATTATACCTCTGCCCCATGTCATCCGGCGACAAACGGGTTGGCCGAGAGATTTGTCCAAACATTCAAAAAGGCAATAAAGGCCATGAACGATGATCAGATTCCGTTACAACACAAGGTGGACAATTTCCTAATGGCATATCGAAACGCCGCTCATGCAGTGACTAACCAAAGTCCTGCCATGATGTTTTATAACAGGAGGTTGTGGTCCAGGTTGGACTTGTTAAAACCAAATGTGCGGAGGGAAGTGGAAAACAAACAGTTCCGGCATATTAATAACAAGTCCACTCGAAGTTTCGACGTAGGACAACCAGTGTTGGCAAGGGGCTATGGAAACGAAAAATGGCAGGCCGGAACAATTCGGGCCAGACATGGACCTCTGATGTACACAGTAGATATTGGTAACAATGTGATAAGGCGTCATGCGGATCAACTGGTAGAATCGAGAGCAAGGGTCGAACCCATGGTTGCAACAGAGACAACTGTGGAAGACGTTAATGAACCTGAAGCATCTACCTCGGCAGGGACTGTACCTGATGATGACGTCCAATACATAGGAAACCAACAAGAAGAGTCACCTCAGCAACAAGAATCAGAGACCACTGAAAGGCGTTATCCAAACCGAATCAGAAGGCCTCCTGAGAGACTGAAACTTTGAACTGTTTATACCTGAAGTTATATATGTATATATGTTATGATGTTATTTTAAATGGGGATATGACTGTTAAGCTAAAAAGGGAGGGTTGTGGTGTATGTAACCTGTTCCACCTTAAGAGAACTTAAGCCTGTTCCACCTTAAGAGATGTACTACTTTCTCTGGCTGCTGTATACGTAATACCGGTGGTGACCACCGGTATATAAGTACTGTGTAGTGATATTGTATTTAGTATAGTCCCGACCTCCAACTAGTAAAGACCTGTTGAACTTTATTCTTGTAGTCTGTGTCAGTAATTAATCTTAATACAACTGGAACACACAGACTTAACAACCTGCCTTCAGGCTGATCAGACAAATCATCCCCTTTGATGCATTTAAAGCCATGTTAAGGCTTTCTATCTCTGCCCTACAGGGGCCAAGATCTGCTTCCTCAAACCTTAGGGCGCAGGCCAGCTTATAAGCTGCCTTTGCTTCCCTAAACCTTTCCTCCTGCTCTCTCTTCACACCCTTCCTAACCCAGCCACCTATACCCCGATAGGTCAGCCTACACGCTGCTGCTAACATCCGCAGGGCTACCCACATACTGAAAACAACGAGAGAAACAAGAGTTAATGTTTTCTCCAGATCCAGACCACCTATTAAATCAAAAACTGCCTCCACTCCTACCTGGCTCGCCATTGTAAGGGTTGGGGGCTTCTTTAAACTGGTTTAAAGTAATTTTCCTGGTCTTGCAGCCTTTGCCTGCACTCAGACCAATTCCAATAAAACCAATTTTAAAACAGCGGTTCCGAATCGCTATCCCTCCTTTAGTTCTGAGAGGAGGAACTTATAATTAATGATATTAAAACGGAACAAGTGGTTTGGATGAGAGAAAAAAATCAAGTTTTATTACCTAAATAAACTACAATCAAGAATAAACGATACCACACGAACATAGTAATTACATTAAAATTATATAACGGGGGGTTGCAGATGGCGAAAACGAGGGATAAAATGACTACAATGTTATTTAAACAATCTTAGCAATTACCCTCAAATCACTACCCCAAACTCCTGCTAGGTTGCCTTGTTGAGGAGCCAGAACACCCTGCTCACCTTTGTTCCAGCGAAGTAAGAGGGAGAGAGAGAGAGAGAGAGAGACTCACCTATGGTCCCAGGAAGTAAAGAGAGAGCTAGCTTCTCAGCAGCTATCTTATATATGGTGAGACCCCCCTCCCCCCTGCTGTTCTGCCCTGCAAGGGCTGTGTGCAAAATTCCCCACCCAAAGGGTCCAATACACAAGAGAAAGCTGTGATTGGCTAACTCAAAGTGGTTAGACTGGGTTAATGTGTCTTCTGGAGCTCCCTGGGCTGAAACAAAAGAATGCAACAGCCCTATTGTCCAGTGCTGGGTGATTTAAAACCCATTCAATTCTTAAACGTTTCCCATTCAAGGTACAAAAGTCTCTTCTGCAGTTTAGATGTATCCACTCGATATACAAACAAATGCTAATAGCATTCAATTGCTTTGTAAACAAAGCATTGTCCTTTGTCTTCGGCCATGTGGTGACAGCCATTTTTATCCCTGGAAATTTAAAAGCACAACGCCCAGGGATTCTTTAATCAAAAATAATTGATCTTCAGAACTGTAAATTATTGCGAATTCTTACAGGTGAGTAGGTTTCTGACTCCTCAGCAAGGCAATCTAGTAAGGAGTTAGAGGGGTGGTAATTTAAGGGAAATTGCTAAGATTGTAAGACTTACATTGTAGCCATTTATCCCTCGTTTTTGCCATCTGCCTTCCCCTGTTAAGCAATTTTAGCTGTTGTACTAAAATCATGTGGTGTAGTTTATTTAGTTTAATAAAGTTTGACTTTCTTACATCCAGATCATTTGTCCGTTTTTAATATATCATTAATTATAAGTTCCTCCAGTCAGAACTGGAAGGGTGGGTTTAGCGATGCGAAACCGCTGTTTGGGATTGGTCAGAGTGCAGCAGCAAAAAGCTGCTTGACCAGGTAAATTACCGTAAACCAGGTAAAGGAAGGTAAATTACCGTAAACCAGGTAAAAGATGCCACCCTACAAATTGGCGACCACGGCAGTTTTTGATATGATAAGTGGTCTGGATCTGGAGAAAGCATCAGCTATTGCTTTTCTTGCTTTCCGTCTGTGGATAGCCCTGCTGAAGTTAGCGGCAGCGTGTAATCTGACCTATTATGGTATAGGTGGCTGGGTTAAGAAGGGTGAGATGAGGGTGCGGGAGGAGGTTAAAGAGGCCAAGAATTGGGAGTCAGAGTTTGGAAAATGCCAGGCGAAGGTACAACGCCTCATAAAAGAGGTGAATGAGGCCAGAGATAGTGGGATGAGGGTGCAGGAAGAAAATGCATGCCTCACACTAGAGGTCACAAAATGCCAGGCAGAGATAGAGCGCCTTGTGCAGGAAGTCACAGAGGCTAGGGACAGGGAGATGAGGCTGCAGGAGGATAACGCACACCTCACCCAAGAAGCTAGCGAGGGCGAAAGCCATGCGAGGCACAAGATAGTGTTCCTAAAGTGCCAGTTTACAGAAGCAAGGAGTAATGAGATGAGACTGCGGGAAGAGAATGCCCGCCTCACCTCAGAAGTAACAGAGCAGGAGGGGAAGGTTAGGGAGGTAAAGGCAGCTTATAAGCTGGCCTGTTACCAAAGGTTTGAGGAAGCAGATCATGGCCCCTGTAGGGCAGAGATAGAAAGCCTTAACATGGCTTTAAAAAGAGCAAAGGGGATGATTTGTCTGATCAGCCCGAAGGCAGGTCAGCCGGATTTTACTGGCAACCTAAACAAAACAGCCCCACAGGCAACACCCAGGGAAAGGTTGGCTGGGGAATTAGAGATCCCAAGACAGCAGCCCACAGCTCCGGGTTTTGAGGAGCTCTGGCAGCAAGAAGGGGTGGACAATGGGGTGGTAGGAGAATGCCAGCAGGTCCCGCTAGGCAGGCGGGGACCAGGAGCAGTGTACCCCCTCTGACAATGGAGGTACGGTCCGCCCGTGAACGGTATTGACCCAGGGGCTGTTCATCATACCTATCTGGTAGCCTATGATACCCCACAGCTCAGAGGCCTGGTGAAACATATTCCCCTGCTCTCTGAAAAGGGAGACCCCTCAGTGCACTTCCAGGGGATAGAACAGGCAGCCCGTGTTAACGGCTGTGATGAGGAAGAGAAAGCCAAAATGTTGCTTTTCTCTGTAGATAGCAAGCTCTATCAGACCCTTTCAGATGAGGCTAAGGGAGGGCAGAAGGGTTTTGAGGACCTAAAGGAGGAAACACTGGAAGCCATGTGTGCGAACGACGGCAATCCGTTCGATCGCATAGGAAAAACACTGCAGAAGGAAGGGGAGACCCCACAGGCATTTGCAGACAGGCTGTGGCCAGTCTACAACAGGGTGTGTACAGGGGGACAAAATAGGGCACAACTGAACCAGCAGCAGCGGACCCAATGGCTTCATTGCCTGGTGTCCAATTGCCTGCCCCAGATAAATGCGAAGGCTGATACTTGGTTTGACCCCTGAGACCCCCTAGCAACCGAAGAGACTGTAATCCGGCAGCTCACGATAGCATATAGGAACGGTAGGAATAGTGGGGCCCCCCCAGTAAAAGGGTAAGGTCCACGAGGTGAAACCTGGGGCTCAATACAAGAAAGAGTGGTGCCAGGAGGGGAGCCATCATTCCCAGAACAAGGTCACTTGTTACAGGTGCGGGGAGGACGGCCACTGGCACAGGGATTGTAAAAAGCCTGGGAGAGACGATAAAGCCAGGGCCCGCGCAGCCCCAACTCAGAAGGCAGAGACTGAAACTCCTCCCGATAGAGTCGAGTCCGTCATGGAGTCGATAAAATCTTTCCTCAGGGCCAATCAGGGAAAGGTAGCAGCCATCAGTGGTGCTGCAGCCCCCTCGCCCACCTCTGCCTTCCCATAATGACTGGCCGGTATGCTGGCCAAGGAGGGTGCACGTGCAGGCACTTTCTGGGACCCATATGTGTCCGGGCCAGTGGCAGCGATTACAGGCAGGGATGGGACACAGGGAAAATCAGGTAAATTGTATAAATCTGACAATACAAGTTCAAGTTCACAGGCTGTAAAAACAGGCACTGTGACTTGTTCCAAAGGAAAAGTTGTCCGGCCCACCAATTGGGACACTTCCCCGCCCCAGTGGGATCTAAGTTTTGGCCAAAGTTTAAATTTGAACCAGTTATCTGGCTCAGAAACAGAGAAACAGCAGCCTGAGAGTAGAAATCTGCAGGTTGCTGCGAGTCCATTCACAGAAAATCGCCTGGGGGGCTCCAGGGAGGAGCAGCCCTTTGAAAAGACTGCCCGCGCATGCGCAGTCGCTGGTCTGGAGACAGGAATTCCCCAGTCATTTGAATGGCCTGTACGCACAGGCGCAGTTCCCCAGCCCGTGACCCAAGCGGCTCTTCTTCAGTTTTCCCGCGCAGGCGCGCCTGAGGGGAAAGTTTTCCCAACACCGGGTTCACGCAGGCACAGTCGCAGACTTGGAACCCCCAGCGGATCCTGTTCACTGTGAGACCATGCACGCAGGCGCAGTCAGCCGTTTAAAGGTCCCTGCTTCTCAGTCTATATGCGCAGGCGCAGTAGCCTGCTTGGAAGACCCAGTGGTTCTTCCTACCCTTTTCAAAGAAATCGAACGCACAGGCCTGTGATAGTGTAATGGTTCCCCAGCCCTGTGAAGAGATTGTTCGCGCAGGCGCTGTTGCCTGCGGGACCACAGCGGCTCCTCTTCGGTATCCCTGCGCAGGCGCAGTCGCCTGTTTGAAGACAGAGGCTTCACAGCCTCTGCCGTGGGACTCTGGGGAGGAGGTTTGCACAGGCGCAGTCGCCTGTTTAAAGGGACAAGCTTCCCAGCCTGCTTCTAGAGTGGTTCCCCCTATGGTGTGGGACTCTGGGGAGGAAGGGATAGCAATTCCTCTTGCAGTGGAGCCGGTACCAGGTTTTGGACCTGGAGAGGAAGATTTTCAGCCATCAGCAGCGGGTGGTGAGGGGATACCTGCCCCCAGTACAGGAGTAGGTAGGGAAAAGGAGACAAACCCAGAGTACCGGCAGGCTGCCAGGTATATTATACAGTGCGGGCTGTTTGCTTTAGGGGGAGAAGGTTCCCAGCCAGCTAGGGCTGTAACCAAGGCTCAGGGTCCATCAGCCAAAGTTTCCCCCACAGAGACGCTCCTCAGAAGGTCTCAGCAGGTCCGCAAGCCTGAGATAAGATGGTCACCCACTTTACAGTGGAGTAGGGCGGTCTCCCGAACCAGGGAGCAGCCAAAGGGCAGAGGTCCCCAATCAGCAGCCATAAGCTGCCAGGGACCAGAAGCAGGAGCAGTAATCAGCGACAGTGACACCAGAGATTAGCCTGGCCATCCGGAGACGGGCGGTATTTGTATTATAGCTTTGTGTTAAGTAACCAATGTTTATAGCTTGCTTTTCAAGTGTTTGAATTTTAAGTTTTGATAGAACTAGTAGTTTTGAGTTTAAGTTTAAAGTTTAAGTTTATAAGTGTGCCAAATGCTTGTATTTTGGTCCGAGGTCGAGGGACCCGACCATGTCTCTATCTAAGGCAGCAGGTCAGTGAGAGACCTGGCTGCATGTCCTTTTAAGTTTTTTTGCAGGAGAGTGGACAAAGGAGCAGCCCTGTTCGCCCAGCCCGAGCTGGGCATCGAATGAAGATATGGATACAGAATGTTGGGGATCACCTCGCCACTGGACAAATCCAGGAGGAGACCCTGCAGCGACCTTCAGGAGAAACCAGACAGGGTCCGGAGGAACCTGCCTACTCATCCTACGTGGAAGAGATGGCCCCAGCTGGGTGGGACATGGCTCCAACCCAGCACTATCCTGACCGAATTTCACTTGCGGGAGACCTCGCTATTGAGGAGTCATGGTGGGGAAGCACGGGCGCCTTGTCAGATAGGGACGCGTTCCCCGGGAGTGGGTGGTGATGGCCCGGGAAAGATTATAAAGGGGAGGGGGAGACTCAAGAGTCACATGGGTGCGTTCAGGGAAGGGAGGAACTCACCCGGGGCCCACGGGCAAAGTTAGAGTGTATGTGTGGCTGGGAAGGATGAGTGGGTGGCCGGATCTGGGATCAAAGTTTGAGTGTGGGGCCAGTTAGAGCCACCACACTAGCACCCATCATTCTCTCCAGCCAGTCAAGGGAAGATGGGAGGGGGAGGGACTGGGAGTCGCGATCCCATACTCCCCGGTCTCGGTCTGTGAAACATGAGGGGTACCCCGCCTCCACAAAGGGACAAAAGAACGGCTCGGGGCTGGCGGATCAGACTGTTCTGTAAAATCCATTCTGCATGTTTTAAAAGTTTAAGACCATTAAAGGGGGGTGGAAGGAACACTTACTGCCAGGGTGGGAGGAGTAATACCTGTAATGATATCAGCAAATAGAGATGGTATTTGCCTGTTTGATTATGATGCCTTACCAGCATGTTTGCATGTATTGATTGCTTGTGCCTGACCAGCAGAGGGCATGTGACCGAGACAAGCAAGGCAGTTTAGTTTAGTTTCAGTTTCATTCTAGATGCATCACTAGCATGATGTCTCCTGTAAATGCTGTATAAAGAGTTGAACAGACTTTAGATTAAAAGACATTCTCTTTCATAAATGTCTCGTCATTGAACCCACAAAGAAATCAATACATGGTGTCAGAAGTGATTGAAAGAGATGAAGAGAAAAAATCTGAAGTTAAATCAGCTCTCCACAAATTAGCAAGCCAAAAGAGAACATCGTTGCTTACCATTGGAGAATAGCTAACGAAGTGAAAAATGGAAGGTTTACACCCACCGGCGACGCTTCAGTTGACAGGTAATGTGGCTGAAAATTGGAGAAGGTTCAAACAACGTGTGGGGTTGTATTTATCAGCAATCAGAGCTGACGAGAAAAGTAATAAAAGGAAATCGTCACTGTTCTTACATGTCGTGGGTGATGAAGTGCTGGAGGTGTATAATAACTTCACATTCGCTGCTGATGGAGACAAAATGAAGCTAGATAAAATAATGGAACAGTTTGAGACCTACTGCATACCTAAACGTAACGTGACGTTTGAGAGGCACAGATTTTTCACATGTGTACAGAAAATGGGTGAGACTATTGATCAGTATGTGACTGAACTGAGAAACCGAAGCAAAACATGTGAATTTGGGGGACTGACAGACTCGCTGATAAAAGACAGACTGGTGTGTGGTATTCCAGATAATGGTCTAAGGGAAAGACTGCTAAGAGAGCAAGATCTAGACCTGGGAAAAGCCATAGCACTGTGTAGGGCTACAGAGACTGTGAAGTTGCAGGCAAAGGAGCTGTTCAGTGACAGTAGCTGCAATGTGGATGCAGTGAGTAAGAACGGACACAAACCGTTTAACAAAAAGAGCGCCAATGTGAAAAAAGAGGCGTGGCCAGCGAATGAAAATGAAAGGGACAATCGAAAGTACACAGCATCCACCAAGAAAGTGTCCAGCATATGGTAAAACATGCAATAGTTGCAACAAGAACAACCATTATGCCCATTGCTGTAAGAATCAAATGCAACAAAGCAAGGTCCATGCAGTAGATGAAAGCGACATAGAGGAGTTCTATGTAGATGTTGTGTCTGAAAACAAAAAAGAAGAAAGAGACTGGATGTTGACACTAAAGTGAATGACATACACATTCCATTTAAATTGGATACTGGAGCACAAGTTAATGTGATATCAGAGACTGATTTTAAGAAAATTAGACCCAGACCAAAGATACATGGAATAAAAGTGAAAGTGACAGGATACTCAGGTACTGATATACCAGTGAAAGGAAGATGCATTGTCAAAGTAACACACAAGGACAGAGAGCACACGCTAGCATTAATCGTGGTGCCAAAGGATGTGCAAGCCATACTAGGTTTAAAAGCCTGTGAGAGACTGAACCTGGTAAAGAGAGTCCTCGTTGTGGAAAGCGAAGGAGAGACAGTCTATGATGAACTCATGAAAGAGTACAACGACCTATTTAAGGGTCTAGGCTGCATTCCAGGAGAACACACGATCAGAGTAGATAGAAGTATGACACCGGTCATACATCCATGCAGAAAAGTCCCGTTTGCTCTTCAAAAGCAACTGAAGGCAGAGTTGGACAGGATGGAAAGCCTGAACGTGATTCGGAAGATAGATGAGCCAACTGAGTGGGTGAGTTCCCTCATCGTAGTGGACAAAAAGAATGGAAAGCTCAGAATTTGCCTGGATCCAAGAGATCTAAACAGAGCAATAAAGAGAGAGCACTTCAAGCTTCCTACACGTGAGGAAATCATGGCAGAGTTTGCAAATGCAAAGTATTTCAGCAAGTTAGATGCATCATCAGGATTTTGGCTGATGAAATTGGACGAAGCAAGTTCAAGACTGTGCATGTTCAACAGTCCATTTGGCAGATACAGATTCCTAAGGTTACCATTTGGCATTGCCTCAGCTCCTGAAGTGTATCACAAAACTATCCATATGATCTATGAGCACCTGAAGGGAGTTGATACATCAATGGATGACATCATAGTATGGGGAATCACGAGAACTGAGCATGACGAGAGACTGAAAAAAGTGCTGGAAGCAACAAGGAAAACAAACCTGAAGCTGAATGGAGAGAAATGCCAGCTCGGGGTGACAGAACTGACATTCGTAGGAGATATCCTTAGCAGTGAGGGCATCAGACCAGATCCCAGAAAGGTGTCCGCCATTGAGAATATGCCAAAGCCACAATGCAAAAGGACGTGCAGAGGTTTAATGGAATGATCAACTACATGGGGAAATTCATATCCAACCTCTCAGAAAAGATGGCGCCACTGAGAAGACTAACTGAAAATAATATAGAATGGGAATGGAATCATGAGCATGAGAAGTCATGGAGCGATCTAAAGAAACTGCTCACAGAGGAACCAGTTCTGAGGTTTTATGACCCAGCGAGACCCATCAAGATATCATCAGATGCATCACAGAGTGGGCTCGGTGCCGTTCTTCTGCAACAATATGACTACTGGCAACCTATTGCATATGCATCGCGCTCAATGACAGACGCGGAGACGCGATATGCTCAAATAGAAAAGGAGCTGCTCAGCATCACATACGCCTGTGAAAAATTTCACCAGTTTGTGGCAGGACAAGCAATCAGTGTAGAGACTGACCATAAGCCCTTGATTGCATTGTTCCAAAAGCCACTAAATAGCTGTCCACTTAGAATACAAAGAATGATGATCAGGCTGCAACGCTATACACTGAATGTTGCATACACACCGGGTAAACTAATGTATACAGCAGACACGTTGTCCAGAGCTGTTGACCCAAGTGAGCCCGCAAACACCACAATGGATGAAAAAGTGAACGCCTACGTGGACATGATCACAAGTGCACTGCCCATAGCAGATGCAAAAATGGAGCTCATAAAGACTGAGACAAACAAAGATGAAACAATGAGACGACTGAGAAAAAGCATCTTGGATGGATGGACCAACATGAAGCAAGACTGCTCATCTGACATGGCAGAGTACTGGAACTGCAGGGCGGAACTATCAGTGGTCGAAGACATCATCTACAAAGGAAGTAAAATAGTTATCCCAAAGAGTCTGAGAAAAGAGATGTTAAAAAAGATCCATGGAGGACATCTGGGAATTGAAAAGTATAAGAAAAGAGCACAAGAGGTGATGGACTGGCCACGAATCAACCAAGATGTGACAAATGAGGTGTCAAACTGCACAATATGCCTGAAATATCGAGCAAGCAATCCGGTAGAACCACTAAAGCCACACCCAGCGCCAGACAGACCTTACCAGAAGGTAGGCGCTGACCTATTCGTATGTCAAGGGAAGGACTATCTTGTAGTCACAGACTATTACTCCCTGTATCCAGAGGTTTGTAGACTGTACACCACCAATGCCGATGCTGTGATAACATGTATGAAAGCCATATTCTCCAGTCATGGCGTGGCAAGCGAGGTCTTCACAGACAACGGACCCCAGTTTTACAATGCAAGTTTCCGACACTTTGCCAAAGAGTGGGACTTTGTCCACACAACGTCAAGCCCTCACTATCCACAGTCCAATGGACTAGTGGAAAAATCGGTCCAGACAGTGAAAAGACTGATGCACAAGGCAAAAGACAGTGGAACTGACTTCTACCAAAGTATGCTTGTATACCGCACAACGCCGCTCGAGTGTGGTAAGTCACCAGCCCAACTCCTGATGGGACGTCGGCTAAGGTCAAACCTACCCATCCCGGAGAACCTCCTGAAAACAAAAGAGGGGGAGAAAGTGAGGAAGTTCAAAGAACAACAGAAAGAAAAGCAAAAGTACTACTATGACAGAGGAACACAAAACCTACCTGAACTCCACACTGGTGACCAAGTAAGGTTGAAAGACAAAACAAACACATGGACTCAGAAGGGAACTGTCCTGAGTGAAGTTCAACCAAGATCATACACCATTCAGACAGATGAGGGTGCTGTTCTGAGAAAAAATCATTGAGATCTTCTCATGGGACCAGCCACAGCAGGTCAAGAGACTGATACTGTTGAACAACCTGATCACACAGCTGAGAACCAATCATCTGAGGCAACAACTCAGATTCAAGGATAATCAATCAGAAAATCCTCAAGACACGTGAAGCCTCCTGAGAGACTCATTGAGCAAATTTAAGGACTATTGTTATAGAAGGAAGTAATGTTATCTTATTCTTTCTTCAAGTTCTAGTGAATTGACATATTTCATGTGAACACACAAAGCAAGGTTAAAAAACCTTGATCATGATAATGATAATGTAAGTTCATTAAGTGTTACAGTTAAAATGCAGATTAATACAAAGAAAACATGTTGTTAGTTAAAAGTAAAATACTTTTGTTTTAAGAAAAGGAGATGTAATGGTATCAGCAAATAGAGATGGTATTTGCCTGTTTGATTATGATGCCTTACCAGCATGTTTGCATGTATTGATTGCTTGTGCCTGACCAGCAGAGGGCATGTGACCGAGACAAGCAAGGCAGTTTAGTTTAGTTTCAGTTTCGTTCTAGATGCATTACTAGCATGATGTCTCCTGTAAATGCTGTATAAAGAGTTGAACAGACTTTAGATTAAAAGACATTCTCTTTCATAAATGTCTCGTCATTGAACCCACAAAGAAATGAATACAATACCCACTCGGATTTCGCGACCCATCATTGGCACGTGATGGCTGGGGTTTATTTCAGCATTTTGTTTCAAATGTTTCAGCATTTTGTTTCAAATGTTTAATGGAGATGTTTGTATCTTGTTTTACAGTTCCAAGTGGTGCAGAGGCGTAGGACCCTCTCCGTGCTTGAAATCATTTTGATTACATTGCATAACCAAGATTGCAACATTTTGTAATATGTTATAATGTAACAAGTGGTGCAGGGGTTTGAGACCCCTTGTTGTAACATTTTGTAGTTCATGTATCTGTAGTTGCCTACCGTACCACGGTTTTTTCTCAGATTTAAGGGGAATAGATGGGTCGGGGGATCAGTGACAGGTAGCTATAGGTAAATACAGGGGATGGTTGTTTGTTGGGAGTCAGAAAATGTTGCTCACTTCTTCAAGAGGATACTACAAGCAAGCTGGAAGTATCCAAGGGAGGGTTATAGGGGTTCGCAAAAATCCCCTCAGCCCCGAAGATCAGGAAACATTAATACGAAGAATTGTGTGATTTAAATTGTCTCTGGGTTGGACAATGCTTTAAAACATACCCAGAACTGCAAAAAGGCTGCATTGAAAAGCTCGTAGGCAGAGCGGTACTTGGACACTGGAATCAAAGAACTGTGTGAAAATCGCACACTTTGAGAGGAAAATCATTTTATTAAAAGATGGAGTTTTGGACTGTTTTAATATTCCAGGGCTTAAAATGGCTGTTGGACCGCATGGCAGGAGACAATAGCAGCTTTTAAGTGTGTCTGTGAGAAAGACCTGCCAATCAAAGGGGGGTTCTGTTAGCATTTGAATGGAGCTGGGCTGTCAGTCACCCTGTAGCATGGGCAGGTCCGGTCAGGGGGTGAGTTCCCCCACCCTGCCAATACAATCAATGTGTTTACAGAAACTGATCAAACCACTTAAAGCTGTCCACAGGAAATGGCTTTGTTTACTATAGCCTCCCAAACTGTTTACACTGTAATTCAACTCCATTCAAAGCCATTCACAGACAAGGGGGGAACAGTTTAAAAGAATGGGTAATCCATCCAAATCCATGCCAGACAATGGGAGCAGTTTGGCCACTGGGAAATAGCCCGTTTGAATCAGCCAATCATCGGACAGCAAGCACAATTGGGTTGATTACACACATCCATTCACTGAAATTGACTCTACTACGTGATGTCTCATGTATGAATGGAGGAAGTTCATGGCCTTTCTCTTGTGTATTCAAACTTTTCGGCGCGAATTTGCACACAGACCTTTTCAGCGCCAAAACAGCAGGAGCTCCCAGGATATAAAGATAGCTTCTCAGAAGCATATCTCTCTCTTATTTTCCTTGGACTGCAGGTGAGTTCTCTCGTACTCTTTGGACCACAGGTGAGCAGGTTTCTGACTCCTCAGCAAGGCAATCTAGTAAGGAGTTAGAGGGGGGGTAATTTAAGGGAAATTGCTAAGATTGTAAGACTTACATTGTAGCCATTTATCCCTCATTTTTGCCGTCTGCCTTCCCCTGTTAAGCAATTTTAACTGTTGTACTAAAATCGTGTCGTGTAGTTTATTTAGTTGAATAAAGTTTGACTTTCTTACATCCAGATCATTTGTCCGTTTTTAATATATCATTAATTATAAGTTCCTCCAGTCAGAACTGGAAGGGTGGGTGTAGCGATTCGAAACCACTGTTTGGGATTGGTCAGAGTGCAGCAGCAAAAAGCTGCCTGACCAGGTGAATTACCGTAAACCAGGTAAAGGAAGGTAAATTACTGTAAACCAGGTAAAAGATGTCCCCCCCTACAATTTCGGGCAACAAGGTGGTCAGCACTGACGCCTTCAGCCTATGCAGCTTCAGGTGGGTGAGCAGCAGCTTGGCGCTCCTGTTGTTTCTGCTGCTGTTGGTGCTGCTGTTGTTCATGGTTCCGCTGCTGCCACTGCTGGTCTTCGTCCAAATCTGATGTCTCGGAGAAAAGAAAATAAATGGTTCCCATGCTTCTGGTATATACCTCAGTTGAAGAAGCGGTCAGTCAATGTGTGGAGAGAGGTTTCCCAGGAGGGCACACTGGAGATGGGTGTCAGGCTCCAAACTTCCACAACAATGAGTATCCCTGCTAAAAGTTCCCCCAGACCTGAGACAACAAAGTTCTGCCACCTGCAAAAGATCATTGGTGAAACCTCCTTTGTAATGGTGGAGCTGCAGCTGTTAGTAAGCAATCCACTAGTGAGGCCACCAGGATTACCTGGCGTGTTCCAGAGGAGATGTGCAGGATGGGGGAAAAGTGTTAAAATCAGAAAGGCCTCTCAAAATGGGATTAAAGAGGCAAATAACTGGATGTTAAGGGCCTTAAGGACCTATCCCGCCTCTTGGAGGTGGGATGGAAACGGAATCTGAAACCCAAATTCTGGGAAAGTTGCTCGGAGGCGGGCTGGAGGCTGGATCTGAGCCACCTGCCTTTTTTTGCGATTTTAACACCTCACACGCCTCCAATCCCACCTCCTCGGGCCTGGCAAAATTCAGCCCATAGAAGCTGGAGCACCTCTGACTTCGGTAGGCCTGCTAAAAGCACTGAAAGACCTTTGGAACAAAAGTTGTGCCACTTACAACTGATCCCTGTTGAAAGCGCTGTTTTAATGGTAGAGCTGCAGCTGTGAGGAGGCCACCCACTTGTCAACCTGCCAGGATTAGCTGGCGTGGTTTAGGAGGGCCATGCAACACGCTGAAAGTGTGGTAAAATAACAAAGGCCTGGCAAAATAGGATTATAGAGGCCCTTAACCACTATGTAAGGGCCTTAACTACCTCTCTCGACTGATGGAGGCGGGACCGAATCGCACCCATCAAACCCACCTCTGGCAAAATTGCACGGAGGCAGGTTCCGAACCCGCTCTCACTTTTTGTGATTTTCCCAACTGTCCCACCTCCAAACCCACCTCCTCGGGGCTGGGAAAATTGCCTCCAAAGATTCTAAGGCGGTGGAAGGGGCGAGACAGGTGGTGATGTGATAGAGCTGGGTGTTGTCAATGTACATGTGAAATCTGACATCATGGCCCCGATATTGACAGGGGCGAGTTTCGTAATCGGGGATGGGGAGGAGTTTCGGGTTTCCCCGCGTCCTGTGGAGTTTTGACTCAACAGTGTGCATCATTGTTTTTAAACAGGATCCCCGCCCAGCAGTCAGACTGATTGAGAGGCTTGACTCCCTGTCGGGCGGGGATCGCTCCGGAGGAGTCTGCAAGAGCAGGTAGGGAGCCTACAGCTGCAAGTAGGAGCGTGGAGGGGGGTCAGGAAGGGGTCTGATCCCCAAATCCGGTGGGGGTATCCAATCCTCGGAGGGGTCCGAGCCCCGATCCCGGGGGATTCAATTGCGGGGAGGGATCCGATAGCTGGGCGGGGCATCCAATTGTGGGGTGGGTGGGGGACGAGGGTGGGGGGTAGTGCATGCGATGGGATGGAAGAAGGTAAGCTTGCGGGGGCCAGGGAGGAAGCACTCCTGCTCCTCCTGGCCCACAAGAAGTGCTGTAAAGGCACTTAACATTTCCCCAAAGCTGTCCTTGCCTCCCTTGAGCTGACGGGTTTGCTGAGGCCTGGCAAGCTTGGACAGCTAGTGTTAAACCTGTAAGACTGTTTAAACATGAGGCTCCCAGTTGGGAGTTGAAAGCGTCATTGTAAGTGACTTGGGGGAGAGTTTTGTCCAGGGGCAGATAGGGTGAAGCTAGCTTGGAGCACCAACAAATGAACGCCCAGTTTTGGAGAGATGAGTGGAGGCTAAATGAGTCCAGGAGCTGTTTGGGGGGCCGAGTATCTGTTAAAGATTTTCCCATGGCAAATGGAGAGCTGTGGAGGCATTTAGAATTGACCATGAGTCAGCATTAGGTTGATCCAGTGGTACAGCGGAGGTGAGTAGCGGCCTGGCTGATTTGTAGTCCACACCAACGGATCAAGTATACCGACGGAGGGATGAATGGAGTCAGTAACAATGGGAAGCTGATGGAAAGTGACACAGTGAAGGTCATTCGGCAGCAGTGGAGCAGAATGCAGAGCAGGTTGGGAACCAGCAGCAACAGATCAGATCTAGCTCAGCGTAGAGAGAAAAATTCCTGGAGGAGGAGCAGAAAGCTGAGAATGCAGCAGCCGGACAGTTACTGAAATTGAGACGGCCGTGGGAGTGAATAGGCTCCGTTGAGAACCGCAGCGAAGTTGGAGGTCACTTTAAGATCCAGAAACAGTGGAGGAATGGACTTCAGCCCAGGAGAAGGGGAGTTCTGTACAGGACCCAAAGAGCAACAAAGTAATGCTGGGAAGCCTGCAGCATTGAAGTACAGTCAGAAGCTCAGCAGGTAACAGCAGCAGGTGGGGGATGGCCTGTAGGCTAGAAAAGTTTACATTAAACCTTGAAGCAACTGAATAGCAGAGAAGAGTCACAGCAGCCGAGTCTGACAGCACAGTGCAGTAGACCAGCGTAGTCCTGACCGAGTCTGGCCGTACAGAGCAGTAGACCAGCGTAGTCCTGACTGAGTCTGACAGTACAGTGCAGTAGACCAGCGTAGCCCTGACCGAGTCTGACAGCACAGTGCAGTAGACCAGCGTAGTCCTGACCGAGTCTGACAGCACAGTGCAGTAGACCAGCGTAGCCCTGACCGAGTCTGACAGCGCAGTGCAGTAGACCAGCGTAGCCCTGACCGAGTCTGACAGTACAGTGCAGTAGAGCAGTGTAGTCCTGACCGAGTCTGACAGTGCAGTGCAGTAGACCAGCGTAGTCCTGACCAAGTCTGACAGTACAGTGCAGTAGACCAGTGTAGTCCTGACCAAGTCTGACAGTACAGTGCAGTAGAGCAGTGTAGTCCTGACCGAGTCTGACAGCACAGTGCAGTAGACCAGCGTAGTCCTGACTGAGTCTGACAGCGCAGTGCAGTAGACCAGCGTAGTCCTGACCGAGTCTGACAGTACAGTGCAGTAGACCAGTGTAGTCCTGACCGAGTCTGACACTACAGTGCAGTAGACCAGCGTAGTCCTGACCAAGTCTGACAGTACAGTGCAGTAGAGCAGTGTAGTCCTGACCGAGTCTGACAGCACAGTGCAGTAGACCAGCGTAGCCCTGACCGAGTCTGACACTACAGTGCAGTAGACCAGTGTAGTCCTGACCGAGTCTGACAGTACAGTGCAGTAGACCAGCGTAGTCCTGACCAAGTCTGACAGTACAGTGCAGTAGAGCAGTGTAGTCCTGACCGAGTCTGACAGCACAGTGCAGTAGACCAGCGTAGTCCTGACTGAGTCTGACAGCGCAGTGCAGTAGACCAGCGTAGTCCTGACCAAGTCTGACAGTACAGTGCAGTAGACCAGCGTAGTCCTGACTGAGTCTGACAGCGCAGTGCAGTAGACCAGCGTAGTCCTGACCAAGTCTGACAGTACAGTGCAGTAGACCAGCGTAGTCCTGACTGAGTCTGACAGCGCAGTGCAGTAGACCAGCGTAGTCCTGACCGAGTCTGACTGTACAGTGCAGTAGAGCAGTGTAGTCCTGATCGAGTCTGACAGTACAGTGCAGTAGACCAGCGTAGTCCTGACCGAGTCTGACAGGACAGTGCAGTAGACCAGTGTAGTCCTGACCGAGTCTGACTGTACAGTGCAGTAGAGCAGTGTAGTCCTGACCGAGTCTGACAGTGCGGTGCAGTAGACCACTGGAGTCCTGACCGAGTCTGACAGTACAGTGCAGTAGACCAGTGTAGTCCTGACCGAGTCTGACAGTACAGTGCAGTAGACCAGTGTAGTCCTGACCGAGTCTGACAGTACATTGCAGTAGAGCAGTGTAGTCCTGACCGAGTCTGACAGTACAGTGCAGTATTCCAGCGTCGTCCTGACCGAGTCTGACAGTACAGTGCAGTAGACCAGCGTAGTCCTGACCGAGTCTGACAGTGCGGTGCAGTAGACCAGTGTAGTCCTGACCGAGTCTGACAGTACATTGCAGTAGACCAGCGTAGTCCTGACCGAGTCTGACAGTACAGTGCAGTATTCCAGCGTCGTCCTGACCGTGTCTGACAGTACAGTGCAGTAGACCAGCGTAGTCCTGACCGAGTCTGACAGCACAGTGCAGTAGACCAGCGTAGTCCTGACCGAGTCTGACAGTACATTGCAGTAGGCAAGCGTAGTCCTGACCGAGTCTGACAGTGCGGTGCAGTAGACCAGCGTAGTCCTGACCGAGTCTGACAGTGCGGTGCAGTAGAGCAGTGTAGTCCTGACCGAGTCTGACAGTACAGTGCAGTAGAGCAGTGTAGTCCTGACCGAGTCTGACAGTGCGGTGCAGTAGAGCAGTGTAGTCCTGACCGAGTCTGACAGTGCGGTGCAGTAGACCAGCGTAGTCCTGACCGAGTCTGACAGTACAGTGCAGTAGAGCAGTGTAGTCCTGACCGAGTCTGACAGTGCGGTTCAGTAGACCAGTATAGTCCTGACCGAGTCTGACAGTACAGTGCAGTAGACCAGCGTAGTCCTGACCGAGTCTGACAGTGCGGTGCAGTAGACCAGCGTAGTCCTGACCGAGTCTGACAGTACAGTGCAGTACACCAGTGTAGTCCTGACCGAGTCTGACAGTACAGTGCAGTAGACCAGCATAGTCCTGACCGAGTCTGGCCGTACAGTGCAGTAGACCAGTGTACTCCTGACCGAGTCTGACAGTACAGTGCAGTAGAGCAGTGTAGTCCTGACCGAGTCTGACAGTACAGTGCAGTAGAGCAGTGTAGTCCTGACCGAGTCTGACAGTACAGTGCAGTAGACCAGTGTAGCCCTGACCGAGTCTGACATTACAGTGCAGTAGACCAGCGTAGTCCTGACCGAGTCTCACAGTAGAGTGCAGTAGACCAGTGTAGCCCTGACCGAGTCTCACAGTAGAGTGCAGTAGACCAGTGTAGCCCTGACCGAGTCTGACAGTACAGTGCAGTAGACCAGCATAGTCCTGACCGAGTCTGGCCGTACAGTGCAGTAGAGCAGTGTAGTCCTGACCGAGTCTGACAGTACAGTGCAGTAGAGCAGTGTAGTCCTGACCGAGTCTGACATTACAGTGCAGTAGACCAGCGTAGTCCTGACCGAGTCTGACATTACAGTGCAGTAGACCAGCGTAGTCCTGACCGAGTCTCACAGTAGAGTGCAGTAGACCAGTGTAGTCCTGACCGAGTCTCACAGTAGAGTGCAGTAGACCAGTGTAGCCCTGACCGAGTCTCACAGTAGAGTGCAGTAGACCAGCATAGTCCTGATGGCAGAGATCGAGAACTCCGGGACGTCAAATTTAAGCAGAGCTCCAGCCGTTGAAAAGAGCTCAGTGAAAACAAAGAAGAAGTAGGTTTGGGGGATGGGCAATGCAATATGCTCTATCCAGGTTGTTTGAAACTTTTAGCTTGAACTTGTAGTTTGGACTAAAATGCCTCCCTTATTCCAGCCAGGGGATCTTTTGTAGTGGCAGAGAGGAGATTTGGGGATAACAGGCAAATGTTGGCAATGAATGACCAAGGATAGAGTTGCAGAGGAGAAGAGCTCAGGAAGGAGCAGCCAGCCCAGGAACTAGCTTGAGAAACTTGTATTTATATTGCACTTTTCACATTCTCAGGCCATCCCAAAGCACTTCGTGACCAATTAAGTACTTTTGAAGTATAATCATTGTTGTAATGTAGGGAAACTTGGCAGCCAAAGTCCCAGAAACAGCAATGAAATAAATGAACAATTAATCTATTTTAATGATGTTTGTTGAGGGATAAATGTTGGCCAGGATACTAGGAGAACTTACCTGCTCTTCTTTGAATAGTGCCAGGGGAGAGGGCAGATGGAGCCTCAGTTTAACATCTGATCTGATCTGAGAGACAGCGGTCTTGGAACTTGATGGTGCCGCACACGTTTTCAGGCACAAATCGGGTGCTTATGTATCCAATATGGCACGAGGGGCGCATGCGCTCATTACACGCCCGAAGTGTGCCATCTGGCATATTGGTAAAGACAGATGAAAAGGCGTCCAGGGCCTGCACCTAAAACAGGCCTTAGGCCCTGCACATGTGCAAATAAGAGGCCAAACGCCTCTTTCAGACCCACTTTGCAAAACTGGGCTGCCCTAAATGCAGGCAGCGCTGGGGTGGCTGCGTTCAGGGAAGCGTGGTCTACATGCAGCCCAAACTTAAAAGAACTGCTGGGAGGTACCGCTAAAAGGCTAAGTTATATTTTTGTTTGCTTAGCTCAACGTGGAGCTCTGAGCTGTGAGGAGCAGGAGTGCCGAAGACTGTTGCTGGCCTCTGTTCAGCCCCCTCCTGATCGCTTCTCCCCCTCTCCCTGGCAATCCCCCTCCCTCTCGATCACTTCCCCCTGCCCCAGGTGGTCAGCTCCCTCCCTCTTGATCACTTCCCCCCTTCCTGGTTGCCCCACTCCTTCCAGATCACTTCTCTCCCTCTCTCAGGACCTGCCCGAGGGCCGCTTCCTGTTCTGACGAAGGGTTCATTCCCTGTGCCCAATGTTTGCGCCAACCTGCCAACTTCTAGGCCTGCATTTCCAAAAGTACAGTACTGTAGTGTCAGCCTAGCTTGAACCCACAACCTTCCAAGTTAGAGTTGAGAAAGTTACCACTAAGCCAAAGCTGACACGTAAATTTCCCAAACTCTCCTTGATTATTTATGCTTAATGATGCAAGGGCCGAATAATAAATCGCCATATAACCCTGTCACATAAACCTTTTCCTTAGTATCCAAGCTTTACAACCAAATTTGACTGATTAAAACACATACAACAATAATTAGTTTGCTGAACCCTTTAGCAATCAACAATCTGAACAAGCTGATGAACAAAATGTTCTGAGTAGTTTAATCACTTAATTTTCATGACCTTTGAGAAGTCAAGCGGATAACAATAAAAATAATATGTGATGGATAACTGGAACTCCAGAAATCAGCACCACATAATATTATCAATTAAGACAGCAACAGAGTGCAATTAAATAAATATAAGATAGTAACTCAGCCTTCAGTCATTTACTTAGCGTTAGAGGCAGATAAACTTAACATTGAATCGACCCCATTAATATTTTATTGCTTTCAATATTGTGAAAAGGAGGTGATTACTATTTGCTCCAATGAGGTGAGACTTCTGTTGTGTCCGTGTATAATAAGACACAGACTGCGGAGAATGGTACAACAGGCGTTTACTCAATGTGCCTCACATTGGAACTGATCTGTACAGATTACTACTCAGTGCTATATACAGGTGTGGTCACTGCCGGTACTGCAGTATACATGAGCTGTAAAAGATAGTTCCCCCCTTAAAGGTATTATACATTACAATTCCTCCCCTTTTAGATTAACAGTACCATAACACTCATTTAACAATGAAATATCAAACTAATTACAATTAACACTTTTAACATGCAACATTAGCTGAAAATAGTCTGTTTATATATTGAGTCTTTGGGGAGGCTTCCTGATCCTTTCTGGGTAGCGCCTTTCCCGAGTGTCTTGCTCATGGTGCGGAGGCGATTCTGGCCCCCTGTCGTCGGTTGGTTCATCAGCTTCCGATGCTACTGTTTCTGGGGTAGATGCGACCTGTAAGTCGGGTTCCTCACCAGGTACGTATGGGTGAGGCACGGGGTTGACTTGTTCCTGTGACTCTAGGATCTGGTCAGCATGGCGTCTCACGATGTGCTCCCCAACGTCCACTGTGTACATTAGTGGGCCCTGCCGTGTGCATATCGTTCCTGGCTGCCATTTTTCTGTTCGGTAGTCACGGGTCAAGACTGGTTGCCCTACATTGAAGCTCCTTGTTGGCTTCTCATGGATGTGCTGGAATTGCTTACTCTCAAAATCTCTTCGTACGTTTGGTCTGAGCAAATCCAGGCGAGATCTTAACCTTCGGTTAAAGAACATCATGGCTGGGGCCTGGTTGGTGACTGCATGTGTCGCATTCCAGTAGGCGAACAGGAAATTGTCCACTTTATGCTGCAGCGGAATGTTGTCATTGTACATAGCTTTTATTACCTTCTTAAAGGTTTGTACGAACCTCTCAGCCAATCCATTTGTGGCTGGATGATACGGGGCGGATGTGTAATGCCTTACCCCATTCTTTTTCAAGAACCTCCAGAATTCTTCGAACACAAACTGTGGTCCGTTGTCGGAGCAAATCCGCTCTGGCAAGCCATTCCTGGCAAAAATGGTCCGTAGGACTGCAATAGTTTTCTCCGTGGTGGTGGAGGACATTTTGATGACCTCAGGCCATTTCGAGTGCGCATCCACGGCTATTAAAAACATTGAGTCCATGAATGGACCAGCAAAATCAATATGCACCCGTTGCCATGGAGATGAGGGCCACTTCCTTGGGTGTAGAGGGGCCTGTGGTGGTGCATTTTGGACTTTCTGGAATCCTGAGCAGCTCTTGGTCAGGTCCTTGATTTGTTTATCGATTCCCAGCCACCACACATAAGCCCTGGCTAGGCTTTTCATTTTTACCCCTCCCAGATGACCCTCATGAAGCTCATTGAGCACTCTATCCCTTAACTTGGGTGGAATTACCACTCGGGATCCACACATCAAGGTCCCCCGGCACACTGACAGCTGTTCTCTCCTTGTCGAGAATGCTGGCAACAGTGAGTCGCCATGTGCTGGCCATCCCTTCACCGTCAAATCATATACCCGAGACAGTGTCAATTTCAGGTTTCCTTTTCGATACAAGCATTAGTTACCGGTAGGTATTCAACTATAGTCGAATGGAATATTTCAACAGGATCCACTGCTGGTGCTTCCTCCGCAGTAGGCAGTGGCAGGCGTGATAGCCTATCAGCATTTCCATGCTGTTTCATGCCCTTATATTCAATCTCATAGTGGTGCGCCCCTAGAAAATGTGACCATCTTTGTAGTCGTTGCGCAGTCATCACCGGAATGTCCTTCTTCAGATTAAAAATGGAGACAAGAGGCTGGTGATCAGTCAACAAGGAGAATTTCTGCCTGTGCAGATAGTGATTGAACTTTTTCACTCCCCACACTAGGCTGAGGGCCTCCCTGTCAATCTGGGCGTAGTTACGCTCGGCTGAGGTTTGTGATCGTGACGCAAAGGCTATTGGCCTCTCTGAGCCGTCCGAGAATTTGTGCAACAGCACCGCTCCAATGCCGTAGGGTGATGCATCACATGCCAACCGAATTGGTAATGCTGGGTTGTAATGGGCCAACACCTCTTTCGATGTGATTAGTGTTTTGCTCTTCTGGAAAGCTCGTCTACATTCATCACTCCACTTCCATGGCACCCCAGTTTGCAGTAGGGTGTTCAGTGGGTGTAGTATTGTAGACAATTTTGGCAAGAACTTATGGTAGTAGTTTACCAGCCCGAGGAACGACCTCAGTTGTGACACATTTTCCGGTGCTGGAGCCTTGACTACTGCCTTAATCTTCTCTGGGGACTTATGTAACCCCTCTTTATCGATAACGTGGCCACAATACGAGATTTGTTTTCTAAAAAACTCGCATTTGGGGCGGTTAGCTTGGAGCCCATATTCCTGCAATCTAGTGAGCACCTGCTCCAGGTTGGCAAGGTGATCACTGTCATTTTCGCCCGTGACCAGGATGTCATCCAAATAACACTGGGTCCCTGGGATCCCTTGCAGGACTTGTTCCATTGCCCTCTGCCAGATAGCCGGAGCTGATGCTACCCCGAATACCAGCCGGTTGTATTGGTAGAGACCTTTATGAGTGTTGATTGTGAGGTGTTTTTTTGATGCTTCTTCTACCTCCATTTGCAGATACGCCTGGGCCAGATCAATCTTAGTGAAGCGTTTCCCTCCAGATAGCGAGGCGAAAATATCTTCAATCCGCGGAAGTGGATATTGTACGGTGTGAAGGATCGGGTTCACTGTTACCTTAAAGTCCCCACAGATGCGAACCTTCCTTGGTTCCCCAGGCGTGCTGCTCAACGACTTTTTCATCACAGGGACGATGGGTGTAGCCCACTTGCTCCAGTCTACCTTGGAAAGTACACCTGAACGTTCCAGACTCTCCAGCTCTGCTTCGACGGCTGGGCGGATCGCATAAGCTACCGGTCTGGCCTTAAAAAATTTTGGCCTTGCGTTTTCTTCAATTTTACTCGTCGCTGTCATGCCTTTTAGTGTTCCGAGTCCTTGCTGGAACACTTCTTTTGCGTCAGTTAGGATCTTTGACAGTCGCCCAGGTGTGACGTCATCACCCTTTTTGTCAGCCACAATCAGTGCCTGTATAGAATGCCAATCCAGTTGTATTTTCCGGATCCATTCACATCCCAGTAATGGTGGTCCTCCATCTTGCAATACATACAGGTCTAGTTTTGGTGTTTCCTTACCATTATATATAACGGTCACCCTTATTTTTCCTTTGGGGTAGACTTTTTGCCCCATGTACGTCTTCAAAATAATTTTTGTGTCTCTCAAGGGTATGTGTGAGAATAGCCGCTCGTAGTCCCATCGGTTTATGACTGTTAGGGCTGATCCTGTGTCCAATTCCATCTTTACCTGGACTCCTGCTATCTTGAGAGTGACCCAAATGGTTCGGTGATCCTCCGTTGTGATCACATTATGTAGTTTCAGACAACTCAGTTCCCTGCTTTCGGAGTCGTTATCACTCTTTTGTTCGTCTGAACTACTCTCCATCATCTTATGTACCTTCTTATACTTTCCTTTGGTAGGTTTCTTATTGCTGGTTTTCTTTCCCAACCTGCAGACTCGTGCTATGTGTCCTACTTTTCCACACTGTCTGCACACTTTGTCTTTGAACCAGCAATCATTCTGGTCGTGTGTTGTTCTGCCGCAGCGATAGCACTTCTCTGTTCCATATGACATTTCGTTTGTGCCATATTCTTGCGGTCTCTGTTGTATCTCTGCAGCGCCCCGTGCTGCTGCTTCATATGATAACGCAATGCTGAAAGCCTTTTCCAGCGTAAGGTCCTTTTCAGATAAAAGCCGTTTCTGGGTTCCTTCACTTTGAAGCCCACACACAAACTTGTCCCTTAAGGTTTCTGCCAGTCCCGCTCCAAACTGGCAGTGTTTCGATATTTTGCACAGTTCTGTTAAATAATCAGCATTGCTTTCATCCTTATGCTGGTTCCGTTTGTGAAACTTGAATCTTTCTGCTATCAGCAGTGGTGTGGGGTTTAAATGTTCCTGTAGTATCATTACTGTTGTATCCGTGTGTTAATGGAGACACGGAATGCAGGAATTGGTTTACAGGTGTTTACTGAACAAAGTCTGGAGGTGAACTAAAAGATACAAGACATTATACAGGCTTATATAGCCCGAGTGGCCATTACCAGCATTACAGTACACAGGGGCTCTTAAAGGCACATACACCACAATTCCTCCCCTTTTAGATAACCAGTAAATAAAATTTAAATAATCATTAATTAACATGTTTACAAGAACAATAATCTACACATTTGCTGCAGTTAATCAATTATAAGTCAGTCTCTCTGGAGGCTTCCTGACTCGGTCCGGATAACGCCTCGGTGGTGTAGTAGTTTTTGGTGGTGTCGTAGGTTCTTTTGGCAAGGTCGATTCAGCTTGAATGCCAGTGTCGGGTTCATCTGGTTCCAGTATCACCGGATCGGAGGTAGATACTATGGGTATCTCTGCTTCATCATTAGGCGTATAGAGTTGTGGTGTAGGTTGTCCCTTTTTGGATGACTCTATGATCTGGTCAGCATGGCACCTTATTATGCTTTCTCCAATGTCCACGGTATACATCAGTGGTCCTAGTCATGTGCAAATAGTTCCAGGCTGCCATTTCTCGGTACGGTAGTCCCGGGCCAAAACCTATTGACCTATCTGGAAGGTTCTAGTTGGCCTTTCATTCATGCCTTGAAATTGTCGGTTCTCCACGTCCCTTCTGATGTTTGGCTTGATCAAATCCAGCCGACATCTTAGGCTTCTATTGAAAAACATCATGGCGGGAGTTTGGTTTGTAACCACATGTGTTGCATTCCTGTATGCAAACAAGAAGTTATCTACCTTATGCTGTAGATTTATGTCTTCATTACCCATGGCCTTTATGGCCTTCTTGAAGGTCTGGACAAACCTTTCAGCCAATCCATTGGTGGCGGGATGGTATGGGGCGGACATGTAGTGCTTAACCCCATTGTTTTTTAAGAACTTCCTGAATTCTTCGGACACAAATTGTGGTCCATTATCAGAACAGATCTGTTCAGGCAGCCCATTCCTGGCAAATATGGTCCTTAATACTGTGATGGTTTTTTCCGTGGTGGTGGAGGACATCTTTATTACCTCCGGCCACTTGGAGTATGCATCAACCGCGATTAAGAACATTGAGTCCATAAATGGACCAGCAAAGTCCATGTGTACCCTTTGCCATGGAGATGAGGGCCACTCCCATGGATGTAGAGGGGCTTGTGGTGGGGCGTTTTGGACCTTCTGGCATCCTAGACAGCTCTTGGTCATTTCTTCGATGTCTCCATCGATACCTGGCCATCACACAAACGCTCTGGCTAGGTTCTTCATTTTCACACACCCAGATGCCCCTCGTGAAGCTCCTTTAGCACTTTATCCTAGAGTTTGGGTGGAATCACCACTCTGGATCCACACATCAAGGTTCCTCGGCATACTGACAGCTGTTCTCTTCTTTGCGAGAATGCTGGCAACAGTGGTTCGCCATGTGCTGGCCATCCCTTCACCGTTAAATCGTAGACTCGTGAGAGAGTCGGGTCATTTCTCATTTCCTTTTCAATGGTAGAATTTGTTACTGGTAGACATTCTACTATGGTTGAGTGGAACATCTCCACTGGGTCCACTGTAGGTGCCTCTTCTACCATTGGCGACGGTAGGCGCGATAAACCGTCAGCATTCCCATGCTGTTTTGATCCTTTGTATTCTATGTCATATTGGTGAGCCCCTAGAAAAAGGGAACACCTCTGTAGCCTTTGCGCTGTCATAATGGGAACGCCCTATTTAGGGTTGAATATGGAGACGAGGGGTTGATGGTCAGTCAACAAGGTAAATTTTTGACCGTGTAGGTAATGGTTGAATTTCTTCACTCTGAATACCAGGCTGAGTGCTTCCCTGTCGATCTGGGCATAGTTACGCTCAGCTGAGTTCAATGAGCGTGACGCAAAAGCTATTGGCCGCTCCGAGCCATCAGGGAATCTATGCGATAACACTGCTCCTACGCCGTAAGGGGATGCATCGCACGCCAGTCTGATTGGCAGTGATGGGTTGTAATGAGCCAAAACTTCCTTGGACGTGATCAAGCCTTTGCATTTATGGAAGGCACGTTTACAGTCTTCGCTCCATTTCCGAATTACTCCCGTTTGTAGCAGTTCGTTAAGAGGGTGCAGAACAGTTGACAAGTTCGGTTAAAATTTATGATAGTAATTTATCAATCCCAGGAACGACCTTAATTTGAGACATTTTCAGGTGCTGGGGCTTTTATGACCACTTCAATTTTTTCAGGTGACTTATGCAACCCTTCCTCGTTAATTATGTGGCCACAATATGATATTTGTTTCTGGAAAAATTCGCACTTGGGGCGATTTGCTCGTAGGCCCCGTTCTCTCAGCCTAGTGAGCACCTGCTCCAAATTGGCAAGGTGTTCGTTGTCGTTTTCTCCTGTTACAAGGATGTCGTCTAGGTAGCATTGAGTCCCCGGAATCCCTTGGAGGACTTGCTCCATAGCTCTTTGCCAGATAGCTAGAGCTGATGCTACTCCGAAAACCAGTCGAATGTACTGGTACAGGCCTTTGTGTGTGTTTATCGTGAGATACTTTTTAGAGGCCTCTTCAACCTCCACCTGTAGATATGCCTGTGCCAAGTCAATTTTGGTGAAACGTTTCCCTCCGGACAGTGAGGCGAAAATATCTTCTACCCTCAGAAGAGGATACTGTACCGTGTGAAGGACCGGGTTTACAGTCACCTTGAAGTCCCCACAGATGCGAATTTTTCTCTGTTCTTTAGATTTATCATTATTCAACGTTTTCTTCATGACCGGGACGATGGGTGTTGCCCACTCGCTCCAATCTATCTTGGATAACACGCCTGCCTTTTCCAAATTCTCCAGCTCTGCCTCGACTGCTGGACGAATTGCGTATGGCACTGGCCTTGCCTTAAAAAACTTGGGAATTGCAGCATCTTTCACTTTTATTGAGGCGGTGACACCTTTCAAGGTTCCTAGATCGTGTTGAAACACTTCCTTGGCGTTGGCCAAGATGTCTTTTAATCATTCAGGTATGACGTCATCTTCATTTTTTTTCTTACTGGTCACCGTCAGTGCCTGAATGGAGTGCCAGTCTAAACGTACCTTCCTGTTCCATTCACGTCCCAACAGTGGTGAACCACCATCTTGCAGAACGTATAAATACAACTTCTGTATTTCCTTGCCGTTGTATACAACAGGCACCCTTATTTCCCCTCTGGGGTATACTTTCTGCCCCGTATAGGTTTTCAAGATAATGGATGTGTCTTTCAAAGGTATATGCGGAAATAGTCGCTCGTAATCCCGTCGACTTATGACGGTCAGAGCTGATCCTGTATCTAGCTCCATTTTAACTGGGGACCCCGCTATCGTGAGGGTAACCCAAATGGTCTGGTAATCTTCTTTGGCAATTACATTATGTAATTTGAGACAGCTTAGTCTCTTGTTTCCGGACTCGCTATCGCTCTTCTGGTCTTCGGAGCTGCTGTCCATCATCATTTGTACCTTTCTGTACTTTTCCTTATTGATTTTTTTTCTGTCAGTGGATTTTTTGTTTCCAGATCGGCATACACGTGCAATGTGTCCCATCTTTCCGCATTGCCTGCATGCTTTGTCCTTGAACCAGCAGTCCCTCTGGTCATGGGTGGACCTGCCGCAGTGATAACATCTCTCGAAACCCTGTGTCATTTCATGGGTGCCGAAGTCCTGTGGCTTTTGCTGTATCTCTGCAGCTCCTCTTGCTGCTGCTTCATATGATACAGCCACACTGAAAGCCTTGTCCAGTGTTAAATCTTTCTCAGAAAGTAGCCTTTTCTGTGTTCCTTCACTTAGGAGACCGCAGACGAATTTGTCTTGAAGAGAATCTGCCAGTCCTGCCCCGAATTGGCAGTGCTTTGATAGCTTCCTTAATTCGGTGAGGTAATCAGCGTTACTTTCATTCTTGTGCTGATTCCTCTTAAATAATTTGAATCGTTCCGCTATCAGCAGCGGTGTTGGGTTTAAGTGCTCCTGTAAGGTATCAGCAATCTGCTTAAAATTCTTGTCCATCGGTTTGGCTGGAGTGATTAAGTTTCGTAACAGCCCGTATGTCCTTGCGCCCATTAGATTTAGAAGTACCGATGCCTTTTTATCATCCTCTATTTCATTCACTGTGCAATATACCTCCACTCTTTCCACATATGTGGTCCAATCCTCCACATCACTATCGAAAGCAGTAATATTGCCAGTCTTAGGCATCGTGAAAAAAAAATGGTGCCTCCCGCGCTTTCCTTTCTTCCCTGCCGAGAAAAAATGGCGCCTCCTGCGCTTTCCCGCTGCTGCCGCTGCTGACAACGCTGTTCTCCGCAGTTTTTATTTATACAGATATTTTTAATAGCTGGAGACTCGTTCCCGCCGGACTCTCTGGGACTTTCCCCTCCCTCTGCTTGGTCCGAACGCCGACCTGCTTTGCAGCGCTGGCCATCTCCCGAGTGCTCCACCCTCCGTCTCTGTTTGCCTCCGCCTTTGCTGCTCGGCCCCACTGCAGAGCCAGCCGATCGAGCCCCAGCCCGCCGCCCAGGAAGGATTATTGCAGTACCTGCCACCAGCCCGGCTAGCTGGTGAAACCACAGTTTTTTCTTTTTTTTTCTTCGACTTTCGTCTGAGGAATCGATCTCCTTGAGGTGCTGCCGAATTGCAGGTAAGCCCGTTTCCAATTCGTTGCCACTGTTGTATCCGTGTGTTAATGGAGACACGGAATGCAGGAGTTGGTTTACAGGTGTTTACTGAACAAAGTCTGGAGGTGAACTAAAAGATACAAGACATTATACAGGCTTATATAGCCCGAGTGGCCATTACCGGCATTACAGTACACAGGGGCTCTTAAAGGCACATACACCACAGTTACTATGTCTTCAAAACTCTTTTCCATTGGCTTCGTTGGGGTTACTAGATTTCGTAATAAACCATACGTCTTTGCACCCATTAAATTTAACAATACTGACGCTTTCTTGTCATCTGACACCTCATTTGCTTACAGTATACCTCTATTCGTTCGACATATGTAGTCCAATCTTCGACTTCATTGTCAAATGCGGTGATACTGCCACTCTTCGGCATTTTGGGTGTGGTTTAAAATGGCGTCTCCCAATGGCTTATAATGGCGTCTCCTGCGCTTTCCTTCCTCCCCCGCTGCTGCCAACGCCGCTCCCACTGGTTCTCATGGCAATGGCGGCGCCCTGTAGGTTTCGCGCGCTTCTCCTGCGCTGCTGCCAACGCCGCTCTCGGCGGTCCTCGTGGCAATGGCGGCGCCTCATGTGTTTCTGTGCGTCTCTCTCTCCCTCTCTTCGACGCTGCTCGGCCCCTGAACACCAGCTGCGCCCTGTGCGCTCTGCCCTCTCTCTCTCTCTCCCCCATCGACGCTGCTTGGCCCTTTGCTGTGTCGCTCGGTCGGGCTCTAGCCTGCCGCTGTCCGGGAAGGGTCTGCGCACTACCTGTTGCCAGCCCGTTTTGCTGGACCACCTCGACTGGAAAGCCAAGCCTGGCTCTCGACAGCCTCCCCCGCAATTCTCGAGTCTCTGCTGGATGACTGGGCGGTTGCCCGTGGTCGACGCCCGAGTCTCTGGCCTTGACCTCCAATCCACTGATCTCCAGGAACGAATCCCCGGGAGGTGATGCAGAGTTGCAGGTAGTTTCGAACTTGCCTTGTCGCCAATGTTGTGTCCGTGTATAATAAGACACAGACTGCAGGAGAACGGTACAACAGGTGTTTACTAAACGTGGCTCACACTGGAACTGATCTGTACAGATTACTACTCAGTGCTATATACAGGTGTGGTCACTGTTGGTACTGCAGTATACATGAGCTGTAAAAGGTAGTTCCCCCCTTAAAGGTATATACATTACAACTTCCAGATTGCCAGGGCTGTGCAAAGGGAAAGTTGTGAAATTAGGACTGGTGTGACAGATGTAGACAAAGGCCACAGTATTGCATTTGAAAAGGAAGTGATGGAGCATGGAATATAAGATTGTTACTGTTTCATGGCTGACCTGAAGTATCCAGACTCTTGGGGGCTGAAATTCTTGATTGCTAGTTTCATCCCCCAATGTAAAGGCCCTTCCACCATACAACAACCTTACTTGTCAGCAAGTTAGATAGGGCCCCGCTTGTCCTCACCATCCATCCCGCTAGCCTCCGCATTCGACGGATCATCCTCCTCCATTTCCGCTGTCTCAAATGCAATTCCACAACCCAACACATCTTCCCTTCCCCTCCTCTTTCAGCATTCCAAAGGGGCCGTTCCCCCCATGACTCCTTGGCCCAGTCTTCCATCACCCCTAACATCTGCTTTCTTTCCTCCAGCACCTTCCCATGCAAGTGTAGGAGATGCAACACCTGCCGTTTCACCTTCTCCCATACCACCGAAACATATAGAAAATATAAAATCATAGGACCAAGGTTAGGCCATTCAGCCCCTTAAGCCTGTTCCACTATTCAATTAGATTATGGCTGATCTGTATCTCAAATCCATTTGTTTGCCTTTGATCCATATCCCTTGATACCCTTACTGAACAAAAGCCTATCGCTCTCAGACTTGAAAATTTCAATTGACTCAGCATCAATAGCTTTTTGTCGAAGAGAGTTCCAGGTTCCCACTACCCTTTGTGTGAAAATGTGCTTCCTGGTTTTACTCCTAAATCACCCAGCTCTAATTTTAAGATTGTGCCCCCTTGTTCTAGATTCTCCCACCAGAGGAAATAGTTTCTCTTTATCTACATTCAGGGGCGAAATCAAGAAGAACTTTTTTATACAATGGGTAGTCGAAATTTGGAACACTGTCCCTAAACGGCTGTGGATGGTGGGTCAGTTGAAGCTTTCAAATCAGAGATAGATAGGTTTTTGTTAGGTATAGGCATCAAAGGAAATGGCAGGAAAATGGAGTTGTGGTGCTGATCATCCATGATTTAATTGAATGGTGGAGCAGGCCCAAGGGCCTAATCCTGTTCTTAACGTTCCTATGTTGGAAGGCCTCAAAGGAACTCATGCCAGATCTCAACTAGAATGAATTGCAAGCCTCCTTGATGTAAGAGAGAAGGTGGAAGATTCTCCCAAAAATTGATTTGACTCTTAGCTTTGCTCAAACTTAACGGGATATTAGGCAGGTAAAGGCATACTTTTTCTTAATTCATTCTTGGGATATGGACATCATTAGCAAGGCCAGCATTTATTGCCCATCCCAGCTGCCCTTGAAGAGGTAGTGCTGAGCCTTCATCTTCAACCACTGCAGTCCTTGTGGTGAAGGTCCTCCCACAATGCTGTTAGGGAGGGAGTTCCAGGATTCTGACCCAGTGACAATAAAGTAAAGGTAATGGCCCAGATATTCCGATCCCTGCGGGTGTGTACGCGCTGTGTACCCAACCATAGGGACATCAGAAATGCGGGTTTCAGGCATGCACAGCACATGCGCTGAAAACCGGCATTTCCGATCTGTCAAGAATGGTCTTGATAGATCCTCCAGCTGCCCTGGAGAAGGGCCTCTGCGGGCGGATAGTTCCGCTTTTGGAGACCCTCTGCCCGCAGGAAACCCTTATAATTCTTATGCCTGGCAAAAGCAGGCATAAGGCCTGCTTTTACCAGGATAAGAGTTGAAAAAAGTTTTTTTGAAATATTTTTCACTGATTTATCATTTAAAAATATTTTTAAAAAGAGGTAAGTCTATTTTTAGCCCCGTAAAAAACTTTAATTATTTTTTTCAAAAAATTAAATTTTTGTTTAAAACACTTAGGCCTAGAAATTCAGTTGTTTGCGCCAGCCGCTAGCGCCTTAGGAGGAGGAGATGTTGGGTGCTAGGCGGCTAGCGCCCGGGCGCAGCGCGATCTGCGCCTCTCCCCAACTTCACTCACGATTTAGCGGCGGCGCAAATCCTTTGCGCGCGCTCAGCTGCGCGTGCAGATCCTGACGTCATTTCATCGTGCAACGCCCTTTGTGCACCCCAAACCGGAAATTCAGTGGCGCCGCCCTTCTTTGCACCTGGCGGCCCCAGCGACTGGTAGAGGGGAACGGTTCCCAGTCGCTGCGGGGCGTGGGGGCGCTATTTAAAGGGGACTCCTCCTGCCGTATAAGTGGCAGCCATTTTGTGCCAATCCCTCTGTGTGAGAGACGGATATTTGGAGAGAGACAAAGGCAGAGAGCTTTCTGCTTTGATTCAGCGCTCGCACAGGTACTTGTGGCTTCAGGCCAGAGCTTTGCACTTGGATTTCACTTTCAGTGCCATAGCCTTGAGTCGCCAGATATAATGGGGGCTGCAATGGGTGGAAACGTTGGCTTTCTGCATTGCATTCAAAGGGATCAGAGACGCCGTGAGAGAGTGCCAGTCATGGCCAGACGGAGATTGGCCAACAGGCATCGGCACAGGAGGCCTTACCCACCCAGGGTATACCGCCAGCAGTTCTCATATCTGACCATGTCTGAGGAGCAGTGTGTTTGGAGGATGCGATTCAGAAGGGAGGTGGTCACTGAGATCTGCCACCTGCTTCGCAGAGATCTGCAGCCACAGCTGAGGAGCAGGATGTGATGAAATATTCCATTCATCACTGCCTGTGACTGTGGTCAGTTTCAGTGTCATTTCCCTTCCCCCAGTCTTCATTGTATTGTTTATTGGAATGTGCTCGAATGTGCTGTGTGTGTAGGGCTCCGCCCATACCTGGCCCCTTTTGTAAGCTAGCTCAGTCTGGCCTCAGTCTCCAGAAGGAATATACCTCTCCCTCTTACATGTTACTTTCTAAGTTAATGAAAGCCTTGTTTTGTTTCGCTAACATCGAGTCTCGGAATTATTGAGGCACATCAATTTTATTAACTTATTTTTCAACACTATGGATCAACTCCTGAAACCCGAACGTTTGGATTTGGATCAACATGCTCCGGACGCATCAGCATGCTTCGGACACTGGTTTGAGTGTATGGAATTCTTCCTGGACAATTCCGCAGCCGTCAAAGACGCTACGGACGCTGCGAGGATGAGACTCGGAATTCTGCGGAATTGGGTAAGCCACCGGGTTTACCCCCTCATCCAAGACGCCGATACGTACCTGGCCGCCTACGACATCTTAAAGGCGCATTACCAGCAGCCTACGAATGAGGTGTATGCTAGGCATCTGCTCGCTACTCGCGCACAGCGACCTGGGGAATCGGTGGAGGAGTTCCAAAGCACCCTGAAAATGCTTGGCAAAGACTGCAAGTACCGAGATGTAAAAGCTGCAGTGTACACTGACGAGCTTGTTCGCGATGCCTTTATCACAGGCCTCAGCTCCACTTACATCCGGCAAAGACTGCTGGAAAAAATGGGGTTGGACCTGAAACAGGCTGCGGACACCGCGCGATCCCTGGATGTGGCCCAGAGAAACTCGGACGCCTACTCTTCAGCCCGCGCCGTCCACGCCGCCACGTGTGCACCGAGGGCGCCGCCATCTTGGAAGGCATCTTCCCCGCCCGGCAGCCCAACACCGGCGGGGCCCCGCTCTCCCCCCAGAAGCCCTACGACAGCCGCGACGCGTCAGGGACCCAACTGCTACTTCTGCGGGCAGTTAAAACACACCAGAAACCTGTGCCCGGCGAAAGGCACCACCTGCTTTAAGTGCGGTAAGAAGGGGCACTTCGGGAAGGTGTGCAGAGGGAACCCCGCCGGAAAACCAACCGCCGGAAAACCCGCCACCGCCGCGTGTGCGCCGTGGGAGCGGCCATCTTGGACGCCATCTTGCCCGACCTCGTGGGGTCCGCCATCTTATGAGCAGACAGCGTGGACGCCATCTTGTATCGATCAGGGCCCTACAGTGGCATCGGTCACAGTGGACCAGACCAGGCCGCACCCGCTATCCAAATCAATGGTGGACATCGAGGTAAACGGGTGCCGGGTTAAATGTTTAATTGACAGTGGAAGCACGGAGAGTTTTATCCACCCTGAACTGGCACAACAACTCTCCCTAAAGGTGGTCCCTACTCGGGGTACCATCTCTATGGCTGATAAAACCCAGACATCGACCATTATGGGTTACTGCACGGTACAATTGGGCGTTAACGGAACTGTATACGATAATTTTAAAGTATTAATCATGAAGAACCTATGTGCGAGCGTGATCTTGGGCCTGGATTTCCAGTGCAACCACCAAAGCATCACGCTCAAGTACGGTGGGTCCCAGCCGCCCCTCACAGTGTGCGGTCTGGCTACCCTGAAGGTAAAGCCGCCTTCGCTATTTGCGAACCTTACCCCTAACTGCCGGCCAATAGCGACCAAAAGCAGGAGGTACAGCTGGGAGGACAGGCGGTTTATCGCGACCGAGGTAGACAGGCTCCTGAAAGAGAGCATTATTGAACGCAGCAACAGCCCATGGCGCGCCCAAGTGGTAGTGGTAAGGGGTAGCGAGAAGAAACGGATGGTGATCGACTATAGTCAAACGATCAACAGGTACACCCAACTAGACGCCTACCCGCTACCCCGCATATCAGAAATGGTGAACCAAATCGCCCAATACCGGGTGTTCTCCACCATCGACCTCAAGTCAGCGTACCACCAGCTCCCTATCAGACCAGAGGACCGCCCGTACACCGCCTTCGAGGCGAACGGACGCCTCTACCAATTCCTCAGAGTCCCCTTTGGGGTGACGAATGGGGTCTCGGTTTTTCAGAGGGAGATGGACCGCATGGTCGATGACCACCACTTGCAGGCAACCTTCCCCTACCCCGACAACATCACCATCTGCGGCCACAATCAGCAGGATCACGACTCGAACCTCGAGAGGTTCCTGGAAACCGCACAAAAACTCAACCTCACCTACAACGAGGACAAGTGCGTTTTCAACACCACACGCCTCTGCATACTAGGCAGCGTGGTGGAGAATGGGGAAATCGGACAAGACCCCGACTGATTGCGCCCCCTACGGGAGCTGCCCCTGCCCAACACACCCAAAGCCCTGAAAAGGTGCCTGGGGTTATTTTCTTATTATTCCCAATGGGTCCCCAACTACTCCGACAAAGCCCGCACCCTCTTGAAAGCATCCTCTTTTCCGCTCTCTGCTGAGGCCCACGCCGCCTTCAAAAGCATTAAGCAGGATATTGAGCGGGCCACGCTACAGGCAGTGGACGAGAACACTCCATTTCAAGTGGAAAGTGATGCGTCTGACTTCGCCTTGGCGGCCACCCTCAACCAGGCGGGGCGGCCCGTAGCTTTCTTCTCGAGGACCCTCGAAGGGCCCGAGATCAGACACTCCTCCGTGGAAAAGGAGGCCCAAGCCATCGTGGAGGCAGTGCGCCACTGGCGCCACTACCTAGCCGGCAAACGCTTCACCCTACTTACCGACCAGCGGTCGGTAGCGTTTATGTTCAATAATAAACAGAGGGGGAAGATTAAAAATGATAAGATTCTTAGGTGGCGGATCGAGCTCTCCACCTTCGAGTACGACATCATTTACCGGCCAGGGGCCCTTAATGAATCCCCTGACGCCCTCTCACGAGGGATGTGTGCCAGCGCCACCGGGGATCGGCTACAGACCCTCCACAACGACCTCTGCCACCCAGGGGTCACGCGGCTGTTCCACTTCATAAAGTCCCGTAACTTACCCTACTCGATTGTGGAAGTTCGGTCTCTGACCAGGAACTGCCGCACTTGCGCTGAGTGCAAGCCTCGGTTCTACCGCCCAGATAGAGCCCACTTAATCAAAGCTACACGGCCCTTTGAGCGGCTCAGCTTAGATTTCAAGGGCCCCCTCCCGTCCGTCGACTGCAATGTTTACTTCCTGAACATTGTGGACGAATACTCCCGGTTCCCATTCGCCTTCCCCTGCCCAGACATGACCAGCGCCACGGTCATTAAATGCCTCAACAGCCTGTTCTGCCTGTTTGGTATGCCGAGCTACATCCATACGGATAGGGGGGCGTCCTTCATGAGTGAAGAGCTACGCCAGTACATGCTGTCCAAGGGGATCGCCACGAGCCGTACCACCAGCTACAACCCCCGGGGTAACGGACAAGTGGAGCGAGAGAACGGGACAGTATGGAAAGCAGTCACTCTAGCTCTAAGGACCAAGGGCCTCCCTATCTCCCGCTGGCAGAAAGTCCTCTCGGATGTGCTCCATTCGATACGGTCGCTATTGTGTACGGCCACTAATGCCACGCCTCATGAACGAATGTTTGTCTTTCCCCGGAAATCCACCTCAGGCGTATCCATGCCGTCATGGCTCTCCACCCCAGGTCTGGTACTCGTGCGAAGGCATGTGAGGGGCCACAAGACGGACCCTCTCGTGGAGCCAGTACACCTACTCCACGCCAACCCCCAATACGCATATGTCCGGCACGCCGACGGAAGGGAGGACACCGTGTCCATAAAAGACGTCGCCCCAGCCGGCATCGACAACAACCACGGCAATAGCAGCAACAACGATCACAGCAACTCTTACCCACCCACTACTCTTTCATCACCCCCGGAAGAACATCGACCAACGGCACCCCCACCAACTACCCCTTCAACAACCCTGGCGGCACCCCCGGCAGAGACCCAGGAGACTACCGGGGACACCCAGCCGACACCCGCGGCACCACAACAGCCACGTCGGTCGCAGAGGACTATCAAACCCCCGAACAGACTAAATCTATAGAAGGGGTGAATGTGATGAAATATTCCATTCATCACTGCCTGTGACTGTGGTCGGTTTCAGTGTCATTTCCCTTCCCCCAGTCCTCATTGTATTGTTTATTGGAATGTGCTGGAATGTGCTGTGTGTGTAGGGCTCCGCCCATACCTGGCCCCTTTTGTAAGCTAGCTCAGTCTGGCCTCAGTCTCCAGAAGGAATATACCTCTCTCTCTTACGTGTTACTTTCTAAGTTAATAAAAGCCTTGTTTTGTTTCGCTAACATCGAGTCTCGGAATTATTGAGGCACATCACAGGACGTCTCTGTCAGTGGCAGTGAAGGTGACGGTGGCTCTCAACTTCGATGCCACTGGCTCCTTCCAATCCGCTACTGGGGACATTGCCAACATCTCCCAGTTCACGGAACATTGCTGCATCTGCCAGGTGAACAATGCCCTTTTCAGAAGGAGACGTCAGTGATGCGCTATCAATTACTCATAAAAGACTGAGAGTTAAGAGAGTAACTAAAGGCTTTTATTAGCAAAAGAATGAAGGTCTGCCTCGAGTGGTCGACCGGTCCAGAATACAAAGGGCTGGGGAACAGTCACCTTTATACTAGGACTTGTGGGAGGAGTCAGCCGAGGCATGTCCAGGCATGTACACAGTGGAATACAAACAGTGGTTTACCACAGTCAGTACATCTCCTTCCCCATGACCCTGGACAAGCAGCAAGAGCGTGCAATCGGATTTGGAAGTATAGCGGGCTTCCCCATGGTTGAGGGCGTGGAACTGATGAACCAGCAATGGTCAGGCCTTGCTTCAGGGCTGCAGTGTGCAGGGCATGGCAGCCAAACAAATCGACCCTTCCCCTTTAAGAGCTGACCGGCGCCAGCGTGTCTGCCTTCATTGAGCAAGTCGCCGCACCTGCGCTGCGTCCGTCCTCGGTGTTAGCGCCCCGGATCGCCGGCTTAGCGCCTAATGATAGTTGTGCATTGCCTGTTTTAGCGCAGCAGCAACCTATTGGGGCGATGCGACTGAATATCGGCGAAGGTGGCGCGACTTTGCGCCAGGCGCAAACTTTAGCGGCCGCCCGACTTTACCGCCCCAAAAGTGGCTGTACTGAATTTCTAGGCCATGATTTATTGTAATTTCAAGTCATTTTAAAAATGTGATTTTTAATTTTTTTTATTTAGGACTAAAAATTGAGTAGCGCCCCAATTGGGGCACTAACTGCGCCGGGGCGCTTCAGGAGGTCTGGGATGGGAGCGCAGGCAGGTGCTGGCAGGCGGACAGCAACAAAAATGGCCGTCCCGCACCTTGCCTTTAAATTGCGCCTCCCCGGCCGCAGGTACGCCTCCCTGACCCCGTCGGACAAAGCGTCCGGCGGTAAGTCAGGGGGTGCTCCCGAAGATCGTGGCCGGGGCGTGAGCAGGGCGCTGCACACACCAATGACGTCATCGCCAGAGGCACAGCGCTGCAGGTTGCTACCGGTTAGCGCCATCACTAACCTCCCACTGAATTTTGCGGGAGGCGTGTGCAGTGTCGCACCCGGGCACTAGTTGGTTTGCGTCCCGTTAGCGCCCTCTTAAGGCGCTAACGGGAGGCGCAACCAACTGAATTTTTCCCCCTTAAAGTTTTACTATGTTTTTGGGGGTGATCTCCATTCATATATTTGACAGGTCTTCCTGACAAGTGTATGAAGGGAGATTCCCCTTTGATTTACTCCCCATGGCCCACATGATCCCAGGGACGCTGCAAACTACATGCGCCTCTGGGATATGTGGGCCCTGCACACTTGGAGTTTGGAGAGGCCCAGGAGCAGAAGCGTGTGCGTCCCGGGAGCCCTCAGGCAAGGGCGTAGATATTTCCAGATTGCAGGAGGCCTGCGATCAGAAAATACAGGCCAATATATACAGAAAATACTGGAGATACTCAGCAGGTCAGGCAGCATCTGTAGAGAGAGAAACAGAGTTAACGTTTCAGGTCAATGACCTTTCGTCGACCTGAAGCGCTAACTCTTTTTGTCTCTCTACAGATGCTGCCTGACCTGCTGAGTATTTCCAGCATTTTTTGTTTTTATTTCAGATTTCCAGCATCCGCAGTATTTTGCTTTTGGAAAAGGTAATATATGCCCAAGTCAGGGTGGTGTGTGACTTGATGTGACGTGGAGGGAAACTTGGAGGTGATAATGCTTCAATACACCTGCTGCCCTTGTCTTTTTAGGTGGTGGAGGTCACGGGTTTGGGAGGTGCTGCCAAAGAAGCCCTGGCAAGTTGCAGTAGTGCATCTTTTGGATAGTACATAAGAACATAAGAACATAAGAATTAGGAGCAGGAATAGGCTATACAGCCCTTCGAGCCTGCTCCGCATTCAATAAGATCATGGCTGATCTTTGACCTCAACTCCACTTTCCACTTTCCAAAAGTCTTATCTATCGCAGCCTTGTATATACTCAACGACTCAGTATTCACAGCCCTTTGGGGTAGAGAATTTCAAAGGTTCACAACCCTCTGAGTGAAGAAATTCCTCCTCATCTTAGTCTTAAATGGACAACCTCTTATCCTGAAACTATGCCCCCTAGTTCTAAACTCTCCAACCACTCAGCATCTACCATCAATCACCATCAGAATCTTATATGTTTCAATGAGATCACCTCTCATTCTTCTAAACTCTGGAGAATATAGGCCCAATCTACTCAATCTCTCCTCATAGGACAACCCTCTCATCCCAGGGGTCAATCTAGTGAACCTTTGTTCACCACCTCTAAGGCAGGTATGTCATTTCTCAGATATGGAGACTAAAACTGTGCACACTACTCCAGGTGTGGTCTCACCAAAGCCCTGTACAATTGTAGTAAGACTTCCTTACTCAGTTCAGTTCAGTTCAAATGCTTTATTGGCATGAAAGTTTACAGAGAACCATATTGCCAAAGCTTACATAGCAAAAAGGTACAGTTTTCCAACATTCTGTAGGTGTCAATCGATTTGACATTTGTTGGGTACATACAATATTACTTTTAAACAATATTAATTTTAAACAGTCTTTCTACTTCATTTGGTACGTTCAATATTAATTTTAAACAGTCTTACTTTTAAACAGTCCTCAGGTTGTGACATGTTGTTACATATTTAGCCCCAAGGTATGGTCTGTCTCCTTCTCCTAGGACTAATCTCAATTTTGACAGATCATCCAATTCCTTGAAATCTGGGGTTGTTTGGCTTAGCTTGTTGAATAATATGTTTCTTGATGTGTTGAATTTTTCGCATTTTAGGAGGAAATGCATTTCTGTTTCAACCTCGCCAGCCAGACATTGATCGCATATTCTATTCTCTCTAGGCTGCCAGGATTTCTTGTATCTGCCTTTTTCAATTTCCAGTTGGTGGTCGCTTAGTCTGTACCTGGTGAGGGTCTGTCTCTGTTTTGTGTCTCTGATGGTCGTGAGGTAGTCTGCCAGTTTATATTCTCTTTTTAGGGCCCGGTAACATTCTAATCTGCTTTGGCTTTCGGTTATTTTGTTCCAATGTTCCAGGTAGGTTTCTTTGCATTTTTTAATGATTTGGTTCACTCGGATTGGTGTTTGGACGGCTGTGTTGGTCTGGGGCTGGTCAGGGTCCGGCTGAGTACTTAGTTTCAGTAGCAGCTGACTCAGGGGACTCTTTTCTGGGTTTAGCTCTTGGGTCTGAAAGGCTTTGAAATGAAGCGTGTCTGGGGAGCTAGATTTGAGGTGATTTAGGAAGTTTAGTGCTCGTTTTTGGATGTTTATTATCAGTGGGTATCTGCCTAGTTCGGCTCTGCATGCATTTGTTGGCGTTTTTCTTTGGGTGCGAAGGATGCTTCGGCAGAATTCTGCATGTAGGGCTTCTATTGTGTGTTTTTCCCATTTAGTGTAGCTTTGGTGATTTAGCGGGCCCCATACTTCACTACCGTACAGTGCAATGGGCAGGATTATGCTGTCAAAAATTTTGAGCCAGATTTTGATTGGGATTTGGATGTTGTAGAATTTTCTTTTTATTGCATATAGGGCTCTTCGGGCTTTTTCTTTTAGTGCATTCACTGCTATGCTGAAGCTCCCTGATGCTGTAATAGTTAGACCAAGGTAGGTGTAGCTCATAGTGTGTCCTATAGTGGTATCACTGAGGGTAAACTGGTATTTGTTTTCCTGACATCTGGGTCTTTTCTGAAAAATCATGATGTTGGTTTTCTTTAGATTTACTGTTAGAGCCCAATTTTGGCAGTATTTGTCGAGTAGGTCTAGTTGTTGCTGTAATCCCTGTTCTGTGGGAGACAGCAGAACCAGGTCGTCCGCATAGAACAGGGACTTCACTTCTCCATCTAGGAGACGGAGACCTGGTGACTCGCTTTGCTCCAGCATGTCTGCTAATTCATTGTACTCCAACCCCCTTGCAATAAAGGCCAACATGCAATTTGCCTTCCTAATTGCTTGCTGTACCTGCATGCTAACTTTCTGTGATTCCTGTACAAGGACACCAAAATCTCTCTGAACACCAACATTTACTAGTTTCTCACCATTTAAAAAATATTCTGTTTTTCTATTCTTCCTGACAAATTGAATAAGCTCACATTTCTGCATATTATACTCCATCTGCCACCTTATTGCCCACTCACTTAACCTGTTCATATCCCTTTGCAGGCTCTTTGTGCCCTCCTCACAGCTTACTTCCCCACCTAGCTTTGTATCGTCAGCAAACTTGGATGCATTGTACTCGCTCCCTTCATCTAAGTTATTAATATAAATTGTAAATAGCTGAGGCCCAAGCACTGATCCTTGTGGCACCCCACTAGTTACAGCCTGCCAACTGGAAAGTGACCCATTTATCCCGTCTGTCTGTTTTTACCAACCAGGAAACAGGCTATTTTAGATCTTGTATTGTGTAATGAGACAGGGTTAATTAATAATCTCATAGTAAATGCTCCTCTGGGGAAGAGTGATCATAATATGATAAAATTTCACGTTATGTTTGAGATTAAAATACGTCAGTCGGAAAGGAGAGTCTTAAACTTAAATGAAGCCAATTACATAGGTATGAGGGGCAAGTTAGCTAAGGTAGATTGAGAAATTAGATTAAAAGGTATGATGGTAGAGAAGCAATGGCAAACATTAAAAAATATCCAAAATTCTCAATGAACAGTACACATTTGAACAACAGTGTGCCGGTGGTGGAGGCCATGGATGTTTAAGGATGGGGTAAATGGTTACCCCCAGGATGTTGATGATGGGGGATTTGTCTCACTGGCAATTACCCTAAGGTAAGTTCTAGGATACAGGCAGATAGGCAACAGCGGAGTGGCTGAGCAAGCACACTATGGAGTTGGATGAGCACTCCTGCTCCACAGCGATGAATTTTGAACATTTTTATGAAAGAAAACTTACCTTTTGTTGATGGCTGAAGAATCCTATTGCATGCTCCGCTCATCACAATTCAATTTTTGCAAGGGAGTCTAAAATGGCTCATTTACCTATGTGAAGGCCCTAATGCCTGTTTTAGGTGACCACCGGGTACGCCTGAAGAAATGGCCTGACTCAATATCGAGTTGGACATCTTACAGGAGTCCTTGAGGCACAGGATATTGGTTCCCAAAATTAGCCCTCATTGCGCCTGTTTTACACCCATAAAGTGGTAGCAACAAAGTCCAATGTCTACCCAATTTTGTCCTTGGTAAAATCCCACAAGCATCCATGGGATAAAGGGCTGGATTTTCTGAATGGGAAGCTTTTGGAGGCGGGACCCCCACTTGTCAGGATTCAGCCCTGCCTCCATCAGCTTCTGGCCAGCCAGCGGGATTTTCTCCTGATTGACCTTGTTAAGCCCGCCCGGCGGGCTCAGCAGGCCAATTAGGGGGAAATCAGTGACAGAGCACATCAACGTATGATGTGTCATCTGTCAAGAACTTTTGAAAGAAGAAATGTCATCGTTTGACAGCTCTGTGAAGCTGTTAAACACTGACATTCTGTGCAGTTTGATGAATTCTTGTGTTCAGGACTCATCAAACCTTTCTACTATGCAAAAATCAGCTGGCTGTTGGATCAGAGGATGCAACAGCCAGTCTGTGATCTACAATGGAGAGGTTGGGGACACCGGCTCCACAGTGGCTGAAGGCTGTAGGTAGAAACAAAGGTAAGTTAACATTTTCTAACACTTTACACTCACCTCACATACTTACCACGCCCCACTTGCACCCATCACTCACCTCTACATCGCACTTTCAGACCCATCCAACCCCTGCAGACCTCCTAGTCACCTCCTACACCCCGGTGGGGTTCCCCCAGGTCGGCAAGCCTGCACCTCAGGACGAAAAATGAGGAAAATCCTATTTTCTGCCTGGCAGGATGGCTTCCCGTCTCCTGGCAACAGGGAACGGAGGCGGGTTGGGGGTGGGTTTGCCACCCGCCCCCAAATTCTGCAACTTTCCCGGCAATCCCACTTCCATACCCGCCTCCTCGGGACTGAGAAAATCCAGCCCAAAAGATCAGTTCATCTGTTTTTGGTGGTGTTGGTCGAGCGAGGATATTAACCAGGACACCAGGAGAACTCTTTGTTTTTAATTGAATAGCCCCATCTAAAACAGCTATATACTGCAATGTGAAAACAGTACTGGGGAGGTTTTGAGACCACTCAGCAGACAGAAACAGGGCAATAGCACTCCAAAAATAGTGGAAATGACCCACCGCCCCATTCCCCCCAATGGTGTGTCTGGCACTATCTGCCCAAGAGCCTACTCCTGGCCATCCAAAGCACCCCAAGTCAGGTGGTAGGCCTTTTCAATATGCAAATCAGGGTCCTATGATGTACATAGCAGCCCAATTGCCATTGTAGGACAGCAGTGAGTGAAGGTTAGCTGGTGGTTCAGCCGAAGTGGAGCCCAGAAGGTAACTTTAATTTATTTTTGTGGGGTTGGAAGGAGCAGGAAAGCTCCTAAGGGCTCCACAAAAAACAACCTAAGTCATTACCACACTGCTTCCCCCGCCTCCCCCAGCATCCTGAGAACAGGCCCTCCACCTTCCCTCCACACCTACCTTTTTCTGGTCCCGGAGGTCAGCTGAGCCACTGAAAATTGTGGTGGCACAGAGCGAGCAGCCTGCAGGGGCCACTCGTTTTACACCCACAACCTGACAGCAATGTTCCGCCTAAGGTGCGCAGCCTCATTCGCGAGGTCCCGCGTAGGCTGCTCACTAGCTGCTGCTGCTGGAAGAGATACAACAAATCTAATGGGACCATGCACGGAAAAAAAAATTAGAGGGAATATTGCCTGACACCCCTTTATTAATGAGGTTTGGCCCTCAAAATGGACCAGGCCTCCCATCGGCACTATCATGCAATTGGTAGCCAGTGTGCCCTGCGGGCAGAAAATGAGCAGCCTGGGAAAATAACCTGCATGAAGGGAAATCGACCCTATGTTTGGTATTGTGGAAGGATGTTATCAAATGAGCTGAAAAACTTTCATCCAAACTTATTTTGCAAGAATAATTCCAGCCCAGTATAAAGTAGCATTTCAAAAGTGCCAGGCAACCCGTTGAGTCTCTTAAGGACTTTATAAACATTTTACTCTAAATTTTTATTTAAGGAGAAAGCATGCACTTCTGCTCTACTACCATAACATTAAAAATGAGCTGCTTCAGGAATGAAGCTGAATTGTTCAGTGTGAGTCCCTGATCACTGTCTGAGGATGAACCAGACACTTCACAACTTTGGCGTCCTATTTGACTCTGAGATGAGCTCCTGACCACATAGCCGCTCCATCACCAAGACTGCCTACGTCCACCTCTGCAACATTGCCCGTCTCCGTCCCTGCCTCAGCTCATCTGCTGCTGAAACCCTCATCCATGTCTTTGTTACGTCTAGACTGGACTATTCCAATGCTCTCCTGGTCGACCTCACACCATCCATAAACTTGAACTCTTCCAAAACTCTGCTACCTGTATCCGAACTTGCACCAAGTCCCGTTCACCCAGCACCCCTGTGCTCGCTCACCTACATTGGCTCCCAGTCTTGCAATCCTCGATGTTAAAATACTCATCCTTATTTTCAAATCCCTTCACGGCCTCCCTCCTCCTTATCTCTGTAACCTCCTCCAGCCCTACAACCTGCTGAGATATATGCGCTTTTCCAATTTTGGCCTCTTGCAGATCCCCGATTTTAATGGTTCCACCATTGGTGTCTGTGCCTTCAGCTCCCTGGGCCTTAGGCTCTGGAATTCCCTCCCTAAACCTCTCTGCCTCTCTTTCCTCCGTTAAGACGCTCCTTAAAACCTACCTCTTTGACCAAGCTTTTGGTAAGTTGTCCTAATATCACCTTAAGTGGCTCAGTGTCAAATTTTGTGAAATACAGTCTGCAGTATAATTTAAATTCTGTTGACCGAACATTACACTCTACAGGTACCTGTCATACCACAGCTATAGTATAACCAAACCATAAGTTTACACTGATGGGTATTTTCATGCAGCCTATTTGATAAATTAATCAATTCACTTCCCAGCTAACACTTTTGAAGTATGATACATGACCTGAACAAAATGGCCCACCTCATAATGAAATGTATCCATTGAATTTTCTATCACAAACACCTATTAACACACAATGTCATCACAATGGTTCCTGTTCTCCCTATCTTCATTGTCTCAAGCCATTATTTTTCTTTTTTTTTCGTTTGCCTTGTGGTTATGATTTACTCCCTCACTATTATCAGCTGCCTGCTGTAAGAGAAAGTTAATGGGCTTCTTCGCCAATATTGTCTGATTACAAACTGATATATGCTGAAAGAGAACTGGATCTCATTCACTTGACACGGTGCATCTGTTGTAATCCCTATGCTTCTATTATTTGAACAATGTCCTAAAACTGGTTATCATGTGTTGGATCATTTAACAGCTTTACCAGCCTTACTTTTACGACAAGCAGAATATAATGGATTATATTTTACTCTGCCTGTAAAGTTAAAGAAAAGTTATTTCACTAAACTGGGGAGATTTACAGCGAAGGTTTTCGAATAGAATTTTTCTTTAACTTTATTCTACAAATGCCAAATTCTTTCTCCCTCTCTTTCTTTAAAATTATTTTATCTTTTTAAAAAACTATCAGGAAAGATTGAACAGGCTGGGGCTCTTTTCTGTAGAAAAGAGAAGGCTAAGGGATGACCTGATAGAGGTCTTTAAGATTATGAAAGAGTTTGATAGGGTAGACGTAGAGAAGATGGCCTAGAAATTGAGTGGGCTTTGCGCCCATTTTGCGGCGCTAGAGGTCATTGCGCTGGACTTACAGCCGGTTCAGAAATTCCCTGGGGCCCTACCATCGGCGGTAGACCGGTTGCGCTGCGCCGGCACCGATGACGTCATCGGTGTGCGCAGCGTCCCGGTTGCCGTGGTGACGGGCCCCAGCGCCGCAATTGAGTTGCGGCCGCCTCGCCCGTGGCAGCCGCAACTAAGACTCTGGCAACCGAGTCTTACAGGAGTTTGCGCCGGCGCATTAAGGTCGCGCGGCGGCTGGCCGCTTTCCCGCCGGCCGCCTGCCCGCACCTCCCTCCCCGGACTCCTCCACCCCCCCCCCGCGGAACAGATGCTTCTGGGCTGCGAGCCCGGCACTTCCCCGAGGTGCCGGGCTCATTTTTGTGAAGATTTTACCGGCCAGCAGGCGGGTGCAGGCAGCTCCTCCTTAACTGAAGGAGGAGGCCTGCACTTCCCGAGCCTGCCGCACCGCATCGGGCGCCGCAGCGCCGGAATAGCGCCGCAATGCGGCAGGTAGCGCCCATTTTCAGGCGCAAACACCCTTCAGTAGCGCCGGCAGCCGTTTGGGCGCGGCGCTACTGAATTTTTGGCGCGCGCAGGGGGACTTAGCGCCGGCGCTAACTTTCCGGCGCTAAAGCTCTGGCGCGGCGCCAACTGAATTTCTAGGCCGATGTTTCTACTTGTGGGGGAGGCCAAAACTAGAGGCCATAAATATAAGATAGTCACTAATAAATCCAATCGTGAATTCAGGAGAAACTTCTTTACCCAGAGAATGGCTAGAATGTGGAACTTGGCACCACAAGTAGTTGAAGTGAATGGCACAGATGCATTTTAGGGGAAGCTAGACAAGCACATGAGGGAGAAAGGAATAGAAGGGTATGCTGGTAGGGTCAGATGATGCAGGGTAGCAGGAAGCTTTTGTGAAGCATAAACGTTGGCCTAGACCAGTTGGGCCAAATGGCCTGTTTCTGTGCTGTACATTCTATGTAGCTCTATTTGAAACAGTCTGCTTTTATCTACCTTGTCACACCCTTTCTTCATTTTAAACAGCTGTATTATATCACCCCACAATCTACAATGTTCTAATGAAAAATACCCAGTTTTTCAATAATTTTATTTCCTCTTACCAGACAGCATCCCAGCAAATCTGTGTGGTGCCCTCTCTAAGGCCTCAATATTCTTCCTGTAGTGTGGAGCCTAGTACTGCACACAATACTCTAACTGAGATCTTATTAAGGGTTTATATAGAATCAAAAAGTCATAGAATGATACAGCACAGAAGGAGGCCATTTGGCCCATCGTGGCTTGAAAGAGCAATCCAATTAGTCCTACTTCCCTGCTCTTTCCCCATAGCCATGCACATTTTCCCCTGCACACATTTATCCAATTCCATTTTGAAAGTTATTATTGAATCTGCTTCCACCACCCTGTCAGGCAGTGCATTCCAGATCATAACAACTCACTGCGTAAAAAAAATTCTCATCGCGCCTCTGGTTCTTTTGCCAATTATCTTAAATCTGTGTCCTTTGGTTACCAACCCTTCTGCCACTGGAAACAGTTTCTTCTTATTTACTCTATCAAAACTCTTCATGGTTTTGAACACCTTTATTAAATCACCCCTTAACCTTCTCTGCTCTTAGGAGAACAATTCCAGGTTCTCTAGTCTCTCCACATAATTGAAGACCCGCATCCCTGGTACACATCTAGTAAATCTCCTCTGCACCCATTCTAAGGCCTTGACATCCTTCCTAAAGTGTGGTGCCCAGAAGTGAACTCAATGGGGGGAATTTTAACCGGCAATAATGGGTGGGTTAGGGTTGGGTGCGCAGTTAACTTCACAGAAAAATGAAATGCGGCCACAACCTGGCTCCAGCGCGACAACTTGCGGGTTTCACTGAGGCACGTTTGACTGCGTGTGAGTAACCTGCTTGCTGAAGTCACCCTGATCATTAGCGCAGGTGGGTGCGCTAATAATGCACTAACAATGCGCCAACAATGCACTGGTGATCGAGTTGGACTCCTTCATCCTTTCCGCTATTGTGGAGAGTGTATGTGGCACATCTGTCAGTGCCTGGCTAAGTTGCTGATGCATTCTCTAGCATTCTCCTTCTCAACGATGGCTCCCAGGATTCAACATATGTGTTCAGCTGAAAAGAGATTGGAGAGATTGGCATCCCGCCAACACAGATTTGCCACCGCTATCCCTGTCACCAGTGTCTGCTCGTGCTCAGTTGTGAGTTATGAATCACCACATGAAAACCCAAGTAACTCTTTAACTGGACCCACCGAAATGCGTGTATTTGAGCTAGTGCATGGCTGTATGTCCTGTGATGGTGCATCCTCAGAAGGAATGAGGTCCTCTGACGAATTGCCCTCATGCATGTCCATTAACACTTGCTGGACATGTGAAGGCCCTGAAAGACAAAAGAAAGGGATATGATTTAGTCATGGTAAAGTAATGATCTTGACAATCATCATACTCGGTCTTCTCATAGTTCAGTCATTGATGAAATAAAGTCAGCATGTGTGCCTGAGATGTTTGTAATTCTGTCACCAGCTATCTGCGAGTTCTTTGTCTCTTCATTTCTGATTGAGAGGGATGCAGATGTGCGACTTATCTCCAGGGCATCCTCCACTGCATCAGTGAGCAAGACTATTTGTGGCAGGCCACCTGCAATCCTATCCCTCTCTCTCACAGTTTGTGCTCTCTTCTCCTACAAGAGGTAAAAAAACTGATCTGTGAGTAATTAAAGTTCATGTATTTACCTGACAGTTGCAGTGCATTCCCTCCTGCTCCTAGAAACATAGAAACATAGAAGATAGGAGCAGGAGTAGGCCATTCGGCCCCTCGAGCCTGCTCCACCATTCAATGAGATCATGGTTGATCATCCAATTTCAGTACCCTGTCCCTGCTTTCTCCCCATATCCCTTGATCCCTTTAGCCTTAAGAAATATATCCAACTCCTTCTTGAATATATTTAATGAATTGGCCTCCACTGCTTACTGTGGTAGAGAATTCCACAGGTTCACCACGCTCTGGGTGAAGAAATTCCTCCTCATCCCTGTCCTAAATGGCTTACTCAATATCCTTAGACTGTGACCCCTGGTTCTGGACTCCCCGGCCATCGGGAACATCCTTCTTGCATCCAGTCTGTCCAGTCCTGTTAGAATTTTATAAGTTTCAATGAGACCCCCTCTCATTCTTCTAAACTCCAGCGAGTATAAGCCCAATCGACCCAGTCTCTCCTCATACGTCATTCCTGCCATCCCAGGTATCAGTCTGGTGAATCTTCTCTGCACTCCCTCCATGGCAAGAACATCCTTCCTCAGATAAGGCGACCAAAACTGCACACAATACTCAAGGTGTGGTCTCACCAAGGCCTTGTACAACTGCAGCAAGACATCCTTGTTCTTGTACTCGAACGCTCTCGTTATGAAGGCCAACATACCATTTGCCTTCTTAACCGCTTGCTGCACCTGCATGCTTACCTTCAGCGACTGGTGCACAAGGACACGAGGTCTCGTTGCACTTCCCCTTCTCCCAATCTATTGCCATTCAGATAATAATCTGCCTTCCTGTTTTTGTCACCAAAGTGGATAACCTTGCATTTATCCACATTATACTGCATCTGGCATGCTTCTGCCTAATCACCCAACCTGTCCAAATCATATTGGAGATTCTCGGCATCCTCCTCACATCACACACGCCCACCTATCTTTGTGTCGTCTGCAAACTTGGAGATATTACATCTAGTTCCCTCGTCTAGATCATTTATATATATTGTGAATAGCTGGGGTCCTAGGACCAATCCCTGCGGTACCCCACTAGTCACTGCCTGCCACTCAGAAAAGAGCTGTTTATTCCAACTCTTTGCTTCCTGTCTGCCAACCAGTTCTTTATCCAAGTCAGTGCCTTGCCCCCAATCCCATGTGCCTTAACTTTACATGCTAATCTCTTATGCGGGGCATTATCGAAGCCTTCTGAAAGTCCAAATACACGACATCCAATGGTTCTCGCTTATCTATTCTACCAGTCACATCCTAAAAAATTCCAGAAGATTAGCCAAGCATGATTTACCTTTTGTAAATCCATGTTGACTTTGTCCGATCCTGTCACTGTTTTCCAAGTGCTCTGCTATTACATCTTTTATAATGGACTCTAGCATTTTCCCCACTACCGATGTCAGGCTCACTGGTCAATAATTCCCTGTCTTCCCTCTCCCACCTTTTTTGAACAGTGGGGTAACTTTAACTATCCTCCAATTCATGGGTACTGTTCCAGAGTCTATCGAATGTTACAAGGTGACCAGCAATGCATCTACTATTTCTAGGGCCACTTCCTTAAGTACCCTAGGATGTAGATTATCAGGCCCTGGGGATTTATCGGCCTTCAATCCCATCAATTTCCCTAACACCATTTCCCTACAAATACTGATTTCTTTCATTTCCTCCCTCTCATTAGACCCTATGTTCTCCGACATCTCTGGGAGGTTATTTGTGTCTTCCTTTGTGAAGACAGAACCAAAGTATGTATTTAATTGGTCTGCGATTTCTTTCTTCCCCATTATAAATTCCCTTGATTCTGACTGCAAGGGACCTACGCTTGACTTCACCAACCTTTTTCTCTTCACATATCTATAAAAGCTATTACAGTCAGTTTTATGTTCCCTGCAAGCTTACACACACAGAATCACACAGAATCCCCACAGTGCAGATAGAGGCCATTTCGGCCCATCGCGCCTGCACCGACACATATCCCACCCTATCCCCGTAACCCCACGTATTTAATCCCCTAACACTAAGGGTCAATTTATCATAGCCAAATCAACCTAACCCACACATCTTTGGACTGTGGGAGGAAACCGGAGCACCCGGAGGAAACCCACGCAGACACAGGGAGAATGTGCAAACTCCACACAGACAGTCGCCCGAGGCCGGATTTGAACCCGGGTCCCTGGTGCTGTGAGGCAACAGTGCTAACCACTATGCCACCGTGCCCCCCTATACTCTCATACTCTATTTTCCCCCTCTTAATGAATCCCTTTGTCCTCCACTGCTGACTCCTAAACTGCTCCCAGTCCCCAGGTTTACTGCTTTTCCTGGCCAATTTATATGTCTTCTCCTTGGATCTTATGCTATCCCTAATTTCCCTTGTTAGCCACGGTTGAGTCACCTTTTTTGCTTTATTTTTATGCCAAACAGGGATGAACAAATTCTGTAGTTCATCCATGCAATCTTTGAATGTTTGCCATTGCCTATCCACCATCAACCCTTTGAGTAACATTCCCCAATCAATCCTACCCAACTCGCGCCTCATACCATCGTAGTTTCCTTTATTTAAATTCAGGACCCTAGTCTCTGAGTCAACTACTTCACTCTCCATCTTAATGAAGAATTCTATCATATTATGATCGCTCCGACCCAAGGGGCCTCTCAAAACAAGATTGCTAATTAATCCTTTACTCATTACATAATACCCAGTCTAAGATGGCCTGATCTCTAGTTGGTTCCTCGACACATTGGTCCAGGAAACCATCTTGTATACACTCCAGGAATTCCTCCTCCACAGTATTGTTACTAATTTGGTTAGCCCAATCTATATGTAGATTAAAGTCACCCATGATTGTAGTGTATGTACTTTGCAGAAGGAACTATATTCTGCAGCCCCTGTATACTGCAGTACCAGTAGTGACCACCCCTGTATATAAGCCTGTGCAGTGACTTTGCATAGTAGTTCCAGTTTTGTCTCCACTCAGTAAACACCTGTTGTAACCTACTCCTGCAGTCCGTGTCTCAATTACACACGGACATAATACTGGCGACGAGCAGATCCGAACTTACCTACAGTTCTGCACCACCTCATGGGGACCCATCCCTGAAGCGAAGTTGTTGGAGGTTGAGGCCAGAAAGGAGAAAGAAAAAAAAACAAACAGAAGAAACAGGCGTCGACCGTGGACAACCGCCTCTGATTCATCGGAGTTGAAGATTTGCAGGAGAGGCTGTCAAGAGCGGGGCTTGGTTATCCTGTCTATGGTGTTCCAGCTAATCGGGCTGGTGGCAGGTAGTACACTGATCCTTCCTGGGCTGCGGCGGGCTAGAGCTCGATCGGGTGGCTTTTCAACGGGGCCGAGCAGCGTTGTCGGGGAGAGGAGAGAGAGAGAGAGGGTGGAGTACACAGGGCACGGCCAGTGCTACGAAGCCAGGCAGCGTACAGACCCGAGAAGAGGGAGGAAAGTGTCCCGGAGGGTTTGCTCTGACGACGGGAAAATAAAAGAAATTAGAAGCGCAGAAAGCCACGAGGAGCTGCAGTTTGCCGCGGGGACCGCGGAGAGCGGCGTTAGCAGCAGCGTGGGGGGGGGAAGTGCGCGAAGACCATAGGGTGTCGCCATCAAGGCATAAAAATGCCAGCAACAGCGCTAGCAGCAGCGGAGAAGACAGAAAGCGCGGGAGGCACCATTTTGTTCAATCGGGGAAGAAGGCAAAGCGCGGGAGGCACCATCTTAGATTTCCAAGATGCCGAAGACTGGCAATATCACTGCCTTCGATAATGCAATAGAAGACTGGACCACGTATGTGGAAAGAGTCGAAGTATATTGCAAGGCAAATGAAGTAGCCGATGAGAAAAAGGCATCGGTACTACTAAACTTAATGGGCGCAAGAACGTACGGCCTATTGCAGAACCTGATCACTCCAGCCAAACCGATGGCGAAGATTTTTAACAAAATTGTTGATATCCTACAGGAACACCTAAATCCGACACCGCTGCTGATAGCAGAAAGATTTAAATTCCACAAGAGAAATCAGCATAAAGAGGAGAGCAATGCTGATTGCCTTACGGAACTACGCAAGCTATCAAAGCACTGCCAGTTCGGAGCAGGACTGGCAGATACCCTACGGGACAAATTTGTCTGTGGACTCCTGAGTGAAGGAACCCAGAAGAGGTTACTCTCAGAGAAAGAGCTGATGCTAGATAAGGCTTTCAGCGTGGCAGTATCATACGAAGCAGCAGCAAGGGGAGCTGCAGAAATACAGCAAAAGCCACAAGAATATGGCACCCATGAAATGACATGGGGATTTGAAAAATGTTAGCGCTGTGGCAGAACAACCCATGACCAGAGGGACTGCTGATCCAAGGACAAAATATGCAGGCAATGTGGAAAGATGGGACACATTGCACGAGTTTGCAGGTCTGGAAAGAAGACTAATGACAACAAAAAGGCTAGTAAGGAACAGTACAGGACAGTACAAAAGATGACGGACAGTAGTGCCGAAGACCAGAAGAGCGATAGTGAATCCGGGAACAAGAGACTAAGCTGTCTCAAACTTCACAATGTAATCACAGAAGAGGATCACCGAACCATTTGGGTCACCCTCATGATAGCAGGGTCCCAAGTCAAAATGGAATTTGATACAGGATCGGCTCTGAGCATCATGAATCGACGAGACTACGAGCGGCTATTCTCACACATACCCTTGAAAGAGACATCCATTGTCTTGAAGACGTATACGGGGCAGAAAGTATACCCCAGAGGAAAAATAAGGGTGCCTGTCGAATACAACGGCAAGGAAATACAGAAATTGTATCTGTACATACTGCAAGATGGTGGACCACCGTTATTGGGACGTGAATGGTCAGAAAGGTAAGTTTAGACTGGCACTCCATTCAGGCACTGACTGTGGTTGGTAAAAAGGATGACGCCGTCACACCTGGTCGATTGGCAAAAATCTTAGCTAACGCCAAAGAGGTATTTCAACAAGAACTTGGAACTCTTAAAGGCGTAACCGCCTCGATAAAAATAGAAGAGAATGCAATTCCCAAGTTTTTCAAAGCAACACCGGTACCGTATGCAATTCGCCCAGCCGTCGTGGCAGAGCTGGAGAATCGGGAGAATGCAGGCGTGTTATCTAAGGTAGACTGGAGCGAGTGGGCGACACCCATCGTTCCTGTCATGAAGAAAACGTTAAATAATAAGCCTGAGGAGCCAAGGAAAGTCCGCATCTGTGGGGACTTCAAGGTGACGGTGAACCCAGTCCTTCACACAGTGCAGTATCCTCTCCCGAGGATAGAAGATATTTTCACCTCACTATCTGGAGGGAAGCGTTTTACAAAAATTGACCTAGCACAAGCATATTTGCAGATGGAGGTTGAAGAATCCTCTCGGAAATATCTCACGATAAAGACTCACAAAGGTCTTTACCAGTATAATCGACTGGTATTCGGAGTAGCATCAGCTCCGGTGATATGGCAAAGAGCGATGGAACAAGTCCTGCAAGGGATTCCGGGGACTCAGTGTTACTTGGACGACATCCTAGTGACAGGTGAAGATGACAGTGAACACCTTGCCAACCTAGAGCAGGTGCTCACTAGACTGAGAGAACATGGGCTACGAGCCAATCGCCCCAAGTGCGAGTTTTTTAAGAAACAGATATCGTATTGTGGCCACGTGATTGATGAAGAGGGGTTACATAAGTCCCCTGACAAAATTGAAGCGGTAGTTAAGGCTCCAGCGCCTGAAAATGTGTCGCAACTGAGGTCATTCCTCGGATTGGTGAATTACTACCGTAAGTTTTTGCCGAATTTGTCGACAATTCTGCACCCACTGAACGCCCTACTACAAACTGGAGTAGCATGGAAATGGAGCGATGAATGTAAGCGGGCCTTTCAGAAGAGCAAAGACCTAATCACTTCAAGAGAAGTATTGGTTCACTACAACCCATCACTACCGATAAGACTGGCATGTGATGCGTCTCCCTACGGCATTGGAGCGGTACTGTCACATAAATTCCTTGATGGTTCAGAGAGGCCGATAGCTTTTGCATCACGCTCATTAACTTCAGCCGAGCGTAACTACGCCCAGATTGACAGAGAGGCCCTCAGCCTGGTGTGGGGGGTGAAGAAGTTCAATCACTATCTGCACGGTCAGAAATTTACTCTACTAACTGATCATCAACCTCTTGTCTCCATTTTCAACCCTCAGAAGGACGTCCCGATAATGACAGCACAACGGCTACAGAGGTGGTCCCTTTTCCTAGGGGCACACCAATATGACATCGAGTACAAAGGAACTAAACAGCATGGGAATGCTGATGGATTGTCGCGCCTACCGTTGCCGACAGTGGAAGAAACACCTGCAGTGGATCCTGTGGAGATATTCCACTCGACCATAGTTGAATGTCTACCTGTGACGAATGCAAACATAGAAAAGGAAACACGAAATGACCCGACGCTCTCCAGGGTCTATGATTTAACGGTGAAGGGATGGCCAGCACATGGCGAACCACTGCTGCCAGCATTCTCGCTGAGAAGAGAACAGCTGTCAGTGTGCAGAGGAACCTTGATGTGTGGATCCAGAGTAGTAATCCCACCCAAATTGCACAGATTAAAGTAACTACAATCATGCACAAATTTATGAACTTGACTCTATGGAAATGGGGAACACACGGCACGTCGAAAAAGGGGGAACACATTACGATTTAACCTTACTCCCTCCCCTAATACCTAAACTAAGTTTCGACTTGAGGAACTCGGGATCATGCTCACCACTATCAGAATCGCAAAAGGAGGGGTTCGCAGCCTTTCTGGCACAGCTTTCCGTCGTCACGTGGATTTGGAAACTTCTGGCGCAGCTTGTTTTTCTCTCTCTCTCAGGCGATGAGGCAGTGGACACAGCCTCAGTGAGCGCTCATCATGGCTGAAATCCACCAAGTCTGTTGTGGATTTGGGTTCATGGAACAGAACAACACCTCGATGGAATGTTGAGGCACGGAAGTGCTAGGCCCGGAGTGTCCTTTTCTCCGGCCTGGATCGTCGTTTTCCCGAGGGTGTCTTCTCCTTCGGCCTGGGTCGTCGATGATCTCCCGACAACAGCACCCGGGCCACCCTCGTCGTCTTCCCGTCGTGGCCGAGCCTTGTCTGGCTGAACACCGACCACGTTGTCTTTTCACCGAAATTGTCCGTCCGAAGCGTCTTTAAAAAGAAGAAGCGTCTTGATCGATTCCGAAGCTACCGAAGTAGAAGAGACGCTGATGGACTTTTCAAAATCCATATTTATACCCTTTTTGGGCCAGCCTTATCTCCCGCCAGATCATAGTCCAGTCTTTGTAAGATTTTGGCGGGCAGAAATCTCTGCAGGGGCGCTTTGTCTTGTAACGGGAGCCGGTGATAACTTAACTGGCCTTCCTGTCCGATAATGTCTTTTAATGTCTTTTACATTGTCACCGTGACTCGGTTCGCATATTGATCGGTCTGGAGATTTCCCTTGATGGCTGTTAAATGGTTTCTCCTTTGTACATTAAATGGGTTTAAGTGTTCATGCATTGTCCGCCCATATCTTGATGGGCCCCATCCTGCTTGCCTGAAACTGTCTTGTACTTAGAATCCATTGAATATGTATGCTGTTTCCCTGAGTTTCGGTTTCCCGATACTGGCTTTCGCGGGCTCACTGTCTTCAATCCACAAGCCTGTCTGGCTTGCAGTAACAGAAATCAAATGGTCCAGAAACTGATCACGAGGCCCGGCGGCCATTTTGTATGCCCTTTTATCAAAGGTTTTTCTGTGCAAGCTTACTTTAGTCAATAAACTGTCTTATTTTATCCTGTTTTCTTGCGTGATTATTGCTGAAAATTTCGAATCTTACATCCATCCCTGGAATCATTCTAATCCTCTAGATATAAAGCCCAGCATTCCATTAGCCATTTTGATTATTTTCTGTACCTGTCCATGACACTTCAATAATTTATGTACATGGACCCCTAAGTCTCTTTGGACCTCCACTGTTTTTAAATTTTCACCATTTAGAAAGTACTCTGCTCTACCCTGTTTAGGTCCAAAGTGGATAACATTTGCATACACTGAAATCCATTTGCCACAGTTTTGCCCATTCACTTAATCTATTAATATCTCTTTGTAATTTTATGCTTCCATCTGCACTGCTTACAATGCCACCTATCTTTGCTTAATTGGCAAACTTGGATATGTGACTCTCTATCCCAGCTTCTAAATTGTTAATAAATACAGTGAATAGTTGAGGCCTCAACACAGATCCCTGTGGGATACAACTAGTCACATCCTGCCAATTAGAGTACCAGCCCATTATTCCTACTCTCTGTCTCCAGCCGCTCAGCCAATTTCCGAATCAGGTTGTAAGATTCGCACAATTTCTGCATTTCCCCGAAGGCTGTTATTAATAAACGGGACACTGTGTGGACATTTTAAATTAAAGAGGGTAGCCAAGATGGTGTCCGTGCCTCGTGGCAGAAAGCCTGTGGGATTTTAAAATGGATTCTGCAATGCAGACAGCTTGGGAAAAATCAAAACTAAGGCTGCAGGCTTTCTGTGAAGAGGAACTTTGTATTTTGGTACCAGATAGGACTGAATTACGCATTAGACTGAATTGGAGACAAAATCTAAATTCAGTTTAGGCCTATAGTTAAGGCCATCAAACAGTCTGCATATATTATCGGAAACAGATTAACACAGCCATCGAGGCTGGACAAGCCCATCAAGGAACTTTCAGGACAATACAAGTCAATTATTGGGCCGGTAGATGTGATTACCGGCCATCTAAAAACAAGTTAGTATGAATTGCTACCATTATTTTAAACTAGCCCGCCAAAATTAAAACAAAGAACTAACCTGATTTGGCGCGAAGATAAGGGTTTTCGACGAAGGTATAATTGAAGGACCCGGGTAGCATTGGGCTGGTAGGTTCGTGCAGAGAGTTCATGAGTTGGTGTCCAAGATTGTCAGGTGCATTCGTTGGTTGGCGTGCTGGTGCTGCTCCTCGGCCCCTCGCCCTCGTGGCTGCCGCTCTTTCCCCGTCCCGCGCTTACCCCCTGGCCTTTGCCCGTGCCCTTTTCCCACTCCACCTGGAATCGCCCCAGCACCGGCTCGGGCGGACACGGACAAGTTCAGGCCAGGTGAGGCGGGACGTGATGCGGGGAGAAGGGAAAACCACGGAGGGGCAGACCGGCTGAAGAAGACCAAACGAGGGGAGGCTTTGAATCATCGGGCCTTCAGCCTCGGCCAACCTTCGAATATCTGCACACCAACTCAAACTGGCGGCTGTCAACGAAGAATCATCTCTGCAAGGTAAAGTACCCAAACAGACACTTTGACTTTGGGGTACGCGAACCTGGACAACGCCCTTGCAGCGCCCGAAAACCACGTGCCGACGGCAGGCTCCAGAAAGTACCAAGAGCGAACCCCGAACCCAACCGCTGTTTGAGTCTAACAAACCTTTTGATTGGTGAGCATGAAGTTCAGACCCCTCATAGCTTAATCTAGTTAGGTATAGGAGGTGGGATAAAGATAAGGGGATTGTTAAGATAGTTGTGTTCCCTCAATGTGCCATGTGTTCCCCATTCCCTCTATAAGTATATAAGTATTATTATGATTCTCTTGTAATCTTTGCCTGTAGAAGTGTACACTAATAATTCTTTTCCATGAGATTGTATTAAGTTTTTTTTCCTCTTCAATAAAATCTTGGTTTTGTTTGCATCCAACCACCTGTCTACTCGAGTCTTCTCTGTACGGCCGCCTTGTACCTAAGTCCGGTGTCTAGAACCCAGGGGCGTGGGAGTGATTCGAACCGCTCACCAAAACAGTCAGAGGCATAACTGACTGGGCGCACGCACGCGCCAAGAAACACCACCCACACGCCACCCCTTACAGAAATGGCGGCCATGGCAGGAGACAGGCAACAAGGTTGCAATACAGTAGACAATGGTTCGGATGAGCGACCCGTGATGGAGGAAAGGATTTCTGATTAGGTGTTTAGCAAGGTGAATATCACTAAGAAGTGGATCAGCACTCTGTTAAGGGCTGGGCGTCCGATAGATGCAGCAGCTAAGTGGACAGAGGGAAAGGAACACAAGAAGTCCTTAGAGAAAGCAGTTTGGCTGATGTGCTTTAAAAAGCAGGTCCAGCTCTTGGATGGGCTCATTGCAGCACAGGCAGTCGAGTTAAGGGAGTCAGCCCTGGAGATCCGGGATAAGGCTCTCGCAGGGGAGAAGTTATTAGTAGCTTTGCAGGCTCTGAACCGAGAGAGTACATTTAGTAGGAGAACACAAGGCCCAGTTGGAGTACCCACGGTGCCAAGTCACCGAGGCCAAGGGAAATGAGTTAAGGTTGCGGGAGAAAATCGTCCGCTTGGCAAGGCAGATCAGGGAACAAGAACAGAGAGTGCAGGAGGTAAAAGCCACTTATAAGCTAGCGAATGAATAGGGGTTTGAGGAGGCAGACCACGGCCCCTGTAAAGAGAAGATAGAAAATCTGAGCTGGGCCATCCAGAGGGCAAAATGCATGGTATGCCTCATATGCCCAAAGGCAGGCCAGGCAGATTTTATGGGGAACGAGGGGAGGACAGTTCCAATGTCACCGGTGGTGCCTAGGGACGACCCGGTTGAGAGAGAGGAGACCACACAGCCACCACCCGTAGCGCCAAGTTTCAGCAAGGTTTGGCAGCAAGGGGGGGCGGAACCGGTGGTGGAACCAAAGTGGAGCCAGAGGTGGAGGTGGAGGTAGAGCAACCCCCACCCGAGAGGCCAGAGCCAGGACCGATGTACCCAGCATGGCATCGGAGGTTCGGCTCAACCACCGATGGCGACAATAAGGGACCCCTCCTAAATCAGTTCGCATTACCCTTTAACACCCAACAGCTCAGGGTTATGGTCAACCATATCCCGAAGCTTTCCGCCAAGGGAGACCCCTCGATCCACTTCAGGGAAATAGAGCAGACCGCCAGCGTCAACGGCTGCGATGACGCTGAGAAGGCCAAAATGCTGCTATTCTCCCTGGAGAGTAATCTCCTCCAATCCCTCCCTGACGAGTGTAAAAGGGGGCAGAGCGGGTATGAGGAGCTTCGAGATGCAGTTCTAGAGGCCATGGGGATGGATGAGGGAAGTCCCTTCTCCCGCGTGGAGAAGACGATCCAGCTTTCTGGGCAAACCCCGCAGACTTTTGCGGACCGGCTGTGGCCGGTGTACTGGAAAGCTTGCCCAGGGATGCCAGGCCGGACGTTCCTGAACGGGGATTCCCTGACGCATTGGCCCCGTTGCCTGGTGGCGAACAGCTTGCCACAGGTCCGGGCCAAGGCAGAAGCCTGGTTCGACCCCAAAGATCCCCAGACCACAGAGCTCACGGTAATTAGGCAGCTCACTCTGGCCTACAAAAACAGCAGGGGAACCGATGCACACCCACCCAAGGGGAAGGTGCATGAGATAAAACCAGGAGTGCAGAGTAGAAAGGAGTGGCACCAGGAAGGGAGTAACCCCCCAACACCAAGACCAATTGTTACGGGTGTGGGAAGGATGGTCACTGGCGGAAGGAGTGTAAGAACCCTTGGAAGGATAACAAGGGGAAGCATCCCACAGCCCCAGCCCAAAAGGCAGGTGTAGGGACCCCTTCCGCAGAGGTCGAGTCACTTTTGGATGCCATGTGTCCCCTACTGACTGGCCAGGGGAGAGTAGCAGCCACCACCGGTGCACTCACCCCATCAGCCCCATCCAACCCACAACCGTGACTGGAGCCGGCGCAGCCTGTGTATTTGTGTTCACTCCGATACGATGAGTGGAGGAGACCACTTTTGGAGATAGAGGTGGAAAAGGTGAAAGGCACCTATCTGTTGGACACGGGGGTATCGCGCACCGTGATCTACTCAGCTAATCCCATCACCTCACCTCTCTCCAGTGGGGTCCCATACAGTCTATCGGGGTTCACGGGTAGGGAACAGGCTGGCTCAGTCTCCATCCCGCTCGCCATTCGGATAGGACCACTCCGCTCCAAGTGGATGTGTGTCCTGATGAAATGAGACGTGGCAGATGGAAGAGGGGTCCTGAGGGCCGACTTTATCATAGGTCACGGGATCCTGGTGGATTTGAGGAATCACTGCCTTTGGGGGGCAGGAAAAGTAAAGAACGGTGAGATCGTAGTTATCCCGGGTAAGGAAGGGAAGGGGACCCTCTGCACCATGAAGCCCAAAGAGGATTATAGCCTCGGGCTCATGGTCAGCAACACCCCACCCGAGTTCCACGCATTTGTGCAGGCCCACCTGGCCACATTTGCCACTCACAAACACGACTGCGGGTGGGTCACAGGGTTTCAGGTCAGCGTAGACAGGGACCCCATGGCCCAACCACAGAAACAGTATAACTTCCCCAGGGAAGCAGAGCTGGACATAGAAGCAGCCATGTCCTCGTTAGTGCAGCAGGGAGTTCTGAGACCGATAGCTACCCACGTGAATTTTCCGTTATGGCCGGTCAGGAAGCCGGACAGTTCCTGGAGGGCCACGGTGGACTATCGGGTGCTCAATAGCACCATCCCAGCCTGCGCACCCACAGTAGCAGCAGTTGCCAACCTCATCGGGAGTATACCAGCATCCGCGACCACTTTCACGGTGCTGGATATTTCAAATGGGTTTTGGTCCATCCCTGTAAGGAGGGAGGATCAGTACAAGTTTGCCTTTACGTTTAAAGGGCAACAGTACACGTGGAACTGTTTGCCACAGGGCTTCCACAACAGCCCCAGCATTTTCCATCAGTGCATGGCCAACAGTTTAAGGGAATTTAGCCAGCACAGACAGTTGGTCCAATATGTGGATGACCTGCTCCTGTTCACCGATTTGAAAGAGGAGCATGGACCACTATTGGCCGAACTGCTGGAGCTGTTAGGACAGAAGGGTTTCAAGGTAAATCACAAGAAAGCGCAGATCAACCAGCAGGAGGTGAAATTCCTCGGTCTGACCGTGCGCGCTGGAGAAAGGGCCATAGATCAGGCTGGGGAAGGAGAGTCCCGGGACCCCTGTCGGGCAGGCCCGGAAGCCGCAGTCCGGGACAAGGGAGGCACACGGGGGGTAGTTTTGGCCCCGGACCCAAAGCGGGTCCGGGCCCAAGATCCCATCTGTAAGACCGTCCCGGTGAGGAAAAAGAAGGGGGAACCCCTAGAATGTCTGTTCAGGGCAGCGGACAAGCCTTCAGCACAGGTTTTAAAACAGGCCACTGGTTACACCAACCAATGTAAGCTGTTTCAGCCTGAAAGGGGAAAGCAGCCAGTTGCAAAAAGGTCTGAGGATAAAGATCCTCAGCCCGCAGCAAGAGCAAGCTCACAGACTGCACAGGCAGGCGCTGTGGCTTTTTTGAAGGGAGGGACCATCCCACCCATCGGTTGGGACACTCCCCCACTCTTCTGGGATCCAGACGAGGGGGAGGGACCTGAGGGCGAAAACCCCGCCCCGGACCCAGCCATGGGACCTGGGGGCGGAGACTCTCAGCTCGCAGCAGCAGGCTGTGAAAAGTTACCTGCCCCCAGTCCAGGTTCGGGAGGGGTCAAGCCTGGGAGAGCAGCGGTTTGGGTAAAAGGCCCAGCGCCAAAGCCCCCAGAAGGTCCCCACGGACACCCCAGCCGAGAAAGCCATGGTCACCAGCCCTCCAGTTACCAAGGGCCGCCCCTCAAGCCAGGGAGAGGTCCAAGGACAGAGGTCCTCAGCCAGCAGCCACGGGCTGTGGGGGATGGGCTGCGGGGGACCAACAGTGCAGGACTGCGCGGTCACGCCGGGGGTAGCGGCGAGCCGCAGTCCGACAAGGGATTAGTCTGGCCGCCCGGAGACGGGCGGCGGATGTATATAGTTTTGGTTTAAGTTTAAGTTTCAAGTAAGGTGTAATTAGTTAGCTTATGTTTGGGTGTTTATAATTTAAGTTAAATAAGGTGATGGGTAGTTTTATGTAAGTAGTCTGTTAAGAGTGTATATTTGGGTCGAGGTCGCGGGACACGACCATGCCTCACCAAGCTAGAGAATCTCTTTGGGAGCTGGCTGCATGTTTTTACATCTTTTTGCAGAAAGATTTTCGGGATGGAATGGATCGTGATCCTATTCGCCCTGATGGAATGAGCGCGGAGAGGAGGAGCGACGTCCAGGACTCACACATCTACGGGTGTTTGGGAGACAAGGTGCCCCTGGCGATCAACAGGAACGGCGAACGGGATGCGGAGGAGACCACCGTCTACTTCCACGAGGGAAGATGGCCAGGATGGTTGGGGTCCAATTCGTCTCAGTACTCCAGCCAAACTGGATTCACGTACGGGGAAGCCTCCCTCCTGTGCCCCCGGGTGCGAGTCGTTACCACAAGCGTCAGCGTCACCATTGGAAAGCGAATATGTTTGACTTGTAAAAGACACATTCCACTGGATAGGTGGTGGTGGCTCAGGAAGTTGAGCAAGGACATGAGGAACCCCGAAGTCGAATGGGAACGTTTGGGATACAACACCCATCGGACAATTACCGGGTCTCATGGTGGACTAAGCGTGTGTTGGGATAAGTGGTGGGAACCGGATCAAGGGATTTACATCTGTATGTGAGTGTCAGAGACGGTCTGTCCCGTAGGCGTATTCATTATGTTCCACCGGCAGTGGCACAACACCGGGAAGGGGATAAGGTGGGATGCCAGCCGGAAGGTGTGTGCGGTCCCGTATTCCCAGATCTCAGTCAACGCCACTGAGCTGGTAACCCGCCTCTGTAAGCCCCTGCCCATGGCGCAGGTGGCGAGGTTATCCAGGGAAGATTGCCCCACCACCACCAAGGGACCTGGGAATGGGTTGGTACTAGTCCCCACCGATCAGATGCTCTACCAGGGGATACACTACGCGGTAGCCTCCGTGATTTTAAATCTCACGGAGGTACATTTACCAGAGTGGTGCCCCAAAGAAACAGAGCATTTATACCAGGCCCTATTAAAGGACATGTTCAAGAAGTTTTATGGGTTCGATTTTGCCCACGTGGACAAGACCGAACTCTACACCACACACCGAGAATTTTTGGGCAATGCAGGGAGACAAAGAAGGGGTGTATGGAATGATGTTTTTACTGCGTTTAACGCTGGGTCCTCTGTCATCAACAGCTTGGATGACATAGAGCTGAAGACCCAGATAAACGGATTAAAAACACAGTTAAAGAGGATATTGCTGGATGATAACAAGGTAGTGGGCTCGGAGTTACATGAGGACCAGGCCGTGACAATGGCAGGCTCCAGAGAGCACCAAGAACGAACCCCGAACCCAACCGCAGTTTTGAGTCTAACAAACCTTTTGATTGGTGAGCATGAAGTTCTGCCCCTCATAGCTTAATCTAGTTAAGTATAGGAGGTGGGATAAAGATAAGGGGATTGTTAAGATAGTTGTGTTCCCTCGATGTGCCGTGTGTTCCCTATTCCCTGTAAAAGTATAAGTATTATTATGATTCTCTTGTAATCTTTGCCTGTAGAAGTGTACACTAGTAATTCTTTTCCATGAGATTGTATTAAGTTTTTTTTCCTCTTCAATAAAATCTTGGTTTTGTTTGCATCCAACCACCGGTCTGCTCGAGTCTTCTCTGTACCGCCGCCTTGTGCCTAAGTCTGGTGTCTAGAACCCAGGGGCGTGGGAGCGATTCGAACCGCTCACCAAAACAGTCAGAGGCATAACTGACTGGGCGCATGCACGCGCCAAGAAACACCACCCACACGCCACCCCCTACAAGGTCAATAATTTACCTTCAATTTCAGCAACTTCAACTTTTGCTAACATTCTCTTATGAGGGACTTTATCGAATACCTTTTGGAGGTCCATATAAATAATATCCATAGACATTCCCCTGTCCACTAATTTAGTCACCTCTTCAAAAAGTTCAATCAGGTTCATCAGGTATGACCTACCCTTTACAAGTCCATGCTGGCTCTATCTGATTAGCTGAAAATGTTCAAGGTCTTCAGTCACCCTATCCTCAATTATAGGCTCTAGTAATTTCCTGACTATAGATGTTGGGCTAACTGGTCTTTAATTCCGTGGTTTCCCTCTCTAGCCATTCTTAAATAGTGGAGTGAAATGTGCAATTTTCCAATCTAAAGGAATGGTTCCTGAATTGACAGAACTTTGGAAGATTATACAAATCACCGCATGGCCTCATCACCTCTTGGCTTTTATGTTCTATACTGTTTGTGATAATAAGAATTTCATTCACTCTTTTTACAGCCTTATCATCCTTTGATGTCCTGTCAACCTGTATCCTCGAATCTCTCTGCTCTTTCTCAGCACCATTTAGAGTATAATTACTTCTATTATTTTTTTATTACCAAAATGTATAATTTCACACTTACTAACATCAAATGCCATCTGCCACTATTTAACCCATTCCCTCATCTGATGAATATCCCTTTGAAGCTGCCTGGAAAAATCTGCATCTTCATCTACACATCACCCCATGACCTCACCCATCCTATCTCTGCAATCTCCTACATCCCCTCCCACACCCTTCAATCCTCAGACTCTGGCCTTAAGTGCAAACCCCTCTCCGTTCTCTTATTGATGGCAAAGCGTTTGGCTACCTCAGCACTACTCTCTGGAACCCCATCCCTAAACCCCTCCATCCCTAAACTCCATCTACTTCTCCATTCACCTTTAAAACGCTTCACAAAATCATCTATTTGATTAAGCTGTTAGGCACCGCTCTAATTTCGCTCCCCATGGCTGCATACGTCTATCTGTGAAGCACCTTGACGCTTGTTGTTAATATAGTTTTTACAAAGCGTATGCAAGGGGTATGTCTGGTGATCTGTGTCACTGGTCATGTCTGCTCAATATTTTTATGTTTTTAATTGTAAACTATAATCTTGGTGTCTGCTGCAGCACTGTGCAAACATGTTAAAAATGGGAGCTTTTCAGTGGAAGATTCTGAGTAGGCAGTTTCTGGCTGCTCCAGGAGTTTGAACCCTCCAAACTCCCTTAAGAATACAATTTTGACAGGTTGAATTATATAAATCTCTAGACGGTTGAGTCTCTGACGGAGGACATATTTCATGTATTTTCTATTCTAGTTGTATTGCAGACGATAATTTAATATTGATCATAATCCACGTGCGTACATTGTATTTTGACTGACGTCACCCTGTTATTCATTGACAGTTTTGTAAGTCCTGCCTTCACACTGCAGCGCATGGCCGATTAGCTTGTTTCTAGGAAGCTACTTGTCTTTATACTGACTTATGCCAGTACTCAGTTAGCTAAGAGACGTACATCACAAGCAAAACGCGATTGAACAATACTTTATTTAATGCAAGTAAATTGAATACACTTTATTACTGATACAGTTTGATAGTAATCATTAGAGCGCCTCATAGTACAAGCACGGACACGAATAATGTGCAACAGCCGTGTTACACTGTGTTCTGTTCGGACATGGACATTCATTTAGAAGGAAATTATTCCGAGAAAGGGCAATTAGCACTGCGGTATCCCGAAGAAATTCCTTAAAAACTTGCTTGGATCCAAAAGAGAGCAGCTAATGTATAAGCAACCTGGTAAAACAAAAGATCAATCAAAATCAGTTTTTGAGCCGCCTTAGACTTTACATTGGATAAGGCAACTCTTTATTACTATTAGCAACTTTTAAAATGTGGTCTTGGGATGTGGGCGAGGCAATATTTATTGTCACCTCGTGTTGTCCTGAGGGCATTAAGAGTCAACCACATATGTACGGTACATGAAATGTGCGTGTTAGTATATACACATTATTATAATGCTATCTATGTATTTCAAAACTAAATCCCTCTGTGTTTTTAATTATGATAAATCTTTATGGACTGGAATTCCAATCGTGGTAACACTATGCAAAATCAGTATTTCAACACTACGGGCTCTTCTACATACTGGATTGAACCTCTTTTACCTTTAAATGCCGGAGATCTGAGTGCAGTTGCTGTGCTTGAATGACGCCTGCCCAATGCCGATTAGATGTTAGACGATGAACTACAGTGAGTCTGTGCACCGGGCGAGTCCCTGGCCGTCCGCTGACTTGAGTCTATCAGATCACGCACTGGGACTGCCCAATGTCCGATCTGCTAACCGCTCCGACGAACTGTTGAACCTCATGCGCTTAATGTTGGTGAGATGTTTCTTGATCAGACTCTGAAGCTTACTCTTGTCTTTCATTAGACTGGTATAGGAGCTGGGTGCTGACACCGGGTAACTCGGGCGGCTGGGGCTTGTGATGGTTTCCCAGGACGCCGATCTGTTCGCCCTGCTGACTGGGGTGTGGGAATGGATGGAGCCAGTGGGGTTCTGCTGTTTGAGGTCACTGAGGGGACTGGAGCAGCTCCTGCCCAGCGCTGTGCTCGTCTTCCTGATGTTCGGCAGTGTTCTGATATCTGCCACGTCGTGTTCAAAGAAAAGTGATTCTTTCCTCCTAATGTGAGGGATTTCCCCGAGGGCGAGGAAGCCGTAGGGGGTGGTGATTTTCTGGAGATGGGGCAGGGACATGGCAGCTCTGGTGGCGGGATCTGAATGGTCAGCCGCCCTCTCCGGGTCACCAGAGAACAGATCGCCATCCGCGCAACACAGTGAAGACTTTTTGCACAGACTTGCCCTCTTCAGAAGACGATCTCTCTTGACACGCGGTTCAGAGCAACTCCTCCCGGAGCTGGGAATTTCGCACGATGGGCAAAGCAAGTCTGGTGACGGGGAGCCTTTCTCTGCTTCCTGCTGTTGGTCCCCTTGGCCGTGGACTTCCAAAGAAGGGATGAAGAACTTCGGGATGCGATCAGGAGTCACCATGACGCTGAAAATGTCCTTGGACCTCTTGGAAGTGACTGTCTTGTCTCCCGGGGGAGGTTTGGTGCTTGCATTTTTCACGTTGGCCCAGGTCAGCATACTTTCTATGGTACTTTTGAAGGAGATGTAGGGCGCCGTGGACAGCATGAATGCACGGGCTCAAAGTCTGCTGAGACAGTTGGTGAAAGTATCTGAGGGAAGCGGCTTACTGGAGCTATTTTAAGTGATCCTGACAGGTAACGTCATTGAGTAACCCTGCGTCAGTGACATCCTTACCCGAAATGACTAGCGCTCGGAATCCAGCCCCTCTGCATCTTGCAATTCCTGCTGATGTAGAGTACGTGCACACACACGGCAAGTCAAACACAACAACACACAGCAGGTCCACAGACGTGCTATTTAAGATAAACACAAGCCCGCATTCCTTGTTTAAAACAAACTCCACGACGCCAATGGGGTGCTTTAGGAGCCAGGGTTCCAGGAGTTAGAAGTGAATCAGGTGCAATCCCTGAACCTGTATTGCCAAGCCATCTGCTGCCGGTTATGAAACTGCTTCTTGCCATTAATGAACATATCAGTGTTAAGAGGTTGTGGAGTCACACACCTTTGCCTGCTCTTTTAATGTGAAAGGAATGCGTTTGTATTTTGGTAAAAAATAGTTTCAGGATGTTAAATGAAGATAACTTTATCAACGGATGATTGCTACTGATTTGACTAAGTTTAGTTCTGTTGTGAAACGTTACGGTGCTTAACGGGCACAGCCTGGTAAAGCCGGCTGTGAAAAGCACAATGTACTAATAATACAGCGTGAAAAACCACTCCCCCACCATTCAGTGCAAGACCAGCCGGTGATCACCTCTTCATTATAATACTGAGGTTCTCAATCATACATCAAAAAAACACAAATTTGTTTAAAACATTCTACCGGTCTAAATTTGCTGGGGAAAGCTAAGACAAAATTGCATTTATATGGATCCTTTCACGTCCGCGGGTCGTCCCAAACTGCTTCACTATCAATGAAGCACTTTTGAAGCGATCACTGTGAGCAAACCCAGCAGCCAATTTACCCACAGCAAGATCCCACAAGTAGCAATGGCATACATGACTCAATCATCTGTTTTTGGTGATGTTGGTTGAGGGATAGACATTTGCCAGGACACCAGCAGATCTCCCCCACTCTGCTTGGAATAGTACCATGGGAACTTTTCCACCCATCTGAGAGACCAGACAGGGTCACGGTTTTAATCCTCATCCAAAAGAGGGCATCGCTAACAATCCAGCTCTCCTTCAGTATGCACCGAAGGGGAGTTGGACAATCATTATGGAGGGGCTCAAAGCTGAATGGCAGATACATTTGAATGTATTGTGTTAAATCACTTTGAGCTTTGAAACACCAAAACAAGGACCTGTTATATCCAAACACAATTGGATATGAAAACTGACCAGTAGACCTTCCAGAGGTGTGTACCCAAAACGTCACCTGGGTGTTTGAGGTGCACTAACACCTGTTCTTCCCCATGGTACAATCAAGCTACTTATAAAGATGTACAAGTTGGAAGAAGGTGAAACTCTGGGGACGATTTTCCCACTGGAGGCGAGATTAAGGCGGGTTTCAGTTTGGGTGGGTTTGAAACCCGCCTCCACTGATAGGCTTCACAAATTTGCGATTTTCCCCTGATTGTCCACTTGATTTCAGAGGTGTGAGATGCCCTTGGTCAATCAGTGTTTTGGGACTGAAACTCGCCTCTGTTGACATCACTTTTCCAGTCTGATTTTATGGCTTCTTGCTCCCTTGGCTCATTCCACAGCATTTCTGCATCTCCTGCACCACCTCCAACAGCTTTTGCGAAACCACTATGTCCAATTCCAAGGCAAGGGCCTACCCGAGGCTCTCAGATGAGGTGCTGCAAATGTTGTTTGAGGGGGTGAGAGCTAGCATGGAGGTGCTCTTCCACTCATCTCGGAGGAAGAGGCCTGCCAAAAAAAACAAGGCTGTGTGGGTACAGCTGGCAAGGGATATAACCTCCAGATCTGTGTGCAGATTGGGAGACTGTTTCTGTGTATTGATGAAATGCCATCCCTGTTGGAAAGCATTAAAATGATTTGAAGCCAAAATGTTGCCATTATGCCATCTGTTCATTCGCCTTAATCAGCTCCACATTGCAGGCACCACCACACTTGCATTGCCAGGTGGTGGCCTGAGTGAAAGGAGGCCAGAGAGTCATGTCCATTGTCAATGATGTCCTAGGATGGAGCAAAGGACATGTGCCAACTTGAGCAACCTATGCAAATCTGGCCATGATAAGTTCATCCCTTGCATCCTGGGCCCTGACCTCCTCCTCCTCCTCCTCCAGATCCTCCTCCTCCTCATGCTTATCTGAGGTCCATGCAGAAAGAAAATGAATGGTTCCCATGCTGCTTGTGGATGCCTCCTTTGGGGAAGCGCTCATTGCAAGCGGGGTAGGGTCTTCCAAGGATGTTCCACAGTTGATGGAATCAAGCTGCAGCACCTCTGACTTTGGAAGGCCTTCTAAAAGTGCTCAGAGACTTTTTAAAGCCAAGGTCTGGCACCTGCAAGTAATCCTTGCTGCAATAAATGATGTCTTGTTAGACCTACAGCAGTGAGGAGGCCACCCACGAGTCAACCCACCAGGTTTACCTGGCATGGTTTAGGAGGTGCGTGGATCACACCGAAAAGCTGGAAAAATCACAAGGGCCTCTCAAAATAGGCTAAGAGAAGCCCTTAATGAGCATTTAAGGATGTTAAATAGTACAATGACCAGCTGGAGGTGGGAGTGTTTCCCGACCTCCAAAACCAGCACCGGCAAAATCCCACGGAGGTGGGTTGGAGGTGGGTTCCGAACCCGACCTCTTTGAATCTGATTTTCCAGCCTTTTTTGCCTCAAAACCCGCCTCCTCCGACATCAGAAAATCACCCCCTCTGTTTCTTAAAACTGCTCCACATGCTGTCACTTCCAGTAGTGCAGTCCATACCAAGGAGGACAGTAAGTGAATGAATAGTCAGTAATTCACCAACCCAGAACAATGGACTCAATCTTGAATGAGATATATAATCAGAAGAATAAACATTCTTGATGGGCCACTTGTGGTACCAGTTTCATATCAATTCAAAACAATTTTGGTGTGCAATGACTTCAAGCCAACAGTATAACTTGGAACCTAGACCAGCAATCTGACTGCAGACTGTATTAATGCCAAGAGGTGTGGGGCTGTCTCCAAGTGGACAGCTGCAGTCTGGTGCAAAGCAAAGTTTAAAATGTTTTCAAGTGGCCATTTAATGAAGCACACATTGGCAGAGCACTATTGTTGCTCCTCCAGCAATGCAGGAGTCAGCAGTGTAAGGTGAGTCTTTCAGGATTCACATCACAATACACAGCCACTGGTCTGAGACTGGTCCCTATATTATTACTGGCTTCTTAGTCGTGCTTTTGGAAACAGACTACTGTATTAAATATATCAATACTTGTCTAATGAACTACTCCTTAGATTATTGTAGTTTATTGATCATAGTAAAATGGTTAGGCGTGCAACCTCAGTATCTAGTTCAACCCTAAGCTGGGCTACAAACCCTCATATTCTAGTCTTCACCAAGACCACATACCTTACCTTTGTAATACCACCCTCTGTCCTTTCTATACCTTACTCCTGCTGCCACTGAAACTCTTATTCTCACTCTCATTGCCAGCAGACTACTTCTCTAATGCTCACCTCCCATGATCGACCTAGATAAACCCCAACTTTCCCAAAGCTCACCCATTTCTGTTTGTGGATATATTTTGTAACTTAAACTAGCTCAAACTCAAGGTATTCAATAAAAGGGCTTCCTCACCCCATGTTCAAGATTCAGGACAAAGCTGCAAGATGGATTTGTGGTAAAAGGGGGAAACAGTTGCAAGAAGGGCAAGTTGTACTGTTCACAATGCCACTAGGGAGGAGCTCTGGTTCCTGTTATCCACTTAGGAAGAGCTTAGATTGTGCGGGATAACTAACTGTAACTATCCTCTTTGAGAGGGAGGTAAACAAGGATTAAGCTCGCTCCACAGTGAGACTCCAGGCCAGAATTTTCCGGGGTGGTAGTGGGCACGATTTGTAGTGGGTTGGGTTGGAAAGTTGTTATTTTTGACAGCGAGTTGGGAACCCGGTGTCATCTCACTCCCACGCACCTTTCCCCTAGGGACATCTGTCATCACGGAGCCGACCCGACCGGCAGCGGCGGGGGACCCAATTGAAATGTTTATCAGGTATTTTCAGGCACTTAAGAGCCTTTTTTCACTTGCTTTTTAAATTTCCCTGCATGGCCACGGGATTCACGCAGCTCAGGAACCATGTCTGTCAACCTGAGGCGGGAGTTCCATGGCCATTGCTCCAGCTGATTACTTGACAGCATGAAATGTACAGTAAAAGCTCCCACCTGATAGATGATCACTTTCCTCAGGCAGAAGCTATTGCTCAGTCCATTTCCAGCACAGATTCTGTAGGCTGCAAGTGTTTCCAGCAAAGTCTCCATCCAGTGTCACCTCATGGAAGAACCTCTCTCACCATTGCCAGATTGCTTCAGAATCGGACCATGATGAGCCCCAACACCAGCAGCACCAGGCACACCAGCAGCACCAGCAACAACACCAACCTTCTCCACAATCACCTGATGCTGCACAGGACACAGGGCATCAGCACCCAAGCACATTGCTGCCCAGGAGGCCAGGGATAGCCTCATCATGGCCAGATTTAGTTAACTTTATGCTGTACACCCATATGGCTGCCACATGATGTGCCAGGTTGGCACCACGCCACACCAACACCATAAAGCATCCCTACAATGGCCAAGCCATTCCTTTCACACTCATCACCATTGCAGGTGGTACCATTATGTCTCACTGCAACTCACTAAGCCACTTCCAAAGGTGCACACAAATCTGTCCAAGAGTTTTGAAAATAAAGATCTTTATAACACCACATTAACAGAAAGTTTACATAAACATTGGCTAAAGCACTCAAGTGGCTACCCTTGTGTGTTGTTAGTTGGTATGATTGGACTAGATTGAGGGTGAGTGTGAGGGGTGCCTAGTGAGATGGGGATGTAATAATGTAGATAGAGAGGGGTGGGTGGACATGCAAGGTATGTTGGTGTGAGTAAGGATGTGCAGGAGTAGGGTAGGGAAGGCAGAGTGATGGGGATGTGATGAGAGGCACAGCAGGATGCAGTTGAGTGTGGCTTTGTACTAACGTTTCCTGATCTAACGAGATCATTGAAACATTTGCAGCACTGCACCCAGGTCCTCCTGAACACATCCCTGCTTGTGACCTCCTCTGCAATCTGCAACCAGGCTGTCTTGGTCTCCTGGGGAGGTCTCTTCTGCCCATCGGAAGGGAAGATGACCTCCCTGCATGCTCTGATCCCTCCATAAGCATATAGAGGGAGTCATCGGAGAACCTGGGTGCAATCCTTTGCCTCTGTGCAGTCATTGTCAGTGTTTGCAGCACTCCAATGCTGCAGTGCACTGACAGCACTATGTTAGTTCAAATTTCAAATGTAATGTGGCCATGGTCCCTTTAAAGGTCCCGGCTGAAAACGTGTCATGAATGATGTCACCAGAGCTGCTTCATCTCATTGGGTTGGGTAACTCACTGGGCGGGCTTAATAGGCCCAATTAAGGTAAGTTCATTTTCAACAGTGGGATGGAGCCAGCAGCGGGGTTGTGACCCAACATGGCTACTGGCTGCACCGGACCCACCCAGGTAAAGAAAATTCCAGCTTGGGAGATTCAAACTGAGTTGATTCTCCATGGCAGATTCATTAATCCAAAATCAGCATCAGGCAGGTCTGCAGTAATCTGAGTTGAGTGCATGTGTCAGGTATGCAGCTAAATTAAAAACAAAGTATAACTGTTGATGTATCTGGATTTCTTCTTGTGAGACTGAGAGAGTGCTTCTGAGGGCTGTAATGTTGGACTCCAGACAAGTGTTCTTGCTTGAACTTTTGTTGTTTAAAATCTGCAAATATGATCTAGATATTGAGATCTACTATAATTTGGTAAGATTTGCTAATAGAATATGAAATAGGGAGAGTGGTAGAGATAGGAAATGCAGCTAAAGATTTTCAAAAGGACTTAGATGAGTCATGCAATCTGGTATATATATTATATGAAATTTAACCTAAAAAGTATGACACTAAGGGCTGGATTTTGATACTGGGGCGGGCTGGGGTCGTGTAATCCGCATTTCGTGTTATCCACCCGATTCTAAATCAATGTGGGAAAATGATGCGATTTTAACTTAAGTGGGCAATTGAGTTCCAACGTGTGGGAACCCATGGCCAATGAGTTTTTCCAGTCTGAAAGTCACCTCCGATGACGTCATCATTGCTGCTGCATTTAAGGTCTGTAACAAGTCTTGCTTCTTCTGCAGACTGCCAACCTTTTGGCCTTTGCAGTGAGAGGCACCTGCAGGAAGAATGGCCAGCCAGAGACCTAGGTCTGCACCCCGCTTCGATGACGTTGCCCTGCAGGCTTTAGTTGAGGGAGCAAGGGCACATAAAGAGGTGCTCTTCCCTTCTTCAGGGAGGAAGAAGCCTCCCCAGCAAACCAAGGCTGTGTGGATCCAGGTGGCAGAGGAGGTCAGCTCATTGTCAGTAACCTGCAGAACCTGGCTTCAGTGCAGGAACAGATTTCATGACCTTCTGCATACTGGAAAAGTGAGTATGACTTTCCCATCAGCCTCAATCTGATCCCCATTGCCTCTCCTCACCAGCACTCAGCTTTAGCAATCTCTTCCTCCACATCCCACTTAACACTGACATCCATGCACCCTTACCCATTCCCTCTCTCTCTATGGTCACATTCACCTAACTATTCGACTATGCAGCCCTCACACTCCCTATCACTATGATGCTATGAAAACAACTGACAACACACAAGGAGGGCCTTTGGTCTTGCCAACTCACTCCATCTTTGTGTCCTTCTAAGCATCTATGCTATGGATTCTCTACACTCACTCTTTCATTCTCACTCAACCTCCACTTGTCTCCCTCATTGCAGGAAAAGAGAGCTCACAATAAAAGGGAAAGAGCGAGGACAGGAGGAGGGCCACCATCAGTAGCCCAGCTCACCCCCTGGGAGGAGGCGGTCCTGAAGATCGTGGGAGTGGAGGATGATGCGCAAGTGGGGGACGGAGAGACGGGTGCATCACAGCAAGCGGGCAACAGAATAGTTTTCCATCTCTCTCATTGACATTGCATGAGTCACTGATAATGATTCTGAAGCTCTAACAGATGGACTTATGATCATTTGCAAAATGCAATGTGCATGTAGCGTTGGCATCACATCTCTGACTTTTTCCTTTACTCCTCCACAGGACCATCACAAGCACCCGTCCCCACTAGCCAGGAGGAAGAGCATGAGCCTCAAGACTCCTCAGAGGAAGCTGCAACCTCTGAGAGCGCAGCGTCAGCAGAATTAAGTGCACCCTGCACCAACGCAGGCACTCACACCTCGGAGGGACCTTTGGGACATAGAGTAGAGTTGTCACCTGGTGTATCACAGCTCACAAGTGAGCATCAGTAGATGGTGGAGACAGGGACAGCAGTGGAGAGTCCTAGTCGGAGGGTGCAGGACTCTCCCAGCTCAGCTCAGCTGCATGTTGACCCTCTGCCTCTGGGTCCATCCACAAGATCAGCAGTGCTGGAACTCCAGGAACAGATGCAGGAGTCTCTGGCAGGTTTAGTCTCCAGGGTTGCTGCGAGTGTGGAGCGAATGTAGGAGTCCATTGCGAACATGAGCAGAGCCCTTGTGGAGTCATTGGCGCATGAACGCATCACCATGGAAAAGATGGCAATCTCCGCGGAGGTGATAAGTCGCCAGAGTGCAGAAAACATGGTGAGTGTTCTGAATAGAATGACATCTCTGGAGGAGCGATGGTCATCTAGATGGACCTTCATGGAAATCCTTCTGAATAGGACTGCCAGTGCAGATACAGGTCCCCATGGCCCACCTGATATGCAGCAAGGTGCTCTCAAGCCACTTGCAAGCGCTGAGCGGGAACTGACCCATGAGAGGGAAGTTGGTGGCAGACATCAAGGAAGTGGGGGCTCCTCTCCAAGCGCTCAAACTTCCATGCCACTGCAGAGCCCTCGGTCAGAGCCCCACCAGAGTCCACACCCAACTGAGATCGGCGTCTCAACCCCTGCACAGCCGCAGGAGCAGCAGACTATTGACGAGCCCTCACAGGTTTGCAACCCCAGAGGACGCCCGCCAAAGGTGTCGAGACAAGAGCAGCAAGAAAGTGAGCAAGGTGCCTCCACATCTGCTGAAGCCACAGGGGAAGCACCATGTAGGAGCACATGTAAGAGAAAGATACTGCACAAATAGTCACAAGGGTAATCTCTTGGGTGTAATTTGATGTTTTATGTTAAAAAGCCATCAGATGATTCCTGTAAATAAAAAATCTGATGGCTTCTGCTATAGTTGTGGCGTGTGTCATTTCACGAATGGGACTTCTACATTGAGGGCTTAGGGTTACTTGCAATTGTCAGTATGGTGGTCAAATTGCTAGGAATCCGTTGGTTCTTGGCTATTGTCGATGCTCAGGTAAGAAGCTGCAAGGCAAAAGTGCTTGATTGGCTAGGCTAAGCAAATCTGGCCAAGATGAGTGCATTCCTTGCATCCCGGGCAGCAATGTGGTCGCGCGCTGGTGCCTTCTGGCCTGTGCAGCTTCAGGTGGGTGAGCAGCAGCTTGGCGCTCCTGTTGTTGCTGCTTATGTTGGTGCTGTTGTTGTTCATAGTTCTGCTGGTGCCGCGGCTGGTCTTCGTCCTCATCTGATGTCCAGAAGGGAAGGAAATGAATGGCTCCCATGCTGCTAGTAGATGCCTCAGTTGAGGAAGCGCTCGGTCAAGGTGGCGAGAGGGGTTTCCCAGGAGGTCACACTGGAGATGGGTGTCAGGCTCCAAACTTCCACAGCTGTGGATATGCCTTCTAAAAGTTCCCCCGGACCTGAGACAACAAAGCCCTGCCACTTGCAAATGATGGCTGATCAAATATCCTCTTTAATGGTGGAGCTGCAGCTAAAAGTCAGCTATCCAATTGTGCTCCCATCAGGTTTCACCGTTGTGTTTCAGAACAGGCATGCTTCATGTGGGAAAGGGGTTAAAATCACAAAGGCCTTTCAAAATGGCATTATAGAGGCAATTTAGTGCTTGTTAAGGGCCTTAACGGCCTATCCCGCCTCTTGGAGGCGGGACGGAGATGGTACCATTAGATACGATTTAATGAAAATTGCTTGGAGGCAGGATGGAGGCGGGGTTGGGCCCGCCCACCAGTTTTTGCTATTTTAACCCCCACACGCCTCCAATCCGCCTCAACGGCCCAATGAAAATTGAGCCCATAGGGTCGAAAAAATGTGGAACATAAGTATATGATGAACAGAATTGAATTAGCACTGGGAAATTTAGAAAGAGACCTGTGAGTAACAGTAAATAAGTCACTTTTAATATCCAGACAATTAAAAAACTGATAATGCTAAGATATATATCCAGAGTGGTAGAATATATAGATCTACAGAGTTTATACTAAAGCTTTACAATGCACCTATCGGATTACAGTTTGGCCACAACATTATAAAAAAGATACACTTACATTAGAAAGGGTACAGAAAGGTCAACAACACTGATCCTGGGGTAAAGAAAATGAGAAAAAATTACAGAAACCTGAAATTTATAGTGTACAAAGAAGGTAGTTAAGTGGAGGTTACATTAAATTATGGGCCGTATATTCCGATGCCTACGGGTGTGTACGTGCTGTGTTTTAAAAAAAAATTATTTAATGTTTTACAGTGTTTTTGGGGTGATCTCCATTTATATATTTGACAGGTCTATCTGTCAAGTGTATGAAGAGAGATTCTCTTCTCCTATTGGCTCCCTATGGCCCACGTGATCCCAGGGAGGCTTGCGAACTGCATGCGCCTGCGGGATACATGGGCCCTGCGCATTTCGAGTTTGGAGAGGCCCAGCAAAGGAAGTATACGCACCTCGGGAGCCCTCAGGTATGTTTGTAGATTTTTTCCAGATCCGAGCCCGAGCCCTAACCCACACGCAGGAAGCCTCCAATCGGAAACTATGGGCCTATATAAAATATTAAACTATATACATAAATTAAACCCAGATTATTACCTCAAACTACACCAAGAAGGATTTAAGTGAAAAGTAAATGTAGATCAGATATAGAGAAAACCATCTTTAATGAAAGTTGAACGAACACTTGGAATAACCTACCAAACAAGATAGTAAGGACAAAAATTGCATCTAACTTAATCTTAAATTCATTAAAATACTGTATAGAACACTTGGTTTTCAGTAACCACTTCCAGAAGGCCAGGACTTACTCGCTAGTATCTTGGTTCCAGCTTTTCACATGTCCAAATCTTTCTCTCAGTATCTTAGCCCTCGCTCTTCCCTTATTCAAATCTTTCCCTCAGTATCTTAGCCCTCGCTCCTCCCTTATTCAAATCCTTCTCTCAGTATCTTAGGCCTCGCACTTCCCTTATTCAAATCTTTCTCTCAGTATCTTAGCCCTCGCTCTTCCCTTATTCAAATCTTTCTCTCAGTATCTTAGCCCTCGCTCTTCCCTTATTCAAATCTTTCCCTCAATATCTTAGCCCTCGCTCTTCCCTTATTCAAATCTTTCCCTCAGTATCTTAGCCCTCGCTCTTCCCTTATTCAAATCTTTCCCTCAATATCGTAGCCCTCGCTCTTCCCTTATTCAAATCTTTCCCTCAATATCTTAGCCCTCGCTCTTCCCTTATTCAAATCTTTCCCTCAGTATCTTAGCCTTCGCTCTTCCCTTATTCAAATCTTTCCCTCAGTATCTTAGCCCTCGCACTTCCCTTATTCAAATCTTTCTCTCAGTATCTTAGCCCCCGCACTTCCCTTATTCAAATCTTTCCCTCAGTATCTTAGCCCTCGCTCTTCCCTTATTCAAATCATTCCCTCAGTATCTTAGCCCTCGCACTTCCCTTATTCAAATCTTTCTCTCAGTATCTTAGCCCTCGCACTTCCCTTATTCAAATCTTTCTCTCAGTATCTTAGCCCTCGCACTTCCCTTATTCAAATCTTTCTCTCAGTATCTTAGCCCTCGCACTTCCCTTATTCAAATCTTTCCCTCAGTATCTTAGCCCTCGCTCTTCCCTTATTCAAATCTTTCCCTCAGTATCTTAGCCCTCGCTCTTCCCTTATTCAAATCCTTCTCTCAGTACCTTAGGCCTCGCACTTCCCTTATTCAAATCTTTCTCTCAGTATCTTAGCCCTCGCACTTCCCTTATTCAACTCTTTCTCTCAGTATCTTAGCCCTCGCACTTCCCTTATTCAAATCCTTCCCTCAGTATCGTAGCCCTCGCACTTCCCTTATTCAAATCTTTCCCTCAGTATCTTAGCCCTCGCTCTTCCCTTATTCAAATCTTTCTCTCAGTATCTTAGCCCTCGCTCTTCCCTTATTCAAATCTTTCTCTCAGTATCTTAGGCCTCGCACTTCCCTTATTCAAATCCTTCTCTCAGTATCTTAGCCCTCGCACTTCCCTTATTCAAATCTTTCTCTCAGTATCTTAGCCCTCGCTCTTCCCTTATTCAAATCTTTCTCTCAGTATCTTAGCCCTCGCACTTCCCTTATTCAAATCTTTCCCTCAGTATCTTAGCCCTCGCACTTCCCTTATTCAAATCTTTCCCTCAGTATCTTAGCCCTCGCACTTCCCTTATTCAAATCTTTCCCTCAGTATCTTAGCCCTCGCTCTTCCCTTATTCAAATCTTTCCCTCAGTATCTTAGCCCTCGCACTTCCCTTATTCAAATCTTTCCCTCAGTATCTTAGCCCTCGCACTTCCCTTATTCAAATCTTTCTCTCAGTACCTTAGCCCTCGCACTTCCCTTATTCAAATCTTTCCCTCAGTATCTTCGCCCTCGCTCTTCCCTTATTCAAACCTTTCTCTCAGTATCTTAGCCCTCGCTCTTCCCTTATTCAAATCTTTCCCTCAGTATCTTCGCCCTCGCTCTTCCCTTATTCAAACCTTTCTCTCAGTATCTTAGCCCTCGCTCTTCCCTTATTCAAATCTTTCCCTCAGTATCTTCGCCCTCGCTCTTCCCTTATTCAAACCTTTCTCTCAGTATCTTAGCCCTCGCTCTTCCCTTATTCAAACCTTTCTCTCAATATCTTAGCCCTCGCTCTTCCCTTATTCAAATCCTTCTCTCAGTATCTTAGCCGTCGCATTTCCCTTATTCAAATCTTTCCCTCAATATCTTAGCCCTCGCTCTTCCCTTATTCAAATCTTTCCCTCAGTATCTTAGCCCTCGCTCTTCCCTTATTCAAATCTTTCTCTCAGTATCTTAGCCCTCGCTCTTCCCTTATTCAAATCTTTCTCTCAGTATCTTAGCCCTCGCACTTCCCTTATTCAAATCTTTCTCTCAGTATCTTAGCCCTCGCACTTCCCTTATTCAAATCTTTCTCTCAGTATCTTAGCCCTCGCTCTTCCCTTATTCAAATCTTTCCCATGGTGTTTTAGTTCCAGCTCTTCCCATGTCCAAATCTTTAATATGGAATACAAATTAAATCAAACAAAATATAAATACAGCCATTCCATATAATTCCTCCAGCTATTTTAACAAAGGCATTAATCTGTTTGAAATTAATAGAGTAACTACATTAAAATAGGAGTGAAGGAATTTCTTTTTTTTAATGCATTAACTTGTTTTACCTACAGCACCGTGGAGCGGGGGGCCATTCAAGTGGGGGGAGTTAAAAGAAATGTTGTATTGGTAGGGGATAGTATCGTTAGGGGGATAGATAGAGTTCTTTGCAGCCGAGAGCGAGAGTCCCGAAGGCTGTGTTGCCTGCCCGGTACCAGGGTTAAGGACATCTCCTCTGGACTGGAGAGAAACTTGGAGTGGGAAGGGGAGAATCCAGTTGTCGTGGTCCATGTTGGTACCAACGACACAGATAGGACAAGGAAGGAGGTTCTGCTGAGGGAGTTTGAGCAGCTAGGGGCCAAATTAAAAAGCAGAACCACAAGGATAATAATCTCTGATTACCTGAGCCACGAGCGAATTTGGCTAGGACAAAAAAAAATTAGAGAGTTAAATGCGTGGCTCAAAGACTGGTGTGGGAGAAATGGGTTTTGCTTCCTGGGACACTGGCACCAGTACTGGGGCAGGAGGGAGCTGTTCCATTGGGACGGGCTTCACTTGGCCAGTGCTGGGACTAGAGTCCTGGCGGATCATATAACTAGGGCTGTAGAGAGGGCTTTAAACTAACTAGTGGGGGGGAGGTTCCTTGAGAGCAAATAATAAAAATGACAACAGAGAAGGTCATAGACTTAGGTCGCAGTGGGGAAATTGAAAACCAGAGCATGTCAGGAAGGGGCAGAAGGTATGGAATAAAAGGTAAAGTAATAAAAAGGGCAAAAGCAGGAACTAAGTGTCACAAAACATCTTTGAAAGTTCTCTATCTGAATGCACGTAGCATTCGTAACAAAATAGACGAGTTAATGGCACAAATAACTACATATGGGTATGATCTTGTGGCCATTACAGAAGCATGGCTGCAGGGTGACAATGCCTGGGAATTAAACATACCAGGTTATTTAACGATCAGGAAGGACAGGCAGGAAGGAAGGGGAGGTGGGGTGGCTATGTTAATAAAGGAAGGAATCACTGTAATACAGAGAAATGATATTGGGTCAAAAGATCAGGATAATGAAACAGTTTGGGTGGAGGTAAGGAATAATAAGGGGGGGAAAAAACACTAGTGGGTGTAGTCTATAGGCCTCCGAACAGTGGCAACTCTGTTGGACGAAGTATCAATCAGGAAATAGTTGAGGCTTGTAATAAGGGAACATCAATAATTATGGGGGATTTTAACTATCATATTAATTGGACAAATCAAATTGGGCAGGGCTACCTTGAGGATGAGTTCATTGAGTGTATTCGGGATGGGTTTCTTGAGCAGTATGTAACTGAACAGACCAGGGGGCAAGCAACCTTAGATCTGGTCCTGTGTAACGAGACAGGATTAATTAAGAATGTCCTAGTAAAGGATCCCCTTGGAATGAGTGACCATAACGTGGTTGAATTCCATATTCAATTAGAGGGTGAGAAGGTTGGATTTCAAACAAGCGTGCTAAGCTTGAATAAAGGAGACTATGAAGGTATGAGAGCAGAATTAAGTAGAGTGGATTGGGAAAATAGATTAAAGGGTAAGACGATACATGATCAGTGGTGTACATTTAAGGAGTTATTTTACAACTTCCAAAAAATATATATTCCACTGAGAAGAAAAGGGTGTAAAAGAAAAGACAGCCATCCGTGGCTAAGTAAAGAAATTAAGGATAGTATTCAACTAAAAACAAGGGCATATAAGGTAGCCAAATCTAGTGGGAGGATAGAGGATTGGGAAAACTTTAAAAGACAGCAAAAAATAACAAAAAGATTGATTAAGAAAGGGAAGATAGATTATGAAAGTAAATTAGCAAAAATATAAAAATAGATAGTAAGAGTTTTTATAGTTATATAAAAAGAAAAAGGGTGGCTAAAGTAAATGTTGGTCCCTTAGAGGATGAGACCAGGAAATTAATGGTGGGAAATATGGAGATGGCAAAAACACTGAATGAATATTTTGTATCAGTCTTTACAGTAGAAGACACTAAGAATATCCCAACACTGGACAAACAGGGGGCTAAAGGGGGGGAGGAGCTAAACACGATCAAAATCACTAAGGAAGTGGTACTCGGTAAAATAATGGGACTCAAGGCGGATAAACCACCTGGACCTGATGGCTTACATCCTAGGGTCTTGAGGGAAGTGGCGGTAGGGATTGTGGATGCATTGGTAATAATTTTCCAAAACTCCATGGACTCAGCAAAGGTCCCGGCAGACTGGAAAACTGCTAATGTAACACCCTTATTTAAAAAGGGCAGTAGACAGAAGGCTGGAAACTATAGACCGGTTAACCTAACATCTGTGGTAGGTAAAATTTTGGAGTCCATTATTAAGGAGACAGTAACAGGACATTTGGATAATCATAATTTAATAGGACAAAGTCAGCATGGTTTTATGAAGGGGAAGTCATGTTTGACAAATTTGCTGGAGTTCTTTGAGGAAGTAACATATAGGGTGGATAAAGGGGAACCAGTGGACGTAGTGTATTTAGACTTCCAAAAGGCATTTGACAAGGTGCCACACAAAAGATTATTGCTTAAGATAAAAAATCACAGGATTGGGGGTAATATTCTGGCATGGATAGAGGATTGGCTATCTAACAGAAGGCAGAGAGTTGGGATAAATGGTTCATTCTCAGACTGGCAATCAGTAACTAGTGATGTTCTGCAGGGGTCAGTGCTGGGCCCCCAACTCTTTACAATCTATATTAACGATTTGGAGGAGGGGACCGAGTGTAACATATCAAAGTTTGCAGATGATACTAAGATGGGAGGGAAAGTAGTGAGTGAGGAGGACATAAAAAACCTGCAAGGGGACATAGACAGGCTAAGTAAGTGGGCAGAGATTTGGCAGATGGAATACAATACTGGAAAGTGTGAGGTTATGCACTTTGGCAAGAAAAATCGTAGAGCAAGTTATTATCTTAATGGCAAGAAACTGGAAAGTACTGAAGTACAAAGGGATCTAGGGGTCCTGGTGCACGAAACTCAAAAGGTTAGTATGCAGGTGCAGCAAGTGATTAAGAAGGCCAATGGAATGTTGGCTTTCATTGCTAGGGGGATAGAATATAAAAATAGGGAGGTATTGCTTCAGTTGTACAAGGTATTGGTGAGACCGCACCTGGAATACTGCGTACAGTTTTGGTGTCCATACTTAAGAAAGGACATACTTGCTCTCGAGTCAGTACAAAGAAGGTTCACTCGGTTAATCCCGGGGATGAGGGGATGGACATATGAGGAGAGGTTGAGTAGATTGGGACTCTACTCATTGGAGTTCAGAAGAATGAGAGGCGATCTTATTGAAACATATAAGATTGTGAAGGGGTTGGATCGGGTGGATGCGGGGAGGATGTTCCCGATGATGGGTGAAACTAGAACTAGGGGGCATAGTCTTAGAATAAGGGGCTGCTCTTTCAAAACTGAGATGAGGAGGAACTACTTCACTCAGAGGGTGGTCGGTCCATGGAATATGCTGCCCCAAAAAGCTGTAGAAGCTACATCATTGCATAAATTTAAAACAGAAATAGACAGGTTCCTAGAAGTAAAGGGAATTAAGGGTTATGGGGAGCGGGCAGGAATTTGGACATGAGTCTAGGTTCGGATCGGTCATGGCCCTGTGGGTAGCAGAGCGGGCCCAGGGGCCGTGTAGCCTGATCCTGCTCCTTTTTCGTGTGTCTAATTCTGTTAGATTCAGGAGATGGTTCTGCGATAGTGGATTGGCGGTTAGGATCAGATCAGCCATGATCTTATTGAATGGCGGAGCAGGCTCGAGGGGCTGATTGGCCTACTCCTGCTCCTATTTCTTATGTTCTTATGTTCTTATTACTTGGATCATTTCATGCTATTGTCTCTTTAATATGTGCTGAGCATAATGTCGAGGTAAGTCACTGCTGAGAAACTGTTTCTCAGATCTTTTTATCTTCAGTCCTCACAGAAAGTATTGAGCTGCTGTCTAAAGTGTATGAATGTCAGATTTTATTTGTTTCATAAATTGCAATAAATGATTTTCAATGTTTATTTGATGGATTAAAAAGATGGCTGTGTTTGATGTTTCTCTCTCTGCAGATGCTGCCTAGCCTGAGTCTTTCCAGCATTTTCTGTTTTTATTTCAGATTTCTAACATCCACAGTATTTTGCTTTTGTGTTGTGGCTGTGTTTCTATCTTACTTGATTTAATTTGTATTCCACATTTAATTAATATATAAAGAACTGAGCCTCGAGATGAAATCATAGCCTGCTTTGTTTATTTTTTGTGATCTATAGTGTAGAGTTTGCAGAAGCACTTGGAGTCTATTTATAGTTTGCATCTTTGTTGATAACAGTTGGTAATCATGACAGGTATTGTCAATGAATACAGCCCATCTAGTTGAGACATGATGATGCCTAGACTGAATATTGTGACGCAATTGTAGAAGTTTATTTAATGATAAGCACAGTGGATTACTAGGAAGTAACATTGTAAATATATATTCTGCACCAAATAACCTTACAAATAGCCCAGCTTTGTGACTGACTCAGGTTTGTTTGGCGTTGATTGCTCTCAGAGATGTTACTAGGGGAGAATGAGTTGTGGTCAGCAAAAACTATGGGGGGAAAACTGAGTGCTTTGGGGTGCTAACTTCACCGCCCGGAAAAATGAGCTCCCCCACGGCCAGAAATTGAATGGTAGTGCCCCAAGAGGGCAGAGGGATGCGACTGGAAGCACCCTGACTCCCTCTTGGGGCGCTGCCAGGGAATATCGCGGCGCTATATCGCGCTGCTGCATCGCAGACCTTCCTCCCCTTCTTAAAGGAGAGGGGCCTTGTGCAGCGCATCCCGGGGCCCAGCTAGGCCACCAGGGATCGGAGTGCTGGCAAAAGAGCCCGGCACTCAAGAGAAGGCTCATGGATCGCAGCCGGCACTCTGCGTGGGGGCGGGTCAGGAGGCCGGGGACGGTAACGGAGGCAGGTGCTAGCAGGCGGCCAGCAACAAAAATGGCCACCCAGCACCTCGCCTTTAAATAGCGCCACCCCAGCCACAGGTAGGGCCCCCCTGACCCCGTCGAACATAGCATCCGGCGGTAAGTCAGGGGACGCTACCGAAGATCGCAGCCGGGGCGCTGTGCACAGCGATGACATCATCGCCGGCGGCGCTGCACCGCAGGGCATTAACGGTTACCGCCGCCGCTTACCTCCCGCTGAATTTCGCTGGAGGCATTGGCAGCGATGTGCCCAGGCGCTTGTTGCTTTGCGCCCCGTTAGGGTGCTAATGGGAGCCGCAAAACAACCGAATTTTTCCCCCTATGAGTATTGGAAATATGAAATTAATACAGAAAATTCTGAAACTGCAAAGTAGGACAGTCAACATTCAAAAATAGAAACGTCAGGTTAATGTTTCAAGTAGTACCCTTTGCCTAACATACAATGGCCCTGAAATTAGGATCGGGAGCTTGCCGCGCGTGCAAGCCCCTGATGTTCACTTACCCGGCGCGCTGACATTTTAATTCTGGCCCGCATTGCATTTCCTCTCTCTGGCCCGCTTGAGGTCCTGCCGCGCTGTGCGTGCGTGACCCAGCGGTGTACTTAGTGCGATGAGCTGGCTGGGATCACGTGAGCACAGGGCAACCAATGGGAGGTTGCAAAAGTTCATTCATGAGTTTGACAGTAAGAGCTGTCAAACTCATGAAAACTCCTGGCCCCAAACCACTACTTAAACCTGAGAGAAAATTAAAAAAAACATTGCACTACTTAAATGAACCATAAAGGACTCTGAAAAACTATTTTAAACAATAACTTTAAAATTTGAAAAAAAAAAATTATATAAAAAATCAGGGCTAAAACTAAACTTACCTTACTGTAAATTCTTTAAAAATAACAAACCTGTGGAAAAAAAAAATTCTCAATTGCATTAATAGACCACTTACCTGTAAAACTAAGTACTTACGTGTGGTTTTTCAATGCGTAAATACCGAAGGCCTTTACACACACGCAACTCTCTAAAAATAGAGGAAATCCAAGTCGCTCGCGCTGCCCGATACCGCACACGTGTTCAGCCTCTTAACCCCTTGGGTCAGAGGACAGGAAATGCCGGTTTTCAGTGCATGCGCTGTGCATGCTGAAAACCGGCAATTCCTCCGGGCACACGCGTGAGTACCCCGTCCTTACTCACGCGTTGTGCCCGGAATTACTGGGCCAATATGTATTTATAGCATATCCTGTTGTTATCTTTTTTTTTCCATTTTAAATTTTCCTTCCCCACCTCAAGACATTAATCCTTGCTGGACTGTGTTGCATAGGTTCCAGTCCCTCTTCGGGGTACCTTGCTTAAATGGACAATTTATTAACTAGCATGGTCAAATGCTTTATAAAACAATTTAATTGTCAGGTGTTTGGGTCTTTCCAAACCTTTTTATCCTAGATTATTTTGGCTCTCCTGTTTTACACCACCCTCATGGGTACATCCCAATTCCCCAAGTGTTCACGAGTATCTAGCTTAGCTTGTAACTCTAGGAGAGGTTTTGGTAATGAACCCAGGTTAACTAACAGCAAACCCTATTCGTAATGTTTATTAGGCACTGGGCTATCTTATGCCATTCAGTCTTCCAAAGTGAATACTCATAATAGGCCTTGCTTAAAGTATAAAACATGAGGCACATTTATTAAATAAATGAAGAACAAGCAAATAACTAACAGTGATGTAAAATAATGATACATTTACAATAGAACTATGGCCTAAACTCCTTGAAAGGTAAAATAGTAAAGATCACACTCCAATAACTAATCTAAACTCTTTTACTTGATTTAAGATTTTCCTAGTTTACTTCTAAATCATCATAAATTTTTCACCTGAAACTCAAATGCCAAACCTGGGAGATTTCTTTAACTATATTTTCTTAAAAGAGTAGAGACTCACTGCCAAATGCCCCAAGCCACAAGACACTCGTCTTTTTATACCTAGAAATAAGGAGGTTGAGACTTCCTGTAATTTTAATGGCTAGCCTTTCTAGATTCAGCCAACCAGAAATCTGTATAAATATGAGTCAGAGATTCCCAACAAAACATGTTGCCAGGGCCAACATCCTTTGCAACAGTTCTTTCCAGGCAATTGAGATTTAAAGTAAAATTTACTAGAATAATGTTACACAAAAAAAACCTCAATTTCTTCACAATATTAGGCTGGATATTGCTGGAAAAATAATGGTTTGTTAACAACACACACTATTATTAATGTGCAAATTGGCCAGAAACTTCAGGGGATTAAGAGATACGCCATGAATTGCAAATCTCCAGAAATTGCTGGTCGATTTACACTACTCCCCTGTTTGCTTTGCACAAATGACATCTCGTCCTTTGCATCCCCAATATTTTTAAGAACTTGCTAGATTGCACATTAATTGACTATTAAACCTGCCGCAGAAAGTTAAGTCTGGTAATTAGGAGCATAAGTACCCTTTTAATGACATGATAATTGTTAATGCAATGCCAATGTCCCAGAAAGGGAACAATTTACATTTTTACATTTTTTCTTACTTTTCCTTTCTTTCTCTATTTCCTCTCTCTCTCTTAATCCAGTCTTTCATTGCCTCTCTTTATTTCTCTTTCTGTACCTGAATTAACAAATTCACCCACTCTAATTCACCCTCCTTTTCCCTCATTCCTCTGTTTCTTTCTCAACCCTTAAATCTCATTGGTTAAGGAGATACACTGGTGGTCCTGCCATTCATTAAGATCCGTTGCCCTCACCACACAGTTATAAGCTTGCACTTCTAGCAAGTTATGGCACAACAAAATTGTTGTGTTTCCTACATTTTAACAGTGACTACACTTCATAGAATCCTAGAAATTTACGGTACAGAAGGAGGCCATTTGGCCCATTGTGTCTGTGCCAGCCCAAAAAGAGCTATCCATCTGGAAACAGTATTTAAAATGGACCTGCTGATAGTACAAGATACTTGTGGTATTCAACATAACCACGGCTGGTAAACCTCACCCCTGTTCTGTTGCTGCATTTTACATTCTGATGTTTGAAAAAAAGTTGAATGTTTTACTTACTGCTGAGTACCCTCATGTCATTTTAAAAGATGAATGCTTTAGAATTGAAAGTGTAGTTACATCACCATATATCCAACTGTCATATAGTTACCCTGATCAGTCATCCATCTCACTTTTATATGTGCTTCTTAATGTTATCCATCCTTCATGCAATGCAAGATAATGTATCCTTTACCAATGAGGATATTATATTGTATTGTCCTTCAATTTCATTAAAGTGAGTTTTTTCTGTTTTATATTGTCAGGATTGAGATTTTGTTGTGATAATTGGCTGCTGTCTTTGCCTACATAATGAAACATATAAAAAGTAATGAATTGGTAAGTTCTTTTTTTTTACTGATTTTTAATATGGAAAGTCATATGTATTCACTTTTACTCACGTTATTTGCCCATGTCACATCGCCACCCACAGCTTGGCATCATTGCAGTCTGATATGTGGTTTTCTATTGGGTTCATAATTAATTATATCTCATTGTATACTGCAAAAGTAAGTGCTAAAATCAAGATCGAATGACACTCATTTTGATTTTATTCTCATTCTTGCCTTTACTAATTGTCTGTGCTGCTCAGCCTGATCACCTTTATTATCATGTCATGGCAATGTTGATAAAGAGTGCTCCCTAGTGGTTTGTAAATGTAATTTGATAGTCTCTATTTGTCTTTCCCTTTTTATTTAAGTAATGTACAGCTGCTTCGCTTTGCTGTTCCTTGGAAATGCTGCTTACTTTGCATTATTCCATTTTCAACCCTAATAGGAACTGACTCCGATCACTGCTGCTGGAGAGCCTGGAGTTTAAAATCACTGCTATTAGAAAAATCACGGCCGCGATTTTGCCAGTGCTCAGAGGGCGGATTTGGAGGCGGGTCAGGAGTGAAAATCTAAATGATTGACAGCGGGTTATGAACCCGCCGCCATCTCGCCTCCACGCAACTTTACAAAGTGTTGGGTCTGCAAGTCCCGATCAGACCCGACACCAAGCGGCGGGAGAGCCACAAGCTGTTAACTGCCTAGATAATCCAATTTTAAGAGGCTCTTCCCATTTTACTACATTTTCAGCGTGTTGCACGTCATGCAACAAACACGCCAGCTGATTGTGCCGGGTTCAGCAACTAGCTCAATACTTGACAGCTGCTCCTGCAGCATTAAAGCGGACCTGTAACATGGCTGACTTTCAGATGCCAGAACTTTGTGTTTTGAGGTTTTGGAACACATTTTGCAGGTCTATTGAGCTTGTAAGTGTTTAAGCTGAGATCCATATGCACTGTGACCTCCTTGGAAAACCCTCTCCCCACATTGACTGAGTGCTTATAACATCTCTTCCTCAACTGAGATATATACCAGCAGCATGGGAACCATTTATATCCTCTGATCCTGGTCCTCAGAATCGGAGGAAGGGCAGCCGCGGCTGCAGCAGAACCAGGCACAACAGCAGCAGCAACAACAGGAGCATCAACCTTCTCCTCAGCCACCTGATGCTGCACAGGGAAGAGGGCGTCAGTGCAGGGCTGCACCGCACTGCAGAAGATACCCTCAATACAGAGTTTACAGGCCGAGGAGGAGCTTCCTCAAAATGAGTGAGCAGCAGTGCCAAAGGAGGCTGAGACTTCCGCGAGAGGTAGTCGCTGACATCTGCACAATGCTACACCAACACCTGGAGCCCAGAGTTGCATGTGGACACTCCTTACTAGTGGCTGTCAAAGTCACCACCACACTTTGCTTCAGGGTCCTTCCAGGGATCATAAGCAGACATTAGCAGCATCTCCCAGTCGGCCGCACACACCTGCATCACGCAGGTTACCGATGCCCTCTTTGCAAAGTCGCACAATTACATCCACTTCTCCACGGATGAAGTAAGTGTAACCGTGCGTGCGGTTAGGCTTTGCAAATATCGCAGACTTCCCAATGATGCAGCATGTCGTACACTGCACACACATGGCCATTAGGGCACCCCATCACAACCCAGCTGTATTTGTGAATCGCAAGGGCTTCCACTCCCTTAACGTGCAGCTGGTGTGTAACCACAGGAAGAACATTATACATGTTTGCACCAAGTTCCCTGGCAGTTGCCATAACTCGTTCATCCTGCGGCAGTCTACTGTGCCTCAGCTCTTCAATCCGCCAACACAACTTTCCGGATGGCTACTTGGAGACAAGGGCTATCTCCTGAAGACGTGGCTAATGACACCGATGAGGAGGCCATCAAATGAGGCTGAGGAGCGCTACAATGTGAGCCATATTTCCACCAGAAGCATCATAGAGTAAACCATCGGCTTGCTCAAAATGCAATTCAGATGCCTCGACAGATCTGGTGGTGCCCTGCAGTACTCACCAGCCAGGGTCTCCAGAATTATTGGGGTCTGCTGTGCCCTGCACAACATCGCACAGCAGCATGGCTTAGTGCTGCCTGAGGAACAAGTGGCTCAGCACACAGCCTCCTCCTCGTCAGAGGAGGAGGAGGATGAGAAAGCCCTTTCAGAGGCGGATGTGCCAGTTCCAGCAGCACGCGAGTACATTGCTGGCCGTGAGGCAAGTGATGCACTAATCCATGCCAGATTCGCATACGTTTACGCAGCAAACACATGTGTCTGGCCAACCTTCTTAATACACCATACACATCTGTACAATAAACTGTGGGATCCTATCACTCTCACCACCATCATTACAGATGAAAGGCACCCTGACCCCTCAATGTGCAACTTCCATTTCTGAGCACACATAGGACAACTCTTTGAATCTTTGCCATCTCATTTCTTTATTACAATTGAAATAACAATAAAATACTTCACTTTGCATTAGATCAAAACACTCAAGTGTCTACCCTTGTGACTATTTGTGTGTTAACTTTCTCTTATGCGTGCTTCTACGTTGTGGCTTCAGCAGATGTTGAGGCACCTTGCTCACTTCCATGCTGTGCCTGCTTCGATGCCTTTGGCAGGCGTTCTCTGGGTTTGGGAGCCTGGGATGGCTCGGCATCAGTCTGCTCCTTCTGTGGATGTGCAGGGGCTGAGATGGCCATCTCAGTTGGGTGAGGAATCTGGGGCTGTGACCGAGGGCTCTGCAGTGGCATGGAAGTGTGAGCACTTGGAAAGGAGCCAACACTTCCTTGTTGTCGACCAACAACATCCCTCTCATGGGTCACCCACACTTCACTGATAGCAAGTAGCTGGAGAGCACATTGCTGCACATCAGTGGGAACATGAGGACCTGTCTCTGTACTGATAGTCCTCATAATGGGGTCGTCCATGTACCTCTGGTTTCTCTCCTCAATAGATGCCCATCTATCCTTCATAGCAGGCCATCTATTTAGAAGAGTCAACATGTTCATTTGAGTCTGGCGATTTATGTCCTCCGTGGAGGTTGCCATCCTTTCCATGGCGGCAACTACATTCACCATTGAGGGCACACAGCATTGCTCATGTTTGAGATAGACTCCTCCATTCTCTGCACACTCGCAGTTATCGTGGTTGCAAACCCTGTCAGAGCCTCCTGCACTTGTTCCTGAAGTTCCAGCACTGCTCTCTTCCTGGATGGCCCCAGAGGCACAGTGTCCACATGCAGCTGAGCATGTGACGAGGACTCTCCTGTGCTGACTCGCCACCATCTGCTGATGCTCACTTCTGAGCTGTGATACACCAGGTGACAACACTACTCTATCTCGCGAATGACCCACCGAGGTGTGCATCTCTGTGCTGGTGCTGGATGCGCTCAATTCTGCTGACACTGCATCCTCAGAGGCTGCAGCTTCCTCTGAGGAGTCTTCCGGCTCTTCCTCCTGGAGAGTGGGGAGGGGGGCTCTCGATGGTCCTGTGGGGGAGTAAAGGCATGAGTTAGACATGTGATATTAACATAGCAGACACATCCCATTGTGCAGATGGTCAGAACGCAATCTGTATCAACATCAGATGCCATATCAGTCACTCATGAAATCTAAATGAGAGTGTTGCTTTACTGCGCCTGTCTCTCCGGTCCCCACTTCCAGCTACTCTGCACCTCCGATGATGTTGATAACAGCCTCCTCAGCGGTGGTTAAACGCACCATGGAAGGTGGACCTCCTCCTGTCCTCCCCTCTCCCTCTTATTGTGAGCGCTCTTTTCCTGCAATGAAGCACACAAGTGGAGTTTGAGCGAGAATGTTGGAGTGAGTGTAGAGAATCCAGAGCATAGATGCTTAGAGGGAGACAAAGATGGAGTGAGATGCCAATACCAAGGGCCTTCCCTTTGCATTGTTAGTTGTTGCCATTGCATTACAGTGAGAGCGAGTGTGAGGGCTGCATAGTAGAATGGTGGAGTGAGTCTGTACATAGAGAGAGCAGGATGGTTAAGGGTGCAAGGGATGTAAGGGTAAGTTAGGATGTGCAGGAGTAGGTTGAAAATGTAGAGTGCTGGTGATGAGATGGGGATCAGATTGAAGGTAAGTGTAATGTTATACTCACCTTTGCTGAGCATAGCAGATCATTGAAACTTTTCCTGCACTGAACCCAGGTGCGTGAGCACAAAGACCTGGCGCTCACCTCCTCAGCAATCTGCAGCCTGGCTGCCTTGGTTTGCAGAGGAGGCTTTCTACATCCATTGGAGGGGAACAGAACCTGCTTGCCCCCTCTTACTCCCTCCACAAGAGCCTGGAAGGACTCATCATCGAATCTCGGAGAAGCCTTGGCTCTTGAAGCTGTCATATCGCTATCAGTAACACTGAGAAGCAGCAGAAAGTGAATGAAGGAACACAAGGCTGCATGGGCCCCTTAAATCTAACTAATTCAAAGATGTTAGTAGAGACGAGCAGCAGACCTGAACCCACTGATTGAGCCGGTTAACGTGCACAGTGGGCTTAATAAGCCCAGTTATGGCAAAATAATTATTGCTGTGCGGCTGAAACTGGCAGTGGGACCAGAACCCGCGGACCATCCAACCAGCCACCAACCCGCCGCCTATGGCAAAATCGCGGCCCACGAGGTGAAAGTACCAGTAGTATCTAATTGTCAATAAAGGATAAAGTCAATGTAACAAATGTTAATCTGTCGCTCACATATTTGGAGTCTAACCAGTATAAGTAGCATGAACCAGCTCTTTAAGGTGTTATAAAAAAAAAAGACAGTATTTAAAAAGTTACAGTCTGCCTCATATTAGCAGAACATACACAAGTCAAGAATACTATGGGGAGAAATTCATTATAGACCAGGAATGGGCGCTAACTTTAGAAAAGTTTGAGATTTAGCGCTGGGCGCTAATGATTCAGACTGCACGCAAAATTCAGTTTCATTGCTGAAAGAAATGATTTGAATGTTAAATCAAGCGTTAATGGCCTAGCTTAGTGGCTTTACATATACATAGATACACAGAAGATAGGAGCAGGAGTAGGCCATTCGGCCCCTCGAGCCTGCTCCGCCATTCAACGCGATCATGGCTGATCATCCAAATTCAGTACCCTGTCCCTTCTTTTTCCCCATATCCCTTGATCCCTTTAGCCTTAAGAAATATATCCAACTCCTTCTTGAATATATTTAATGAATTGGCCTCCACTGCCTTCTGTGGTAGAGAATTCCACAGGTTCACCACTCTCTGGGTGAAGAAATTCCTCCTCATCTCTGTCCTAAATGGCTTACCCCTTATCCTTAGACTGTGACCCCTGGTTCTGGACTCCCCGACCATCAGGAACATCCTTCCTGCATCTAGTCTGTCTAGTCCTGCTGGAATTTTATAAGGTTCAATGAGATCCCCTCTCATTCTTCTAAACTGCAGCGAGTATAAGCCCAATCGACCCAATCTCTCCTCATACGTCATTCCTGCCATCCCAGGTATCAGCCTGGTGAATCTTCGCTGTACTCCCTCCATGGCAAGAACATCCTTCCTCAGATAAGACGACCAAAACTGCACACAGTACTCAAGGTGTGGTCTCACCAAGGCCCTGTACAACTGCAGCAGGACATCCTTGTTCCTGTACTCGAACCTTCTTGCTACGAAGGCCAACATATCACTTGCCTTCTTAACCGCCTGCTGCACCTGCATGCTTACCTTCAGTGACTGGTGCACAAGGACACCCAGGTCTCGTTGCACTTCCCCTTCTCCCAATCTATTGCCATTCAGATAATAGTCTGCCTTCCTGTTTTTGACACCAAAGTGGATAACCTCGCATTTATCCACATTGGGCAGAAGCATGGCAGATGCAATATAATCACCCAACCTGTCCAAATCGTACTGGAGTTTCTCGGCATCCTCCTCACAGCACACACACCCACCCAGTTTTGTGTCGTCTGCAAATTTGGAGATATTACATCTAGTTCCCTCGTCTAGATCATTTGTATATATTGTGAATAGCTGGGGTCCTAGGACTGATGCCTGCGGTACCCCACTAGTCACTGCCTGCCACTCAGAAAAAGACCCATTTATTCCAACTCTTTGCTTTCTGTCTGCCAACCAGTTCTCTATCCAAGTCAATACCTTGCCCCCAGTCACATGTGCCTTAAATGAACATGCTAATCTCTTATGTGGGACCTTATCAAAAGCCTACTGAAAGTCCAAATACACCACATCCACTGGTTCTCCCTTATCTATTTTACCAGTTACATCCTCAAAAAATTCCAGTAGATTAGTCAAGCATGATTTACCCTTTGTAAATCCACGTTGGCTTTGTCCAATCCTATCACTGTTTTCCAAGTGCTCTGCTATTACATCTTTTATAATTGACACTAGCATTTTCCCCACTACCGATGTCAGGCTTACCGGTCTATAATTCCCCATTTTCTCTCTACCACCTTTTTTGAATAGTGGGGTAACATTAGCTACCCTCCAATCCATGGGTAATGTTCCCGAGTCTATCGAATTTTGGAAGATGACCAGCAATGCATCTACTATTTCCATGGCCACTTCCTTAAGTACCCTGGGATGTAGATTATCAGGACCTGGGGATTTATCGGCCTTCAATCCCATCAATTTCCCCGACACCATTTCCCTACAAATACTGATTTCATTCAGTTCCTCCCTCTCATTAGACCCTATGTTCCCCGACATCTCTGGTAGGTTGTTTGTGTCCTCGTTTGTGAAGACAGAACCAAAGTATGTATTTAATTGGTCTGCCATTTCTTTGTTCCCTGTTATAAATTCCCCTGATTCTGACTGCAAGGGACCTACGCTTGACTTCACCAATCCTTTTCACTTCACATATCTATAAAAACTTTTACAGTCAGTTTTTATGGTCTCTGCAAGCTTACTCTCATACTCTATTTTCCCCTTCTTAATTAATCCCTTTGTCCTCCTTTGTTGAATCCTACACAGCTCCCAATCCTCAGGTTTATGGCTCTTTCTGGCCAATTTATATTGGATCTTATGCTATCCCTAATTTCCCTTGTTAGCCACGGTTGAGTCACCTTTTTTGTTTTATTGTTATGCCAAACTGGGATGAACAAATTCTGTCATTCATCCATGCGATCTTTGAATGTTTGCCATTGCCTATCCACCGTCAACCCTTTGAGTGACATTCCCCAATCAATCCTACCCAACTCGCACCTCATACCATCGTAGTTTCCTTTATTTAAATTCAGGACACTAGTCTCTGAGTCAACTATTTCACTCTCCATCTTAATGAAGAATTCTATCATATTATGATTGCTCCGACCCAAGGGGCCTCGCACAACAAGACTGCTAATTAATCCTTTCTCATTACATAATACCCAGTCTAAGATGGCCTGATCTCTAGTTGGTTCCTCGACATATTGGTATACTGGAGTATACACTCCAGGAATTCCTCCTCCACAGTATTGTTACTAATTTGGTTAGCTCAATCTATATGTAGATTAAAGTCACCCATGATAACTGCTGTGCCCTTATTGCACGCTTCTCTAATTTCCCTTTTAATGCCATCCCCAACCTCCGCATTACTGTTTCGAGGTCTGTATACCACTCCCACTAATGTTTTCTGCCCCTTGGTATTTCTCAGTTCTACCCATACAGATTCCACGTCATCAGAGCTAATATCCTTCCTTATAATTGTGTTAATCCCCTCTTTAACCAGCAATGCTCCCCCACCTCCTTTTCTTTTTTGCCTATCTTTCCTGAATATTGAATACCCCTGGATGTTGAGTTCCCAGCCTTGGTCATCCTGGAGCCATGTTTCTGTAATCCCAATCATATCATATTCGTTTACCTCTATTTGCGCAGCTAATTCATCCACCTTATTACGAATGTTCCTCGCATTAAGACACAAAGCATTCAGGCTTGTTTTTTTAACGCTCTTAAACGGAGTGCTTTGTGCATTGAGTGCTGCTGGAGTTTTGGTAAGTGGGAGAATTCGGGCAAGTGGGAGGTGAGGGTGTGTTTTTTGCTCTGTTTAGTTCCCCACTCCCAGGCTTAGACAGCACTGCGGAAGCGGAGCAGCGAGACGAGTCAACCAAACAGGCCCCACAGACAGTATTCAAGGAGGAGGCTGGTGATCAGCTGGTTGGTTGGTTTTCTTCCTTCTCTTCTCTTTTATACCTTTAAGTTGGTAAGTCCTATTGAATAGTGGTGTGATATTATCATCTATATCCGGGCAGGGTCTTCATAACTAATCATAAGAAATTTAATTAATTATATAGAATGGAGCAGGTGATGTGTTACTGTTGCGAGATGTGGGAGCCGGTGGACCCCATTGAGGCTCACAGTGATTACATCTGCGACAAGTGTTTGCTGAAGCTTCAGACACTGCGACACATCAGGGAGGGCGAGAAGTTCCTGGACTCTGTTTCAGGAGATGGTCACACCTATGAAGTTAATTACTGCAGATGTAGTCCGTGGTGAGGGACAGGACGGTGTGACTACAAGTGGGGAAGGTACAGGGATCCAGGATGTAGTGTTGAAGGAGACGCAGCCCTTGCTCTTGTCCAGCAGGATCGAGGTTCTTACTCCCTGTGAGGGCGGGAGCGGGGACTGCAGGAAGGATGAGCAACCTGGTCACAGCACCGTGGTACAGGGGGCCATTCAAGCGGAGGGAGTAAAAAGAAATGTTGTAGTGGTAGGGGATAGTATCATTAGGGGGATAGATAGGGTTCTCTGCAGTCAAGAGCGGGAGTCCCGAAGGCTGTGTTGCCTGCCCGGTGCCAGGGTTAAGGACATCTCTTCTGGGCTGGAAAGAAACTTGGAGTGGGAGGGGGAGGATCCAGTTGTCGTGGTCCATGTTGGTACAAACGACGTAGATAGGACAAGGAAGACGGTTCTGTTAAAGGAGTATGAGCAGCTAGGGGTCAAATTAAAAAACAGAACCTCAAGGGTAATAATCTCTGGGTTATTATCTGAGCCACGAGCGAATTTGGCTAGGATAAATAAAATTAAAGAGTTAAATGCGTGGCTCAAAGACTGGTGTGGGAGGAATGGGTTTTGCTTCTTGGGACACTGGCACCAGTACTGGGACAGGAGGGAGCTGTTCCATTGGGATGGACTCCACTTGGCCAGTGCTGGGACTAGAGTCCTGGCAAATCATATAACTAGGGCTGTAGAGAGGGCTTTAAACTAATTAGTTGGGGGGAGGTTTCTAGAGAGCAAATAATAGAAATGACAACAGAGAAGGTCATAGACTTAGGTAGCAATGGGGGAATTAAAAAACAGAACATGTCAGGAAGGGACAGAAGGTATGGAGTAAAAAGTAAAGTACTAAAAAGGGAAAAAACAGGAACCAAGTGTTACAAAACATATTTGAAAGTTCTTTATCTGAATGCACGTAGCATTCGTAACAAAATGAATGAGTTAATGGCACAAATAACGACATATGGGTATGATCTTGTGGCCATTACAGAAACATGGCTGCAGGGTGACCATGACTGGGAATTAAACATACCAGGTTATTTAACAATCCGGAAGGACAGGCAGGAAGGGAGAGGAGGTGGGGTGGTTATGTTAATAAAGGAAGGAATCACTATAATACAGAGAAATGATATTGGGTCAAAGGAGCAGGATAGTGAAATAGTTTGGGTGTAGATAAGGAATAATAAGGGGAAAAAAACACTAGTGGGTGTAGTCTATAGGCCTCCGAACAGTTGCAACTCTGTTGGATGGAGTATTAATCAGGAAATAGTTGAGGCTTGTAATAAGGGAACAGCTATAATTATGGGGGATTTTAATTATCATATTAACTGGACAAATCAAATTGGGCAGAGCAGCCTTGAAGATGAGTTCATTGAGTGTATTAGGGATGGGTTTCTTGAGCGGTATGTAACTGAACCGACCAGGGGGCAAGCAACCTTAGATTTGGTCCTGTGTAATGAGACAGGATTAATTAAAAATGTCCTAGTAAAGGATCCCCTTGGAATGAGTGACCATAACATGGTTGAATTCCATATTCAATTAGAGGGTGAGAAGGTTGGATCTCAAACAAGCGTGCTGAGCTTGAATAAAGGAGACTATGAAGGCATGAGAGCAGAATTGATTGGAGTGGACTGGGAAAATAGATTAAAGGGTAAGACGGTACATGATCAGTGGTGTACATTTAAGGAGTTATTTTACAACTTCCAAAAAATATATATTCCACTGAGGAAAAAAGGGTGTAAAAGAAAAGATAGCCGTCCGTGGCTAAGTAAAGTAATTAAGGATAGTATCCGACTAAAAACAAGGGCATATAAGGTAGCCAAATCTAGTGGGAGGATGGAAGATTGGGAAGTCTTTAAAAGACAGCAAAAAATAAATAAAAGATTGATTAAGAAAGGGAAGATAGATTATGAAAGTAAATTAGCAAAAAATATAAAAACAGACAGCAAAAGTTTCTATAGTTTTCTAAAAAGAAAAAGGGTGGCTAAAGTAAATGTTGGTCCCTTAGAGGTGGAGACCGGGAAATTAATGGTGGGAAACATGGAGATGGGAAAAACACTGAAAAATTATTTTGTATCAGTCTTTACAGTAGAGGACACTAAGAATATCCCAACACTGGACAAACAGGGGGCTCTAGTGGGGGAGGAACTGAATACGATTAAAATCACTAAGGAAGTGGTACTTGGTAAAATAATGGGACTCAAGGCGGATAAATCCCCTGGACCTGATGGCTTGCATCCTAGGGTCTTGAGGGAAGTGGCGGTAGGGATTGTGGATGTATTGGTAATAATTTTCCAAAACTCCCTGGACTCAGCAAAGGTCCCGGCAGATTGGAAAACTGCTAATGTAACACCCTTATTTAAAAAGGGTAGTAGGCAGAAGGCTGGAAACTATAGACCTGTTAGCCTAACATCTGTGGTTGGTAAAATGTTAGAGTCCATTATTAAGGAGACAGTAACGGGACATTTGGATAAACATAATTTAATAGGACAAACTCAGCATGGTTTCATGAAGGGGAAGTCATGTTTGACAAATTTACTTGAGTTTTTTGAGGAAGTAACATACAGGGTGGATAAAGGGGAACCAGTAGTGTATTTAGACTTCCAAAAGGCATTTGACAAGGTGCCACACAAAAGATTATTGCTCAAGATAAAAAATAACGGGATTGGGGGTAATATTCTGGTGTGGGTGGAGGATTGGCTCTCTAACAGAAAGCAGAGAGTTGGGATAAATGGTTCATTCTCAGATTGGCAACCAGTAACTAGTGGTGTTCCGCAGGGATCAGTGCTGGGTCCCCAACTCTTTACAATCTATATTAACGATTTGGAGGAGGGGACCGAGTGTAACATATCAAAGTTTGCAGATGATACAAAGATGGGACGGAAAGTAGTGAGTGAGGAGGATATAAAAAACCTGCAAGGGGACATAGACAGGCTAAGTAAGTGGGCAGAGATTTGGCAGATGGAATACAATATTGGAAAGTGTGAGGTTATGCACTTTGGCAGGAAAAATCATGGAGCAAGTTATTATCTTAGTGGCAAGAAACTGGAAAGTACTGTAGTACAAAGGGATCTGGGGGTCCTGGTGCACGAAACTCAAAAAGTTAGTATGCAGGTGCAGCAAGTGATCAAGAAGGCCAATGGAATGTTGGCTTTTATTGCTAGGGGGATGGAATATAAAAACAGGGAGGTATTGCTGCAGTTGTACAAGGTATTGGTGAGACCGCACCTGGAATACTGCATACAGTTTTGGTGTCCATACTTAAGAAAAGACATACTTGCTCTCGAGTCAGTACAAAGAAGGTTCACTTGGTTAATCCCGGGGATGAGGGGGTGGTCATATGAGGAGAGGTTGAGTAGATTGGGACTCTACTCATTGGAGTTCAGAAGAATGAGAGGCGGTCTTATTGAAACATATAAGATTGTGAAGGGGCTTGATTGGGTGGATGCGGTGAGGATGTTCCCAAAGAAGGGTGAAACTAGAACTAGGGGGCATAATCTTAAAATAAGGGGCTGCTCTTTCAAAACTGAGATGAGGAGAAACTTCTTCACTCAGAGGGTGGTAGGTTTGTGGAATTTGCTGCCCCAGAAAGCTGTGGAAGCTACATCATTAAATAAATTTAAAACAGAAATACATAGTTTCCTAGAGGTAAAGGGAATTAAGGGTTACGGGGAGCAGGCAGGAAATTGGACATGAGTCTAGGTTCGGAATGGTCATGGCCCTGTGGGTAGTGGAGTGGGCCCAGGGGCCGTGTAGCCTGGTTCTGCTCCTACTGTGTTCTAATTCTGTGTTAGATTTCAGGAGATGGTTTTATTCCTGTTCCTGGCTGGGGTGGAGATCGCCTTTACAGAAGGTAAGTAGTGTAGAAAATATAGGGACAGAGTGATCTCCTGGAAGAATTTCGATCGCCTAGATGGGTCGGAGATGAATTTCCCAGATTTTTTTCTCCCAAATTGGCCATTGGGTCTTTTATCTGGTTTTTCGCCTCTCCCGGGAGATCACATGGGTTCGGGTGGGATGGAGAGTGATAGAAGATTTGAGGTTAGGATCAGATCAGCCATGATCTTATTGAATGGTGGAGCAGGCTCGAGGGGCCGATTGGCCTACTCCTGCTCCTATTTCTTATGTTCTTATATTCTTATGTTCTTTTAGAATTATTATTTACTCTGGCCATGTTTGATTTAAACCCTTTGATTTCTCTGATTGCCACCTTTTGTTTTTCTCCTTCCTGTCTTTTGCATCTATCCTTGTTTTCCTTTCCTCTGTCTCCCTGCTCAGGTTCACAAACCCCTGCCATTTTAGTTTACCGCCCCCCCCCCCCAAAGCACTAGCAAACACTCCCCCTAGGACATCGGTCCTGGTCCTGCCCAGGTGCAAACCGTCCGGTTTGTACTGGTCCCACCTCCCCCAGAACCGGTTCCAATGTCCCAGGAATTTGAATCCCTCCCCCTTGCACCATTCCTCTAGCCACGTATTCATCTGAAATATCCTTCTATTTCTACTCTGACTAGCACGTGGCACTGGTAGCAATCCTGAGATTACTACCTTTGAGGTCCTATTTTTTCATTTACCTCCAAACTCTCTATATTCATCTTTTAGGACCTCATCCCATTTTTTACCTATATCGTTGGTACCTATATGCACCACGACAACTGGCTGTTCACCCTCCCCTTCCAAAATGTTCTGCAGCCGCTCTGAGACATCCTTGACCCTTGCTCCAGGGAGGCAACACACCATCCTGGAGTCCCGTTTGCGGCCGCAGAAACGCCTATCTATTCCCCTTACAATAGAATCCCCTATTACTATAGCTCTACCCCTCTTTTTTCCTCCCATCCTGTGCAGCAGAACCACCCCTGGTGTCAGGAAGTTGGCTGCTGCTGCCTTCCCCTGGTAAGCCATCCCTCCCAACAGTATCCAAAGTGGTATATCTGTTTGAGAGGGGGATGACCACAGGGGACTCCTGCACTACCTGCCTGCGCCTACTGCTCTGCCTGTTGGTCACCCATTCCGCTTCTGCCTGTGCAACCTTTGCCTGCGGTGTGACCAACTGCTTAAACGTGATATCCACGACCTCCTCAACATCGTGAATGGTCCAGTATGTAACCACTCGCAGCTCCAGCGCTGCAATGCGGTCTGCCAGTAGCTGCAGCTGGATACACTTCCTGCAGACATGGTCGTCAGGGACACAGGAAGTGTCCCAGAGTTCCCACATAGCGCAGGAGGAGCATACCATGGGGCCGGGCTCTCCTGCCATGACTTACCCTTTAATTAACTTAAATTAACTTAAATCGATTAAATACCACCAATTAAATGATATACTCAAGGGCCCTTGGATACTAGCACTAGAAACTATGACCACACAAAAAAAAATTAAGACCTTCTAAACTTTACAAACTACCTTAACTATCAAACTAACCTGGCCGTACTCACCCAAACTAACCTGGCCGTACTCACCCAATCAGCTGCTCCCTCCTGCCCGCGTCACGATCCGAATCGTGACGTGGCTCTGGAATGCCGCCGCCGGTCTGAGATTGGTTTCAGCTCCAAACTCCAACTGCTGTAAGGAAAGCCCACGAGAGTGAGTTTTTATACTCACCGGGCCTCGGCTCACTGGTCTCTCAGCTCCCGACTCCAACCGTTGTAAGAAAAGCCTGCTAAAGTGCGTTTTTATACTCACCGGGCCTCGGCTCACTGGTCTCTCAGCTTCCGACTCCAACCACTAAGAAAATCAAAGCGCTGACCAATATCTGGTGCAGTCTAATCTCAAGTCAACATCGCCACAGGCATTTCCCAGTACTTAAATGGGAGGTTCATTGATACTGCAGCACCTCATTCTCAGCGATGCTGGCTGTGCAGCTGCCTCAGCAAGGAGAAGCACAACAAGGCGAAGGAGCCGGAGGACTGAGGCAGGTGTGTTCATGGCAGATCCACTTCAGTCATAGAAACATAGAAACATAGAAGATAGGAGTAGGCCATTTGGCCCTTCGAGCCTGCTCCGCCATTCAATGAGATCATGGCTGATCATTCAAATTCAGTACCCTGTCCCTGCCTTCTCCCCATATCCCTTGATCCCTTTAGCCTTAAGAAATATATCCAACTCTTTCTTGAATATATTTAATGAACTGGCCTCCACCGCCCTCTGTGGCAGAGAATTCCACAGGTTCACCACTCTTTGGGTGAAGAAATTCCTCCTCATTTCAGTCCTAAATGTCCTACCCCTTATCCTTAGACTATGACCCCTGGTTCTGGACTCCCCGACCATCAGGAACATCCTTCCAGCATCTAGTCTGTCCAGGCCTGACAGAATTTTATAGGTTTCGATGAGATCCCCTCTCAATCTTCTAAACTCCAGTGAGTATAAGCCCAATCGACGCAATCTCTCCTCATACGTCATTCCTGCCATCCCAGGTATCAGCCTGGTGAATCTTCGCTGCACTCCTTCCATGGCAAGAACGTCCTTCCTCAGATAAGGCGACCAAAACTGCACACAATACTCAAGGTGCGGTCTCACCAAGGCCCTCTACAACTGTAGCAAGACATCCTTATTCCTGTACTCAAACCCTCTTGCTACGAAGGCCAACATACCATTTGCCTTCTTAACCGCCTGCTGCACCTGCATGCTTACCTTCAGCGACTGGTGCACAAGAACACCCAGGTCTCTTTGCACTTCCCCTTCACCCAATCTATTGCCATTCAAATAATAATCTGCCTTCCTGTTTTTTCCTCCGAAGTGGATAACCTCACATTTATCCACAGTCGGATGGTCAGGGTGATTGAATGCTTCACCAAATGCTACATAACAGCATCTGTACCACAAGCTGCCCAAGAACCACACCCCCAGTGCGCACACACCAACAATCTCTACCTACCAACACTCACACCTTGCACATAATGACAGCTATTCAACTATGGCAGGCGCAAGGGTCATTAGTTGTTGGAATGAGTGTGATATGTTTATACTTAAATTTATTCATGGAGTTTGCAATATTTTGTGGTCTCTCTCATTTCAACTTTGCGCCCAGGAGGACACTGTAACATGGCATGACACAAGGATGGCATAATGGGCATGTGGTGAGCAAAAGGGATCTGGGGTTTATGTCATCCTGGTGTGAGGCTGGTGGTCTGTTTGGAGGAGGCGGCAGAGTTCTATGATCACCACCTTGGTGATGCAGAGCCATCTAATACACTGCTCCTCGCTTCATTGAAAACAGGAGAAGTGCTATCGGAATATCCTTGGAGGGTAAGGCCTCCTGTTGAGAGCCCTGATGGCCCTCCTCCTTCCTCTGGCCACTTGTTCCAGTTTTCCCCACCACCTCCGCTCCCTCTGCAGTAGATCCTGGAGGGTGAGGTCGACTGCCAGTACAGCCCCCATTGATGTAACGATGTGTAGCAGTTTGATATGTTGTCAGAATAAATGTAACTAATTTTCAGTAGCCACAACACTCCTGAAACTAAAGAACCTTTAAATGACTGAATTTAACTGTTGCACAATAGCAAACTGACAAGGAAGTAATGAAACAGCACTTACCTGACAGCTGTGACTCATTACTCATGATGTCTGTATATAGCACCCCTGGAGCCGGCATCCACCTGCTTGACACATCCTCTCCCTGTTGCTGTCGGGGTGAGGTTCTAAGGCAGGGGGCGAAAATGAATTTGGCAGATCGGGCGCCCAGTGAGCGTTGCATGCTCACTGATGTCACGATCTGCCTGGTGTTGAAGTCCCCGGCGGTAACATAGAAACATAGAAGATAGGAGCAGGAGTAGGCCATTTGGTCCCTCGAGCCTGCTCTGCCATTTATTGAGATCATGGTGGATCATCCAAAATCAGTACCCTGTCCCTACTTTCTCCCCATATCCCTTGCTCCCTTTAGCCTTAAGAAATATATCTAACTCCTTCTTGAATATATTTAATAAGTTGGCCTCAACTGCCTTCTGTGGTAGAGAATTCCACAGGTTCACCACTCTCTGGGTGAAGAAATTCCTCCTCATCTCAGTCCTAAATGGCTTACCCCCTTATCCTAAGACTGTGACCCCTGGTTCTGGACTCCCCCGCCATTGGGAACATCCTTCCTGCATCTGGTCTGTCTAGTCCTGTTAGAAATTTATAAGTTTCAATGAGATCCCCTCTCATTCTTCTAAACTCTAGCGAATATAAGCCTAACTGTTAGTGGCGGCGCTACGAGGGGAGGGTGGATGTGGGGTGCGTATTTAATGTGCCGTGCTGGATTCACCTCACCCCGGTGCTACTGCATTAGCACCCCATTAGTGCCCCTGCCAGGTGCTAACGGGAGGCATTAACCAACTGAATTTCTCCCCCCAGAGTATAATTAAGAGAGCATTTTCGAGAACATTTTTTTCCACACAGTTTTCTGTCCTCCCCTCCTGATGGTCACTGATTTATGCTGGGGTTTGTTTCTATGGATAACACCAGCCTTCCAGTACCTTACCTAAATGTAATAGCAAAATACTGCAGATGCTGGAAATCTGAAATAACAACAGAACATGCTGGAAATACTCAGCAGGCCAGGCAGCATCCGTGGAGAGAGAAACAGAGTTAACGTTTCAGGTCTGGGACCCTTCATCAGAACTGAGTATTTCCAGCATTTTCTGTTGTTATTTCACCTTCTTTAAATGTTTATTTTTCAGGTGTAGACTTAGGCACTGAGTGTTGGCAGGCTCGTTGACTAGAGGGCATTACAGCTGAGCTTGGTCTTGTCCTCACCTGATGCTTACACATAATCTCTGTCCAGCATGGGTCAGTAGCTCATTTTTGTGCTCTTCCTCTTCCTGCTGCATTGAAACTAATTGTAGTGGGTACAGCAGTCTCGGCTATGATCAGTCAACTCCGCACAGCCTGGGTATTGAACTTAGTACTTTCCATGTCTGTAGTGTTCGGCACTATAGAGTCATAGAGTAGAGTCATAATGGCACAGAAGGAGGCCATTTGGCCCATCGAGTCCATGCCAGCCATGTAGAGCAGTCCAGTCAGTCCCTTTCCCCTGCTCTATCCCAGTAGTCCTACAAGTTTATTTCCCTCAAGTGCCTATCTAGTCTCCCCTTGAAAACATTGAGTGTCTCTGCTTCCACCACTTCCATCAGCAGCGAGTTCCAGGTCCTCACCACTCACTGCATAAAAAAGTTTTCCCTCACAACCCCCCTGTATCTCTTGCCCAAAATCTTAAATCTCTGTCCCCTAGTCCTTGTACCATCAACTAGTGAGAACAGTCCTTCTAGCCTATCCAAACCTGTCATAATCTTGTACACCTCTATCAAATCACCCCTCAACCTCCTTTGCTCTAATGAAAACAAATCAAGTTTCTCCAACCTGTCCTTGTAGCTCAGATCCCCCATCCAGAGAACCATTCTGGTAAATCTCCTCTGCACCCTCTCAAGTTCTTCACATCCTTCCTAAAGTGTGGTGACCAGAATTGGACACAATACTCCAGTTGTGGCCTAACCAGCACTTTATAAAGGTTCAGCATAACTTCTCCACTTTTGTACTCAATACCTCTATTTATGAAGCCCAAGATCACATATCCTTTGCTAACTACTCTCTCAATATGTCCCACCACCTTCAGGGACCTATGCACATTAGCTCCCAGGTTCCTCTGTCCCTGCACACTCTTTAAAACTGTGCCATTAAGTGGATATTGCCTCTCCTTGTTCCTTCTGCCAAAATGTATCACCTCTCACTTCTCTGTATTAAATTCCATTTGCCACTTGTCTGCCCATTCTGCTAGCCTTTCTATGTCCTGTTGCAGTTGATTGGTATCATCCTCACTGTTTGCCACACCCCCAAGTTTGGTGTCTTCAGCAAATTTAGAAATTCTACTCTGTATTCCAATATCCAGGTCATTAATATATATCAAAAAAAGCAGTGGTCCCAGCACTGACCCTTGGAGAACACCACTGTCTACCATCCTCGTCTGAAAAACAGCCATTTACCACAACTTGCTGTTTTCTCCTTAAGCCAATTCCTTATCCAAGCTGCCACTGACCCATCTATTCCATGAGCCTCAATTTTGTTAACCAGTCTTCTATGTGGTACTTTGTCAAACACCTTCTGAAAATCCATGTAGGCAACATCCATTGCATTCCCTTCACCAATTGTCTCTGTTACTTCAGCAAAAAATGTAATTAGATTCGTCAAACATGATCTGCCTTTTACAAATCTGTGTTGGCTCTCCATAATTAGCTTAAACTTCTCCACATGCCTGTTAATTTTTTCCTGGATTATTGTTTCTAAAACTTCACCCACCACTGATATTAAACTGCTTGTAGTTACTAGGATTGTCCTTACACCCTTTCTTGAAAAATGGTGTCACATTTGCCACTTTCCAATGCTCAGGCACCTCCCCCACAGCTAGGGAAGATTGGAAAATTATGGCAAGCCCTTCCGCTATCTCCTCCCCCAATTCCCTTAGCATCCTGGGATGCAAGTCATCTGGACTGTTGTGTATGTACCTTTAAGAGAATAACTGGTCTCAGACTGCAGTACCGGCAGTGACCACCCCTGTATAAAAGGCGCTAGTAAGCCTCTGTAGTTTCAGTTTCCCGATTGACTCCTTTCAGTAAAGACTTGTTTTGTTCAACTCCTGCTGTCCGTGTCTCAATCATACACGGACATAATACTGGCGACGAGCAGATACGAACTTACCTACAGTCTGCACCACCTCCTGGGATCCATTCCTGCAGCGAAGTGAGCAGAGGTCGAGGCCAGAAGGAAGAAAGAAGCAGTAGAAACGGGCGTCAACCATGGGCATCCGCCCCTGTGTTAGCGTAGTTGAAGATTGCTGGAGAAGCTGTCGAAAGCGGGGCCTGGTTCCTGTCGACTGTGCTTCAACTAATCGGGCTGGTGGCAGGTAGTATACTGATCCTTCCTGGGCTGCGGCGGTCATGAACTCGAGCGGGTGGCTTGCAACGGGGCCGAGCAGCGTTGTCAGGAAGAGGAGAGAGAGAGGGTGGAGCACACAGGGCGCGGCCGGTGCTACGAAGCCGGGCTGCGTATAGACCCGAGAAGAGGGAGGCAAGAGTCCCACAGGGTTGTTCCACGATGGGAAAATAATTTTAAAAAAGAAATATTAAACGCGCAGGAAACCGCGAGGAGCTGCAGGTTGCAACGGAAACCACGGAAAGCAGCGCTAGCAACAGTGGGGAAGAAGGCAAAAGCACGGGAGGCGCCATTTTGTTAAATCGGGGAAGAAGGCAAAGCGCGGGAGGCGCCATTTTAGATTTTCAAGATGCCGAAGACTGGCTGTATCACTGCCTTTGATAATACAATAGAGGACTGGACCACGTATGTGGAAAGAGTCGAGGTATATTGCGAGGCAAACGAAATAGCCGATGAGAAAAAGGCATCGGTATTGCTAAACTTAATGGGCGCTAGAACGTACGGCCTATTGCGGGACCTGATTGCTCCAGCCAAACCGAAGGCGAAGAGTTTTAACGAAATTGTTGCTGTCCTACAGGAACACCTAAACCCTGTTGATAGCCGAAAGATTTAAATTCCACAGGAGAACTCAGCATAAAGATGAGAGCAATGCTGAGTACCTTACGGAACTACGCAAGCTATCAAAGCACTGCCAGTTCGGAGCAGGACTGGCAGATACACTACGGGACAAATTTGTCTGTGGACTCCTGAGTGAAGGAACACAGAAGAAGTTACTCTCAGAGAAAGAGCTGACGCTAGATAAGGCTTTCAGCGTGGCAGTATCATATGAAGCAGCAGCCAGGGGAGCTGCGGAAATTCAACAAAAGCCACAGCAATACGGCACCCACGAAATGACACGGGAATTTGCAAAATGTTATCGCTGCGGCAGAACTAACCATGACCAGGAGGACTGCTGGTCCAAGGACAAAATATGCAGGCAATGCGGAAAGATGGGACACATTGCACGAGTTTGCAGGTCTGGGAAGAAGACCAGCGACAACAAAAAGGCTACTAAGGAACCGTACAAGAAAGTACAAAAGATGACAGACAGTAGTTCCGAAGACCAGATGAGCGATAGTGAATCCGGGAACAGGAGACTAAGCTGTCTCAAACTTCACAATGGAATCGCAAAAGAGGATCACTGAACCATTTGGGTCACCCTCACGATAGCAGGGTCCCAAGTTAAAATGGAATTGGATACAGGATCAGCGCTAACCGTCATGAATCGACGAGACTACGAGTGGCTATTCTCACACATACACTTGAGAGAGACATCCATCGTCTTGACGACATATACGGGGCAAAAAGTATACCCCAGAGGAAAAATAAGGGTGCCTGTCAAATACAACGGCAAGAAAATACGGAAATTGTATCTCTACATACTGCAAAATGGTGGACCACCATTATTGGGACGTGAATGGATCGGGAAGATAAGCTTAGATTGGCACTCCATTCATGCAATGATGGTGGATGGTAAAAAAGATGAAGACGTCACTCCTGGACGATTGTCAACAATTTTAGCTAACGCCAAAGAGGTATTTCAACAAGAACTGGGCACTCTTAAAGGCGTAACCGCCTCGATAAAAATAGAAGAGAATGCAATTCCCAAGTTTTTCAAAGCAATATGCAATTCGCCCAGCCGTCGAGGCAGAGCTGGAGAATCTGGAGAAGGCAAGCGTGTTGTCTAAGGTCGACTGGAGCGAGTGGGCGACACCCATTGTTCCTGTCATGAAGAAAACATTAAGCAATAAGTCTGAGGAGCCAAGGAAGGTTCGCATCTGTGGGGATTTCAAGGTGATGGTGAACCCGATCCTTCACACAGTACAATATCCTCTTCCAAGGATAGAAGACATCTTCACCTCACTGTTTGGAGGGAAGCGTTTTACAAAAATTGACCTAGCACAAGCATATTTGCAGATGGAGGTTGAAGAATCCTCTAGGAAGTATCTCACGATAAACACTCACAAAGGTCTTTACCAGTATCATCGATTGGTATTCGGAGTAGCATCGGCTCCGGCGATATGGCAAAGAGCGATGGAACAAGTCCTGCAAGGGATTCCGGGGACTCAGTGTTACTTGGACGACATCCTTGTGACAGGTGACATAAGTCCCCTGACAAAATTGAAGCGGTTGTTAAGGCCCCAGCGCCTGAAAATGTGTCGCAACTGAGGTCATTCCTCGGATTGGTGAATTACTACCATAAGTTTTTGCCGAATTTGTCGACAATCCTGCACCCACTGAACGCCCTGCTATGAACGGGAGTAGCATGGAAATGGAGCAATGACTGTAAGCGGGCCTCTCAGAAGAGTAAGGACTTAATCACTTCAAGAGAAGCATTGGCTCACTACAACCCAGCACTGCTGATCAGACTGGCATGTGATGTGTCTCCCTACGGCATTGGGGCGGTACTGTCACATAAATTCCTTGATGGTTTAGAGAGGCCGATAGCTTTTGCGTCACGCTCGTTAACTTCTGCCGAGCGTAACTACACCCAGATTGACAGAGAGGCCCTCAGCCTAGTGTGGGGGGTGAAGAAGTTCAATCACTACCTGCACGGTCAAAAATTTACTCTACTAACCGATCATCAACCTCTTGTCTCCATTTTCAACCCTCAAGGGCATACCGATAATGACAGCGCAACGGCTGCAGAGGTGGTCCCTTTTCCTAGGGGCACACCAATATGACATCGAGTACAAAGGAACTAAACAGCATGGGAATGCTGATGGATTGTCACGCCTACCATTGCCGACGGTGGAAGAAGAAGGCCTTGCAGTGGATCCAATGGAGTTATTCCACTCGACCATAGTCGAATGTCTCCCTGTGACGAATGCAAACATAGAAAAGGAAACACGGAATGGCCCAACACTATCACGGGTCTATGATTTAACGGTGAAGGGATGGCCAGCACATGGTGAACCACTGCTGCCAGCATTCTCGCCGAGAAGAGAACAGCTGTCAGTGTGCAGAGGAACCTTGATGTGTGGATCCAGAGTAGTAATTCCACCTAAGTTGATGGATAGAGTGCTCAATGAGCTTCATGAAGATCATCTGGGTGGGGTAAAAATGAAGAACTTAGCCAGAGCGTTTGTGTGGTGGCCGGGAATCGATAGAGAAATTGAAGAGATGACCAAGAGCTGTGCAGGATGCCAGAAGGTCCAAAACGCCCCACACAAGCTCCTCTACATCCATGGGAGTGGCCCTCATCTCCATGGCAAAGGGTGCACATTGATTTTGCTGGTCCCTTCATGGACTCGATGTTTTTAATTGCGGTGGATGCACATTCAAAGTGGCCAGAGGTAATAAAAATGTCCTCAACCACCACGGAAAAAACTATCACAGTTTTACAAACCATATTCGCCAGGAATGGGCTGCCTGAACAGATTTCCTCTGACAATGGACCACAGTTTGTGTCTGCAGATTTCCGGAGGTTCTTAAAGAACAATGGTGTTAAGCATTACACATCTGCCCCATATCATCCAGCCACTAATGGATTGGCCGAGAGGTTTGTTCAAACATTCAAGAAGGCTATCAAGGCAATGTGTAATGAAGATATACCCCTACAACACAAGGTGGACAACTTCTTGTTTGCCTACCGGAATGCGACACATGCAGTTACCAACCAAACTCCAGCCATGATGTTCTTCAATCGAAGACTACGATGCCGCTTGAATTTGGTTAAGCCAAACGTTCGAAGAGATGTGGAGAACAGGCAGTTTCAGAATATGAATGAAAGGCCGACCAGGAGTTTTAAGATAGGTCAACCAGTTTTGGCCCGGGACTACCGCACTGAGAAATGGCAGCCAGGAACGATTTGTACACGGCAAGGACCTCTCATGTATACCGTGGACGTTGGAGAGAGCATTGTAAGATGCCATGCTGACCAGATTCTAGAGTCACTGGAAAACGTCAACTCCACACCACCATCTGATACACCTGGTAATGAAATCGACGTACCAATTGCAGCTACCGCAGAACCGGTAATATTGGAAGCAGATGAACCAAACAACGGCATTGATGCCAACTCAACCTTGCCAGAGGAACCTGATACCCCAAAGCGGCGTTATCCAGACAGAATCAGGAAGCCTCCTCAAAGACTGAACTTATAATTGCTTAAACTTAACCAATGTATCTAGCAACCATAATTGTGATTGTAATTAGTTATCATTTAGTTGTTAAATGAATGTTATCATTTAGTTGTTAAATGAATGTTATGTACTGTTTATCTAAAAGGGGAGGAATTGTTGTGTATGTACCTTTAAGAGAATAACTGGTCTCAGACTGCAGTACCGGCAGTGACCACCCCTGTATAAAAGGCGCTAGTAAGCCTCTGTAGTTTCAGTTTCCCGATTGACTCCTTTCAGTAAAGACTTGTTTTGTTCAACTCCTGCTGTCCGTGTCTCAATCATACACGGACATAATATGGACCAGGCAACTTAACAACTTTAAACATACCGGCCTGGAAATTCGGTGGGCAGCGCCACCAGTTAGCGCCTAAAGAGGGCACTCAGTGGCTTTAGCGCCACTGGCCACGCCTCCTGCGATATTTAGCTGGGGCGCTAATGGCGGCGTTAGCCTGTTGCGCTGCGCCGCCACCGATGATGTCATCAGTGTGCGCAGCGCCCCGCTACCACCCCGATCTCGATATTTGGTAGCGCCCGCCTCTGTAGCACCGTTCGCAAATCGCGCCCGGTTCACGGGGCCTACCTGTGGCGGCAGTGACGCAAATTAAGGTGGATATGCGGGGCGGCCGTTTTTTGCGGCGGCCGCCTGCCTGCACCTCCGTCCCGGGCTTCCTGATCTCCCCCCGCGGCAGTGCCGGCTGTTTTCCGAGAGCCCGGCACTTCTCCTCGTTGCCGGGCTCTTTTGCCGGCACTCGCAATCTCCGATTATGCTGGTGCAGGCCCCTCCCCCTTAAGAATGGGAGGAAGGCCTGCAGTACCGCAGCGCGCCATGCCACAGCGTGTGGCACTGCGGCACGTTGCGCTGCGATATTCAGTTTCAGCGCCCTAAGAGGGACACGGAGCGCCTTGAGCCTCGCCCCATGTCCCTCTTGGGGCGTTCAATCTGAATTTCCGGCGGTCGCAACTGCTCCGATCGCTGCGCTAATTCCGGCGCCCAGGCGAGCTTGGCGCCCCGTTTGCGGCTACGCCGAATTTCTCTCCCACCCAGCCTTTCTAGTACATCCTGGTATCAATTTTCACCCATTCCATTGCTTCTACCTTTTCCACTTCTACTGACATTTTGTCAGCATCTACCTCCTTAGTAAACACTGATACAAAGTACTCATTGATTATTCTAGCCTTGCTCTGTGCTTATAAGCATATATCACCTTCTTTGTCCCTAATAGGCCCCAACCCACCACTTATTATCCGCTTACTGTTTACATGCCGGTAGAAGATTTTGGGTTCCCTTTTACGCTAACCGCCATTTTACTCTCATATTGCACAATAAGTCATCAGGCAGCATAACCTTTGTGTTAGTATAGAGAGGACTAATTGGATTGAAATAAATCCCATTGTTCTTAGCTCTTATAAATTATGTGCCAATATCGGAAGTTCATGACAACTTGCTGATGCTGATTATTTTCTGAATTGTAGGTTACAATCTCTCTGTGGGACAGTCTATAACTGTGCCAAGTAGAAACAATATAAAATGCAGAGATAACCAGGAATCTTTACGATATTTGGTAGCACTGTGTTCTGCATGCTGATATGCTAAAGATCATGGCCTAGAAATTCAATGGTGCTACGCCTGTTTTTGGGCACCAAATGGGCGCCTAAGCTTCCAATATGGTGGGCAGGAAGCACATGCTCATTACAAGCTGGAAGTGCACTGCCTGCCATATTGGTACAGGCAAAAAGCTAGTCATCCAGGGGCCATGTCTGAAGCACCCTGCCCAATTTCCCTTTCCACTGAAGTTGATCCACTACTGCCCATTTCCCGCCCCAGCCAAAATTGAATTTCACCCCCCTAGTATCTTGTCACATCTTACAGAAACATGCCTGAGTGTTTCACATTCAATAAATTAATTTGAAGCAGAATCACTGCTGCCATACAGGTAAATATAGCAGCTATTTTTGCATAAATCAAATCATACAGGCAGCAAAGAAATGAATGACCAGTTTGATGCTAGAAGGGGTCATAAGAGATGTCCTTTATGATCACTGGGAAAGAGGGCATTAGAAATTCACAACACGGCTTCCAAAAAAATAGGTTGTGCCGTACAAATTTGATGGAGTTTGTGGAGGAAGTCACGAGGGTAGTGGATGAGACAAATCAAGTAGACATTGTCTACCTGGACTCTCGGAAAGCCTTTGATAAGGTACTTCACACAAGGTTACTTCACAAGATAGAATCTTGGGAAGAAGTGTTTAGTCATGATGCTCGGTCATCATGATGTAAGGCAAGGCTTGATGGACCAGATAGTCTTTTCTTGCCTGTCAATTTTGTATGTTCGTATGTAATCTGTATTTTTTGAGGGGACAATGTTGTCCAGTATAATGGGAGAACTTCCTGCTCTTCTTCAAATAGTGGCATGGATCTTTAAAATCTTTTTGAAACACCAGAATAAGCAGGTGGCGTCTCAGTTTAACATATCCGCTGAATAATGAGACATCTGATAATGCAGCACATTCACAGTACTGCACTAGTGTGTCAGTTTACATTATCTGTTGAAGTCCAGGAACCTACAACCTTCTGACTTGGGGTGAGAGTGAATTAAGCTGACACTATAGATGATCAAATGAAAGTCCATTCCAATACTCTGAAAACCCTTATTACATCCTACCTTTAAATCTTGAAAATTACCTTGAATGTTGTTAACTACAACTATAGGTGAGCTCGGGCTGGTAGTTCGTGAACTTGGCCAAATATGAGGTATAGTAATTATTCTCCCATCTTATAGCCTTTTAGTACAGACTTAATGAAAGTTCTCTATTCTGTCTTCCTTTAAGTCAACCATGTAACCGTAACCTTTACTAAGGAAAAGAAAAACAATGATCTAAATGACCATTCCAGCGGAGACGCTACCATTGGCTATGATTAACAATGGGTGTTAGTGAGAAACCATCAGATGGACTTTTGACTTGGATTATATTCCTGCCTAAGGCAAGAAAGACACCATACATTTGAAATTGTAATCTGTTCAGCTGGAACTATCAATGATTGATCTCAAGTTGACAGATTCATCAAGCAGACATTGAAAACATAACTCTACCCCCACTTGTAATTAAACTCTAACCATGGCTGTCAGCAGTTAATCCTTCAATGTATCTTGGGAGGAATAGAGCGAATGTGCAGTCTTATTCTGTTGAGTGACAGACATGGTCACTTCACTAGACAGAGACAGAAGTGAGGTGGCACAGCATATCAATGTTTTAAAAAATGCAAGCAAACTAAATCTTAGATCTGAGCTTGAATATTTTTCTTCTTTTTTGGGAGAGTTAAAATTAGTTATTCCTTCAAATACTTACCTGCAGGATTATCACCAATTTTTTAAGGAGGCACCAATAATGAAACAGTGCTATGCAACCCTTTTGTTTAGAAATACATGAAACAACAGTATAAATCTCATGTAACTGCAATATTTGATGTCACAGAAATGATGCTCAGCTCTTTAAACCTTTTTTTCTTCAGCCAAGATAATGTTAATAAACAATTTTGATGACAACTTCACAACTTTAAAATTAAACTTTTGGAGATGAATGTCATTCATCAAGGTGAAGGATAGTCATTCAATGGAATGCAACATGTTTTCAGTTTTGTCAGCCAGTGTCAGCATCAAATATTCCAGGCTCAGCTATAGCATGGCTAGAAGCAGAGTAAAGCTGCCCTTATGCTGCCACAGTAACTGGTTCATTATCTCAGCCTCAGTGCAACCCATCAGCATCACTCCTCAAGTAGCTATTCTTGTTCGATCAAAGGATGTCATTGGGCTTCCTTCATTGCTATCTACCTCCAATACCAATAAGAACAATGCGCTGTTCAGAAAGACTCATGTAATGCTGTGTTGGCTTTCCTGTACTACCATGGCATGCCTAATATAAATGTTCCAAGAAACCTTCTTAAAAGCAAACATTATGGCAGTATATGACTCAGGGAAGTTTTTGATGATATGTGCAATATTTTGAGATGTCATAATGAAATATATTCCTACTTCGAACAGATCTGGCAACTCAAAACTGGGCATCCATGAGGCGCTGTGGGCCACCAGCAACAGCAGAATTGTATTCAACCATAACCTGTAACCTCATGGCCCGGAATATCCCTCACTCTACCATTACCATCAAGCCGGGAGATCAACCCTGGTTTAACGAAGAGTGCAGGAGAGCATGCCGGGAACAGCACCAGGCATACCGAAAAATGAGGTGTCAACCTGGTGAGGCTACAACACAGGACTACTTGCATGTCAAACAACGGAAGCAACATGCAATAGACAGAGCTAAGCGATCTCACAACCATCGGATCAAATCAAAGCTCTGCAGTCCTGCCACATCCAGTCGTGAGTGGTGGTGGACAATTAAACAGTTAACAGGAGGAGGAGGCTCCAAAAATATCCCCATCCTCAATGATGGTGGAGCTCAGCACGTGAGTGCAAAAGACAAGGCTGAAGCATTTACAACTATCTTCAGCCAGAAGTGCCGAGTGGATGATCCATCTCGGCCTCCTCCTGAGGTCCCCAGCATCACAGATGCCTGTCTTCAGCCCATTCAATTCACTCCACGTGATGTCAAGAAACAGCTGAAGACACTGGATACTGCAAAGGCTATGGGCCCCGACAACATTCCGGCAATAGTACTGAAGACTTGTGCTCCAGAACTAGCTGCGCCCCTAGCCAAGCTGTTCCAGTACAGCTACAACACTGGCATCTACCCAGCAATGTGGAAAATTGCCCAAGTATGTCCTGTCTACAAAAAGCAGGACAAATCCGACCCGGCCAAATACCGTCCCATCAGTCTACTCTACGGTGGCGTAGTGGTTACGTCACTAGACTAATAAGCCAGAGGCTCAGTCAAATGCTCTGAGGATATAGGTTCAAATCCCACCACGGCAGCTGGTGGAATTTAAATTCAATTCAATTTAATTCTGGAATTAAATGTTAGCCATTAGTAATGGCGACCATGATACCATTGTCGATTGTTGCAAAGACCCATCTGGTTCACTAATGTCCTTTAGGGAAGGAAATCTGCCGTTCTTACCTGGTCTGGCCTACATGTGACTCCAGACCCACAGCAATGTGGTTGACTCTTAATGCCCTCTGAAATGGCCTAGCAAGCCACTCAGTTGTAAACAACCGCTACGACCTACACCATATGGACTGCAGCAGTTCAAGAAGGCGGCTCACCACCATCTTCTCAAGGGCAATTAGGGATGGGCACTAAATGCAGGCCTATCCAGCCAGCGACGCCCACATCACATCAATGAATAAAAAAAAAGTGGTGGAAGGTGTCGTCGACAGCGCTATCAAGTGGCACTTACTCAGCAATAACCTGCTAACTGACGCCCAGTTTGGGTTCCGCCAGGGCCACTCAGCTCCTGACCTCATTACAGCCTTGGTCCAAACATGGACAAAAGAGCTGATCTCAAGAGGTGAGGTGAGAGTGACTGCCCTTGACATCAAGGCAGCATTTGATCGAGTGTGGCCTCAAGGAGCCCTAGCAAAACTGGAATCAAGGGGAAAACTCTCCATTGGTTGGAATCATACCTAGCACAAAGGAAGTTGGCTGTGGTTGTTGGAGTTCATTCATCTCAATCACATGACATCACTGCAGGAGTTCTTCAGGGCAGTGTCCTAGGCCCAACCATCTTCAGCTGTTTCATCAATGACCTTCCCTCCATCATAAGGTCAGAAGTGGGGATGTTCGCTGATGATTGCACACTGTTCAGCACCATTCGAGACTCGTCAGATACTGACGCAGTCCGTGTCCATATGCAGCAAGACCTGGACAACATTCAGACTTGGGCTGACAAGTGGCAAGTAACATTCGCACCACACAAGTGCCAGGCAATGACCATCTCCAACAAGCGAGATTCTAACCATCTCCCCTTGACATTCAATGGCATTACCATCGCTGAATCCCCTACGATCAACATCCTGGGGGTTACCATTGATCAGAAACTGAACTGGACCAGCCATATAAATACTGTGGCTACAAGAGCAGGTCAGAGGCTGGGAATTCTGTGGCGAGTGTCTCACCTCCTGACTCCCCAAAGCCTTTCCACCATCTACAAGGCACAAGTCAGGAGTGTGATGGAATACTCTCCACTTGCCTGGATGAGTGCAGCTTCAACAACACTCAAGAAGCTCGACACCATTCAGGATAAAGCAGCCCGCTTGATTGGCACTCCATCCACCACCTTCAACATTCACTCCCTCCACCACCGGCGCACTGTGGCTGCAGTGTGTACCATCTACAAGATGCACTGCAGCAACTCGCCAGAGCTCCTTCAACAGCACCTTCCAAACCCGCGACCTCTACCACTTAGAAGGACAAGGGCAGCAGACGCATGGGAACATCACCACCTAGAAGTTCCCCTCCAAGCCACACACCATCTTGACTTGGACCTGTATCGCCGTTCCTTCACTGTCGCTGGGCCAAAATCCTGGAACTCCCTTCCTAACAGCATTGTGGGTGTACCTACACCATATGGACTGCAGCGGTTCAAGAAGGCGGCTCACCACCATCTTCTCAAGGGCAATTAGGGATGGGCACTAAATGCAGGCCTAGCCAGCGACGCCCACATCCCATCAATGAATTAAAAAAAAGGCTGGAACATTTGCAGTTCTATTTCTGCATGTCTTAGTGGCTACCCACAGGCTATGGTACTTCTTTCTAATGTCATTTTATAACTTTTAGCTTTATAAGCCAGTATTGATATGCTCAATAAACCACATGCAGGTGGCCTGGACTGATGCTTGGTTAGTGGGCTGCCTTCTTGTCTAAAACCAATCAAAGAGGATAATGGGATGTTGGCCTTTATCTCTAGGGGGCTGGAATACAAAGCGGAGGAAATTATGCTCCAGTTATATGGAGCCTTGGTCAGACCCCATGGAGCACTGCATTCATATTGGGCACCGCACCCCCGGAAGGATATCTTGGCCTTGGAGGGGGTGCCACACAGATTCACAAGAATAATACTGTGGCTTAGAGGGTTAAATTATGAGGAGAGGTTACATACACTTGGTTTGTATTTCCTTGAATATAGGAGATTGAGGGGTGATCGGATTGAGATGTTTAAAATGTTAAAAGGATTCGATAGCATAGAAACAGAAAAACTATTTCCTCTGATGGGGGAATCCAGAATGGGGGGATATAATATTAAAATTAGAGCTAGGCCATTTAGGAGGGAAATCAGGAAGCATTTTTTCACACAAAGGGTAGTAGAAATCTGGAATTTTCTGCCCCAAATGGCTGTGGATGCTGGGTCGATTAGAGTTTTCAAGACTGAGATTAATAGATTTTTGTTAACTAAGGGCATCAAGGGATATGGAGCTAAGGCAGGAAAATTGGGTTAAGGTACATAGCAGCCACAATCTAATTGAATAGCAGATCTGGGGCTGAATGGCCTACTCATGTTCCTATGTTCCTAAGGCCACTCTATTTTTCATGCAAGGTGGCCAAATGGAGGGGCATCTCAAAAATAGCTGTCTTTGGGACACTTCACAGGCTAGGAGCAGCTCAAAGATACAAGCAGGAACTAGCTACTTTAAATTTCTAACCCCCTCCCCCACTTCCACGTGAACCATCTCTAAACCTTGGGGCCTTTGGCCTCAAGCAGAAGACCTTGATGCTGCCGGTTTCAGCCCTCTAGTCCCAGTACATGCCCTTCCAGTGGACAGACCTGCACTGGGACGGTGCCCTGGCCTTGCAAAATGTCCAGGAAAGAAAATGTTGGTGCATTCCTCCTCTCATAGGCTCAGCTCTCTATTGGGAGCCTGGAGAGGCAAATCGTTCCTTAAAGATCCAATGAAAGTATTCAAACAAATTGTATTGAGGTAGGAAAGGCACTTGATTTAAAGCAGAAATAAATAATTTATGTCTCAAAAAATTGAGGCTGTACAAAATATACTGAAATAGTCATAGGTTCTGCACATGTAAAGTCCCAGGAGGAGTAGCCCACTCTAAGTCATAATTAAAATTCTTCACTATGCCTGGGAAATGAATCTTCCCCAGGCACAAAGAAGAGCAAAATTTACCCTTTACTGTCTACCTTAATAGACAGACAGGGCCTTGATTTAACTTTTTATCCTTAGCACCTCTGATATTACAACACTCCCTTTGTACTGCACTGAAGTGTAATTTTAGATTACGTGCTCAAGTCATGGAATGAGATTTGAATCCACAATTTTCTGATTTAGATGTGAGATGCCGATTAATTGCACCAAGCCAATAAATGTGTTATTTAGCAGTTTTAATGGTATTCAAATTGTGCATGATTACCCAGATTCTCCAAATTTATCCCAATAGTTATAATGATTAATAAAAAAATACAAACAAGTGCTTCAGAGAACCCCTTTCTCTTCCACTGAAAATAAAAGGATTACATCGTAATTGTTAAGTTCAATAGATAATCAGAACAGCTGATGTTATGCAGATCATTCCATGAACAGATAATTAATATCCATTGAATACAATAACACTGAAGTCTAGCAATATATCATAACAATGACATGTATGTGATTAGCAGCTAATAATGTACTAAAGTAAGCTGGTTGCATTGCGTAGCATAGATGCTCTATGCATATTAACAACTGATGGAGAAATACAGCAATCTGTGAAAATAAAGTAAAGGATTGTTCTAGTTTTTTTTATTCATTGATGGGATGTGGGCGTCGCTGGCTAGGCCTGCATTTAGTGCCCATCCCTAATTGCCCTTGAGAAGCTGGTGGTGAGCCGCCTTCTTGAACCGCTGCAGTCCATATGGTGTAGGTACACCCACAATGCTGTTAGGAAGGGAGTTCCAGGATTTTGGCCCAGCGACAGTGAAGGAACGGCGATACAGGTCCAAGTCAAGATGGTGTGTGGCTTGAAGGGGAACTTGTAGGTGGTGATGTTCCCATGCGTCTGCTGCCCTTGTCCTTCTAAGTGGTAGAGGTCACGGGTTTGGAAGGTGCTGTTGAAGGAGCTTTGGCGAGTTGCTGCAGTGCATCTTGTAGATGGTATACACTGCAGCCACAGTGCGCCGGTGGTGGACACACTTTCATGGTGTAAACAGAAGATGGAATTGTGAATTTTATTCTTCATCCCTGCTACGGGAATTACATTTTCAAGATAGATTATCCAACTTCGAAAGTGTGCTTTAAGATGCCATGAATGAAATACTGAGGAGTATTAAAGTAGCCTCTATGCATACAACATAGCTATTTCAACTGTGATGCAATCGAAGAAAAGTATACATAAGCTGGAAAAAAGAGTGATCCAACAGTAACTACAGGAAACTTTGTGATATCCGGCACCGACGGGACCGGCGTGTTCCCGATCTATCAAAACTGCCGGACATACAAAGTTAATGTTGTAGCATACGGAGGTTTTCATCTCCGTATCTGACAACAAACACTGTTGCTTAGCAACAGCTTCTAAAGAGTCGGCTGCAGTTGCAAGCATCTGTAGCTGAAGCTGTTGCTATAGCTACAGACTTTGCAATGGCTGACTGGGGAAAAAAAAAGAACGAGATCTAAAAAAACTTACAGAAAACGGCTCCTGATTTTTGCCGTTAGATCGAGTATTCCGGACATACAACCTCCGGATAAACCAAAGTTTCCTGTAGCTGGTAGAGGTGAGTGAATTGTGAAAGGCCAGAAGAGTATGGAATTTAGCTTCAGCAGGAGTTCACTTTATTCTTACGAGTGTTTGCTGCTACTGAGAGCTCAGGCTAACACTATCTACATTTTTTAAGTTAGACACAGAGGTATGGTGGTGCAGGAAACCCTTGTGACAAGAGTGTGGAGTGTGATATGTGGGACTTCATAGATCCTCATTATATTCGCTGATGACTGCACAGTGTTCAGTGCCATCCACAACTCCTCAGATAATGAAGCAGTCCATGCCCGCATGCAACAAGACCTGGATGACGTTCAGTCTTGGGCTGATAAGTGGCAGGTAACATTCACGCCACAGAAGTGCTAGGCAGTGACTATCTCCAACAAACAAGAGTCTAACCACCACCCCTTGACATTCAACAGCATTACCATCGCCGAATCCCCCACCATCAACATCCTGGGGGGTCACCATTGACCAGAAACTTAACTGGACCAGCTACATACATAATGTGGCAACAAGAGCAGGTCAGAGGCTGGGTATTCTGTGGCGAGCGTCTCACCTCCTGACTCCCCAAAGCCTTTCCACCATCTACAAGGCACAAATAAGGAGTGTGATTGAATACTCTCCACTTGCCTGGATGAGTGCAGCTCCAACAACACTCAAGAAGCTCGACACCATCCAGGACAAAGCAGCCCGTTTGATTGGCACCCCATCCACCACCTTAAACATTCACTGCCTCCACCACCAGCGTACCATGGCTGCAGTGTGTACCATCTACAAAATGCACTGCAGCAACTCTCTAAGGCTTCTTCAGCAGCACCTCTCAAACCCACGACCTCTTCCACCCAGAAGAACAAGGGCAACCTCCAAGTTCCCCTCCAAGTCACACACCATCATGACTTAGAAGTATATCGCTGATGCTTCATCGTTGCTGGGTCAAAATCCTGGAAATTCCACCCTAACCGCACTGTGGGAGTACCTTCGCCACATGGACTGCAGCGTTTCAAGAAGGCGGCTCACCACCACCTTCTCAAGGGCAATTAGGGATGGGCAATAAATGCTGGCCTTGCCAGCAATGTCCACATCCCATAATCGAATAAAAAAAATATTCAGTGGTTGGACATTGGGACTAAGTGTTGGAAAATTGATTCTCTGGAACAGAGGTTCTTTGTGCTTGAGTAGTTCAAAGGGATACAGTAGTGCAGTGATTATGGTACTGAATTAACAACCCAAAGGTTGTGAGTTAAAGTCCCATCATGGCACTTTGTAAAATTAAATAGCCATGAAAGCTGCTAGATAAAAGTCCTGCTGGTTCACTAATGTTCTTCGGAGAAGGGAACCTGCCCCAAATCTACATGTGATTCCAGTCTCATGCTGCATGACTGACTCTTGACTCTTAATGCAATGTGAAGTGGCTTAGCAAACTCATTTGAAAACAATCACTACAAAGTTTAAAAATGAAGGGGAAATATCAGACATGTCTATTGGCAAAGTTCCAACCATTATATCAGGACAACACAATCTCAGGCTCAGTTGACTCTGCAAAATTCTCCTCACTAATATCTGAGGGCTGGTGCCCAAATTGGAAGCAATGTCCCATAGACTAGTCAGGCAACAGCCTGACATAGACGTTCTCACAGAATCATATCTATCTGTCAACATCCTAGACTTCTCCTTCATCATCCTGTCCCATCAGCGAAATAAAGCTATCAGAGATGAAGAGTCAGGTGGGAGTGACCCTGGCAGTCCTTAACATAGAATATTGATGCCGTGAAGTCTTATGGCTGCAGATCAAACAAGGAAACATCATGCTGATCACCGCCTACTGCCCCTCTCAACTGACAAGTCAGTACTCCTTCAAGGTGAACATCACTTGAAGGAAGGTTTGAGGGAATCATGGGCATGGAATGCAACATTGGTAAGATACTCCAATGCTTACCACCTAAGAGATGCTTGGTACGACCAGTACAGATCAAGCTAGCTGAATCTTGAGTGACATAGCTACTGGGCTGTGACTATGTCAGGTGGTGAGAGAACCAATATGAGAAAGTAACTTAATTGCTTTCATTCTCACTAATCTTTCTGTTGCAGGCCTGTCTGTATAATATGATAACATCGGCAGGAGTGAAAACAAAGAGGTTAAATTTCCGTGGGGGTGCCTCTCATTGTCCACTGTAACTTCTGTGGAAGATCTGCAGAAACCCGAGAGAAACAATATAAGCATCTATGACATTTCTCCAGGATTTCTGTTGATCTTCCGCCAAATGTGCAGTGGACAATCGGGCGAATCCACTTGGGAATTTAACCCCAAAATCTCGTCTCCACCTTGACGACATCCTCCATCATATAGTGTGGCATTACAACTGTGTTAAATGGAACAGAAAAGGACAGTTCAGGCTGCCCAAAATTCGGCATTGATGAGCCAATGTGGGTCAGTAGCAGCAGAATTGTATATCACCACAAGGCTGAAGTATCTTCAACCAAAAGTATTGAGAGAATGATTCTACTAGACCACCTCCTGAGGTCTCCATTATCATAGGTGCCAGATTCCAGCCAATTCAGTTTATTTCACGTAACATTAAGAAGTGACTGATAACACTGGATACAGCTAAGGCTATGGGTGTGATAACCTCTCTTATGCGGCCATGTTCGCTACCGGGTGGCCTTGGAGATGGAGCACGCGGTGGCCACCAGCACGCTCGAGGCTTTCCGCGACCGGTGGGCACCACAGGGACTGGAGTGCATCATCACCACCGGTAATAGAATTTTAATTTAATTTATTAAGTTTCCTTTCATGTTTTAAGTTACAGTCTATTTGTTTATGGGTTGTTCAAAAGAGTACAATGGCATCTATCCAACAATGCGGGTGATTGCCCAGGTGTGTCCTATCTACAAAAAATAGGCTAATTCTAACCTGGCCAATTAGTACACTGTCAGCCTCTTCCCAATCATCAATAACGTGATGCAAAGAGTCATCAATAGTGCCATCAAGTCATACCTACTCACCAAAAGCATGCTAACTGATGTTCAGTTCGGGTTTGATCAGCTCCAGACCTTGTCACAGCCTTGATCCAGTCATGGATGCAAGAGCTGAATACCAGAGGAGAGGTGAGAGTACCTTCCCTCAACATCAAGACAGCATTGACTGTATGGAACCAGGAAACCTAGCAAAATTGAGGTCAATGGAGGTCAAAAGGAAAACTCTGCAGTGGCTGGAGTCATACTTAACACAAAGAGAGATGGTGGTGGTAGTTGGAGGCTAATCATCGCAGCCCCAGGACATCGCTGCAGAGTTCAATGGGAAGCATCCTTGGACAAACCATCTTTAGCTGATTCATTAGTGACCTTCGCTCTATCATAAAATAAAGAGTAGGGCTGTTTGTTGATGAATCCACAGTGTTCAGCTCCATTCACAATTCCTTCAATAATGAAACAGCCCCTGCCAGGACTTGAACAATATACAGGCTTGGGCTGACAAGTTGAAAATGATATTCACGCCACTTAAGTGCCAGGTAATGACCATCTCCAATAAGAGAAACAAAAGCAAAATACCGTGGATTCTGGAAATACTCAGCAGTTCAGTCAGGTCCAACAAGAGAAAGCCCACCCATCTCCCCCTGACGTTCAACAATACCACCATTGCAGAGTCCTCCACCAGTAACATCATGCAGGTCGCAATAGACCAGAAACTTAACTGGACCAACCATATCAACACCACGGCTGCAAAAGCAGGGCAGCAGTTGGGTACTTTGTGATGAATGGTTCACATCTTGACCCCTCAAAGCCTCTGTAACATCTGCAAGGCTTAAGTCAGGAGTATGACAGATTGTTTTTACCAAGTGACTTTCATTATACTTGGTGCTCTGTATCTTTTGTTTACCATAAAATAAAACAGTTTATGAACAAAAATAAGTGACACCTTCCCTAGTATTGACTCAGTCTGGTTTCAGAGAAAAATTAAAGGAGTATAGTTGCTTAAAACAAAGACATCCAGTCCAGTACCCAAGGCAGTTTTATTGTTATGTTCTCCAGTCCCACTACTGAAATAGTAGATACAAGGCAGTGGGAGTCAACGAGTATAAAAAAACAGGCATATGTAACCAGATCACTTAGGGGAGTAACTGACATGTCTGGACCTAAGTAGTTACTTGCATCATACCCGATGTTTTAACACCTACCTAACACCATCAGGGGAATATCATCGCCTCAAGGATTGTAGCAGTTCAATGAGAAGGTCCACTATCACCTTCTGAGGGCATCCAGGGATGGGCAATAAATGCAACCTTGCCAGTGTTGCCCAAGTCCTGAGAACAAATAAATTACAAAAGAATTGGCCTAATCTCTTCAATATCTCCTCATATGGGAAAGGTAGCATCGTGGTTCTGTTACTGAACTAATAATCCAGAGGTAAATAAAAACAGAAAATGCTGGAAATACTCAGCAGGTCAGGCAGCATCTGTGGAGAGAGAAACAGAGTTAACATTTCAGGTCGATGAACCTTCGTCACTACTGGAAAAAGGTGGAGATCGAACAGGTTTTTAAGCAAGTGCAGGGGCAGGGAAAGGGGGGAGGGGAGGAAAGAACAAAAGGGAAGGTCTGTGATAGGAATGAAAGGCAGGAGAGATTAAAAGATGGTGCAAGGCAAAAGGAGATGGTAATGAGACAAGTTAAGAAACAAAAGATGGCTCTAGATGGAAGGCAGGAGAGATTAAGAGCCATTAAGAGATGGTGCAAGGCAAAAGGAGATGGTAATGGGACAAGTTAAGATGAAGGGTCATCGACCTGAAACGTTAACTCTGTTTCTCTCTCTACAGATGCTGCCTGACCTGCTGAGTATTTCCAGCATTTTCTGTTTTTATTTCAGATTTCCAGCATCTGCAGTATTTTGCTTTTGCATTAGTAATCCAGAGGCCTGGACTAATAGTAGACATGATAGTAAACATGAGTTCAAATCCCACCATGGCATCTGGGGAATTTAACTTCACTTAATTAAATAAATCAGGGATTAAAAAGCTAGTTCCAGTAAGGGTGACCATGTAACGATCGGATTGTCGTAAAAACCCATTTGGTTCACTAATGTCCTTTAGGGAAGGAAATCTGCCGTCCTTACCTGGTCTGGCCTATATGTGACTCCAGACTCACAGCAATGTGGTTGACTCTTAACTGCTCTCTGAAATGGCCCAGCAAGCCACTCACTTATAACAAACCACTACGAAAAACAATAATAAGAATAAAACTGAATGGACCACCCGGCATCCACCTCAGCACCGGCTACAGACATGATAATGGCACACCCAGCCCAGTCGACCCTGCAAAGTCCTCCTCACTAACATTTGTGGTGGCTTTTATTTCAGCACTGTGGCCAGGAGGACACTATGGTGGTCAGTAACAGAAGGAGGGTAAGGTATGGGACAAATGTTGAAAGGGGAATTGGGGTTATGGTCCATCCCGGATATCCTGTCCAGAAAGGGGCTGTCTGGGTTGCATCTTTCCTTTTGCTTCCTCCTATTCTGCTTCCTCCTCTTCTGCTTCCTCCTCTTCTGTGTCTTCCACTTCTGTGTCTTCCTCTTCCCTCTGTGAGCGGATGCTTAAATATGAAGTAAAAGCAGAAAATGCTGGAAATACTCAGCAGGTCAGGCAGCATCTCGATCCGAGACGTGGACTCTGTTTCTCTCTTCATGGATGTTGCCTTACCTGATGAGTATTTCCAGCATTTTCTGTCTTCTCAGAGGCCTTCCTTTACCATCTGAAGCTTTGCTAGCATCCAGCAGCACTCCCTACACATTAAAAAAACGTTTAACATGTATTGCACCAAGCCACTACTTCAGTAAAACAAAAAAACACTCAGTCCAAAATCTTAAATGGAAACTTAGCTGAAAGATGTGTGTGTCCCTTTAAGAAATGCTAACAGTCTGCTGAATGCTCGCTTTTCAGAGCGATCTTAAGACCCAGTGCTAAACTCAGTGCTATGGTTGAAGTTCGCAGAGAGTGACATTAAGTTGGCGTTGCGCGCCAACTGATGTCACACTCTCCACATTTGCATCTCCAGGGCCAGCTAAGGTCCTCACAGAAATGCAGCCGCCGAGGCCCATGCCAGTGAAGGGTGTTAGAGTGGTGGCCGCCATTTTTCACTTGATAGCGGCGCAAACGGACGGCGATAAGGTAGGGAATTTCTACCCCCAGAACTGTATACAGTACTCCAGGTGTGGTCTCACCAAGGCCCTCTGTTGAGATTGAGTAGACTAGGCCTATATTCTCTAGAGTTTAGAAGAATGAGAGGTGATCTCATTGAAACATATAAAATTCTTACAGGGCTTGACAGGGTAGATGCAGGAAGGATGTTTCCCCTGGCTGGGGAGTGTAAACTAGGGGACACAGTCTCAGAATAAGGGGTCGGCCATTTAGAACTGAGGGGAAATTTCTTCACTCAAAGGTTGTGAATCTTTGGAATTCTGTACCCCAGAGAGCTGTGGATGTTCAGTCGTTGAGTATATTCAAGACAGAGATTGATGGATTTTTGGATACTAAGGGATTCAAGGGATACGGGGATAGTGCAGGAAAGATGGAGATGAGGTAGAACATCAGCCATGATCTTATTGAATGGTGGAGCAGGCTCGAAGGGCCGAATGGCCTACTCCTGCTCCTATTTCTTATGCTCTTATGGTCTATATAATCGCAGTAAGACTTCCTTACTCTTATACTCCAATCCTTTTGCAATAAAGGCTAACATACCAATTGCTTTCCTAATTGCTTGCTGTACCTGCATGTTAACTTTCAGGGATTCGTGTACAAGGACACCCAAATTCCTCTGAATACCAACATTTCCCAATATTTCACCATTTGAAAAATATTCTGCTTTTCTATTTTTCCTACCAAAGTGGATAACTTCACACTTCGCCACATTATATTCCATCTGCCATGTTCTTGCCCACGCACTTAAGCTATCTATATCATTTTGCAGCCTCTTTGCACCCTCCTCACAACTTACTTTCCCACCTGGACAGCTAGAAGTATTAATAACTACGGAGGAGTATGATATGCTATTATAACAGAACTGGAATAAACTGGGAACTTAATATTCCTTGTTATAACATTTTTAGTAAAGATAAGGAGAGAAAAATTAGGGTCAGTGGCAGTGCTAGAAAAGGATTCTATCACAGGTCTAGGATGGGAGGTTATCCTGTGGGGTGTGTTAATGTAGAATCTACGTGGTTAGAATTATGAAATAGAAAGGGAAATGGTACCATTTTTCGTGTGCGTTACAGGCAACAGGAGATGAGATAGAAATGGAGATCTGAAGACAGTTCATAAAGATATGTAAAAACAATAGGGCAATAATATTGGGTGACTTTAGCTATTCCAAGATAGACTGGAATAAAGGGAATGCAAGTGGTCAAAGTGCTGATATGCTGTAGAATGTACCAAAGACTGCTTCCTAAGTCAGTGGCCAGAATTTCCCTACCGAGTCGGATCGGGTGCATGCAGGCCACATGGTGGGTCGGTACCGCGATGAATTGACCAGCCTGCTCTTAAGAACGATATAAGCGTATTGGCCTCTATTAAGGCAGAAATGTGCATTTCCTGGCCCTATTAAATGGTGCGGGTCTGATGACATCATCAATGACTCATTTCCAGCAGCGATATTTAAAGCAGCCTTGGCCACATCGCATTTGAAGGTTCATGTAGGAGTGTGGAGGGGGGATTGGAGAGGAGTGCCTTGTTGCAGAGAAATAGAAAAATGACTTCCCAAAGACAGAGGGCTGCACCCCGCTTTTCCGATGACTCCCTATACATTCTTGTGGAGGGAGTCAGAGCACGCAGTGAGGCCCTCTTCCCTGCTGATGGACAAAAGAGATCTCCCCAAGAGACCAAAAGAGCATGGCTACAAATTGCTGAGGTGGTTAACAGCAGGGGTGTCGTAAGGAGGACCTGGATGCAGTGCAGGAAGCGCTTCAATGATCTGATGACATCAGGAAAGGTGAGTGCAATGCCACCCTCACCTTCATCCTGATGTGCCTGTCAGCACATCCCCATCACTCTGCCTTCCCAAGCCTACTCCTGCACATCATTACTCACACTAACATACCTTGCACTTCCACCCACCCCTCCCTCACTATGTGCAAATCCACATCCCTTTCTGACTAACCATCCCTCACACTCACCCTCATCCTAATGTAATCATACCAAGTAACACCACAGAAAGGGGCCATTTGGCATTGGCACCACACTCCCTCATAGTCACCCCGTACAGATGTAACCCACACATTTCTTACACTCATGCCATCACTCGCACTCAAACTTCTCTTTTTCCCTCCTTGCAGGAGAAGAGAGCCCACAACAACAGGGAGAGGGAGAAAACCAGAGGTGGCCCTCCATCCTTCAGTACTTTAACTGCAGCAGAGGAGGTGGCCCTGGAGGTCTCAAGAGTTGCAGAGCGGCTGGCAGTGGGAGACGGAGAGAGGGGGACCTCTCAGCAACCTGGTGATAGAATTACATCTCATAAAACCACATGGCCTACCGCAGTCACTCATATGGTGACTGATGTCAGCAGCCAGTGAATATTCATCATGTGCAAAATGGTATCTTTACCCATTCTTAATATAACATTTCTAACTCATCTCTTTACTCTCCCACAGGTCCATCAAGAGATCCCCCACTGTCCAGCTGGAGGAGGAAGATGACTCCTCAGAGGAGCCTCCAGCCTCTGAAGGTGCACCGTCAGCAGACCCAAGCACACCCAGCACCAGCGCAGATACTCACACCTCGGTGGGTCCTTTGCGAGATTGAGTAGAGTTGTCACCTGGTGTCTCAAACTTCACAGATGCTGAGCCTCAGGGACCATCGAGAAAGAGGGTGATCCTGGAGAGGCAGCAAGAAATGCAGAAGGTTCTGACAGGTTTTGCAGCCGCAATGTCTGCAAATGTGCAGAGAATGGAGGAGTCCATTTCCAATATGAGCACCAGCATGTCACAGGCGATGGCGATGATGTGCTCTTCCATGGAAAGAATGACCACCTGCATGGAGCAGCTAACGCATCAGTCACATGAGCTCATGCTAGCTATGGACAACAGTTGGCAGAGACTCAAAGACCTCCTGTCTAGGAGGGATCTAAATGTAGACTTGGGTCCTCATGGCCCCACTGCTGTACAGCAAGGTGGTCTCCAGCTCCTTGATAGCAGGGAAGTGCGGGTGGCCTATGAGAGGGATGGTGGTGAGAGGGGACATGGAAGTGGGGGCTCCTCTCAAAGCACTCCCACTTCTCCCCCCACCCTCAGTCAGAGCTCCAGATTCTTCCTCAAATCATGATGGTCAAGTCTGCCCCTGCAAAGTCGCAGGAGGAGCAGACTTTGGTGGAGCCATCACAGGCTCCAAAACCTAGAGGACACCCGCCAAATGTGTCAAAGCATTTCGCAGCAGAAAAGTGAGCAGCCTGCCTCTACCTCTGCTGAAGCCACAGGGGGTGCACCTCGCCTAAAAGAAAAATGACACAGAAGTAGATGCACAAGGGTAAGCACATGGATGTATAACAAAGTGTTATTGTTAAGGTTCCATTATTGTTATCACACATATAAAAGTATTTATTTTCACCCCTTTCCAGTCATGCCCATTTTTGTCTGTGTAGTGTATGTACTTTGCAGAAGGAACTATACTCTGCAGCCCCTGTATTCTGCAGTACCAGTAGTGACCACCCCTGTATATAAGCCTGTGGAGTAACTTTGCATAGTAGTTCCAGTTTTTGTCTCCACTCAGTAAAGACCTGTTGTAACCAACTCCTGCAGTCCGTGTCTCAATTACACACGGACATAATACTGGCGATGAGCAGATCCGAACTTACCTACAGTTCTGCACCACCTCATGGGGATCCATCCCTGAAGCGAAGTTGTTAGAGGTCGAGGCCAGAAGGAAGAAAGAAAAAAAAAACAAACAGAAGAAACGGGCGTCGACCGTGGGCAACCGCCTCTGATTCATCGGAGTTGAAGATTTGCAGGAGAGGCTGTCGAGAGCGGGGCTTGGTTATCCTGTCGATGGTGTTCCAGCTAATCGGGCTGGTGGCAGGTAGTACACTGATCCTTCCTGGGCTGCGGCGGGCTAGAGCTCGATCGGGTGGCTTTTCAACGGGGCCGAGCAGAGAGAGAGAGGGTGGAGCACACAGGGTGCGGCCGGTGCTATGAAGCCGGGCAGCGTACAGACCCGAGAAGAGGGAGGAAAGTGTCCCGTAGGGTTGCTCTGACGACGGGAAAATAAAAGAAATTAGAAGCGCAGAAAGCCGTGAGGAGCTGCAGTTTGCCACGGGAACCGCGGAGAACGGCGTTAGCAGCAGCGCGGGGGGGAAGTGCGCAAAGACCATAGGGCATCACCATCAAGGCATAAAACGCCAGCAACAGCGCTAGCAGCAGCGGAGAAGACGGAAAGCGCGGGAGGCGTCATCTTAACCCAGTGGGGAAGAAGGCGAAGCGCGGGAGGCGCCATTTTGTTAAATCGGGGAAGAAGGCATAGCGCGGGAGGTGCCATCTTAGATTTCCAAGATGCCGAAGACTGGCAATATCACTGCCTTCAATAATGCAATAGAAGACTGGACCACGTATCTGGAAAGAGTCGAAGTATATTGCAAGGCAAACGAAGTAGCCGATGAGAAAAAGGCATCGGTACCACTAAACTTAATGGGCGCAAGAACGTACGGCCTATTGCGGAACCTGATCACTCCAGCCAAACCGATGGCGAAGAGTTTTAATGAAATTGTTGATATCCTACAGGATCACCTAAATCCTACACCGCTGCTGATAGCAGAAAGATTTAAATTCCACAGGAGAAATCAGCATAAAGATGAGAGCAATGCTGATTACCTTACGGAACTACGCGGGCTATCGAAGCACTGCCAGTTCGGAGCAGGACTGGCTGATACCCTACGGGATAAATTTGTCTGTGGACTCCTGAGTGAAGGAAACCAGAAGAGGTTACTCTCAGAGAAAGAGCTGATGCTAGATAAGGCTTTCAGCGTGGCAGTATTGTACGAAGCAGCAGCAAGGGGAGCTGCGGAAATACAGCAAAAGCCACAGGAATACGGCACCCACGAAATGACACGGGGATTTGAAAAATGTTATCGCTGCGGCAGAACAACCCATGACCAGAAGGACTGCTGGTCCAAGGACAAAACATGCAGGCAATGCGGAAAGATAGGACACATTGCACGAGTTTGCAGGTCTGGGAAGAAGACTAACGACAACAAAAAGGCTACAAAGGAACAGTACACTAAAGTACAAAAGATGACGGACAGTAGTTCCGAAGACCAGAAGAGCGATAGTGAATCCGGGAACAAGAGACTAAGCTGTCTCAAACTTCACAACGTAATCGCAAAAGAGGATCACCGAACCATTTGGGTCACGCTCACGATAGCAGGGTCCCAAGTCAAAATGGAATTGGATACAGGATCAGCCCTGACCATCATGAATCGACGAGACTACGAGCGGCTATTCTCACACATACCCTTGAACGAGACATCCATTGTCTTGAAGACGTATACGGGGCAGAAAGTATACCCCAGAGGGAAAATAAGGGTGCCTGTCGAATACAACGGCAAGGAACTCCAGAAATTGTATCTGTACATACTGCAAGATGGTGGACCACCGTTATTGGGACGTGAATGGATCAGAAAGATAAGTTTAGACTGGCACTCCATTCAGGCACTGATGGTGGCTGGTAAAAAGGATGACGACGTCACACCTGGACGATTGTCAAAAATCTTAGCTAACGCCAAAGAGGTATTTCAACAAGAACTGGGAACTCTTAAAGGCGTAACCGCCTCGATAAAAATAGAAGAGAATGCAATTCCCAAGTTTTTCAAAGCAAGACCGGTACCGTATGCAATTCGCCGAGCCGTCGAGGCAGAGCTGGAGAATCTGGAGAATGCAGGCATGTTATCTAAGGTAGACTGGAGCGAGTGGGCGACACCCATCGTTCCTGTCATGAAGAAAACGTTAGACAATAAGTCTGAGGAGCCAAGGAAGGTTCGCATCTGTGGGGACTTCAAGGTGACGGTGAACCCACTACTTCACACAGTACAATATCCTCTCCCGAGGATAGAAGATATTTTCGCCTCACTATCTGGAGAGAAGCGTTTTACAAAAATTGACCTAGCACAAGCATATTTGCAGATGGAGATTGAAGAATCCTCTAGGAAGTATCTCACGATAAACACTCACAAAGGTCTTTACCAGTATAATCGACTGGTATTCGGAGTAGCATCAGCTCTGGCGATATGGCAAAGAGCGATGGAACAAGTCCTGCAAGGGATTCCGGGGACTCAGTGTTACTTGGACGACATCCTAGTGACAGGTGAAGATGACAGTGAACACCTTGCCAACCTAGAGCAGGTGCTCACTAGACTAAGAGAACATGGGCTACGAGCCAATCGCCCCAAGTGCGAGTTTTTTAAGAAACAGATATCGTATTGTGGCCACGTGATTGATGAAGAGGGGTTACATAAGTCCCCTGACAAAATTGAAGCGGTAGTTAAGACTCCAGCGCCTGAAAATGTGTTGCAACTGAGGTCATTCCTCGGATTGGTGAATTACTACCGTAAGTTTTTGCCGAATTTGTCGACAATTCTGCACCCACTGAACGCCCTACTACAAACTGGAGTAGCATGGAAATGGAGTGATGAATGTAAGCGGGCCTTTCAGAAGAGTAAAGACCTAATCACTTCAAGAGAAGAATTGGCTCACGACAACCCATCACTACCGATAAGACTGGCGTGTGATGCGTCTCCCTACGACATTGGAGCAGTACTGTCACATAAATTCCTTGATGGTTCAGAGAGGCCGATAGCTTTTGCGTCACGCTCATTAACGTCAGCCGAGCGTAACTACGCCCAGATTCACAGAGAGGCCCTCAGCCTGCTTTGGGGGGTGAAGAAGTTCAATCACTACCTCCACGGACAGAAATTTACTCTACTAACTGATCATCAACCTCTTGTCTCCATTTTCAACCCTCAGAAGGGCGTCCCGATAATGACAGCACAACGGCTACAGAGGTGGTCCCTTTTCCTAGGGGCACACCAATATTACATCGAGTACAAAGGAACTAAACAGCATGGGAATGCTGATGGATTGTCGCGCCTACCGTTGCCGATGGTGGAAGAAGCACCTGCAGTGGATCCTGTGGAGATATTCCACTCGACCATAGTCGAATGTCTACCTGTGATGAATGCAAACATAGAAAAGGAAACGCGAAATGACCCGACACTCTCCTGGGTCTATGATTTAATGGTGAAGGGATGGCCAGCACATGGCGAAACACTGTTGCCAGCATTCTCGCCGAGAAGACAACAGCTGTCAGTGTGCAGAGGAACCTTGATGTGTGGATCCAGAGTAGTAATTCCACCCAAATTGAAGGATAGAGTGCTCAATGAGCTTCATGAGGGTCATCTGGGAGGGGTAAAAATGAAGAACTTAGCCAGAGCGTTTGTGTGGTGGCCGGGAATCGATAGAGAAATCGAAGAGATGACCAAGAGCTGTACAGGATGCCAGAAGGTCCAAAACGCCCTACCACAAGCCCCTCTACATCCATGGGAGTGGCCCTCATCTCCATGGCAAAGTGTGCACATTGATTTTGCTGGTCCATTTATGGACTCGATGTTTTTAATTGTGGTGGATGCACATTCAAAGTGGCCAGAGGTAATAAAAATGTCCTCAACCACCACAGAAAAAACTATCACAGTCTTACGAACCATATTCACCAGAAATGGGCTGCCTGAACAGATTTGCTCTGACAATGGACCACAGTTTGTGTCTGAAGAGTTCTGGAGGTTCTTAAAGAACAATGGTGTTAAGCATTACACATCCGCCCCATATCATCCAGCCACCAATGGATTGGCTGAGAGGTTCGTTCAAACATTCAAGAAGGCTATCAAGGCAATGTGTAATGAAGACATACCCCTACAACACAAGGTGGATAACTTCTTGTTTGCCTACCGGAATGCGACACATGCGGTTACCAACAAAACTCCAGCCATGATGTTCTTCAATCGAAGACTACGATGCCGCTTGAATTTGGTTAAGCCAAACATCAGAAGAGATGTGGAGAACAGGCAGTTTCAGAATATGAATGAAAGGCCGACCAGGAGTTTTAAGATAGGTCAACCAGTTTTGGCCCGGGACTACTGCACAGAGAAATGGCAGCCAGGAACGATCTGCACACGGCAAGGACCTCTAATGTATACCATGGACGTTGGAGAGAGCATTGTAAGACACCATGCTGACCAGATTCTAGAGTCATTGGAAAACATCAATTCCACACCACGATCCGTTACACCTGGTGATGAAACCGAAGTACCAATTGCATCTACCTCAGAATCGGGAATATTGGAAGCAGACGAACCTAACAACGACGTTGATTCCGAATCAACTTTGCCAGAAGAACCTGATACCCCAAAGAGGCGTTATCCAGACAGAATCAGGAAGCCTCCTCAAAGACTGAACTTATAATTGCTTAACTTCAGCTAATGTATATAACAACTGTAATTGTAAATATGTTATTTAATTATTAATCGAATGTTATGTACTGTTTAGCTAAAAGGGGAGGAATTGTAGTGTATGTACTTTGCAGAAGGAACTATATCCTGCAGCCCCTGTATACTGCAGTACCAGTAGTGACCACCCCTGTATATAAGCCTGTGTAGTAACTTTGCATAGTAGTTCCAGTTTTTGTCTCCACTCAGTAAAGACCTGTTGTAACCAACTCCTGCAGTCCGTGTCTCAATTACACACGGACATAATAGTCTGCTACTTTGGAAGTGGCTTTGTGAGTTGGGTAGAATGGTGAGACATAATGTGACCTCCAGTAATGGGGGTCAGTGTGAAAGGAATGGCTTGTTCATTGTAGGGATGCTTTATGGTGTTGTTGGGGGGTGCAGGGGGTGGGGAGCTTGGCACAGCATGAGGCGGGGAGCTTGACACAGCATGTGGCAGTCAGAGTGCAATGTAGGATGTTAAGTAAATCTGGCCATGATGAGGCCATCCCTGGCCTCCCAGGCAGCAATCTGCTCTGCTGCTGGTGCTATCCGAACCTTATGTTCCTCCTGCTCATCCTTCTCATCTTCCAGCTGCTGCTCCTCCTCCTTCACCTCCTACTCCTCTGAAGAGGCTGTGCACTCTGCGCCTTGCTCCTCATGCAGCGCTAATCCTCGTTGCTGTGCTATGTTGTGCTGCGCGCAGCAGATGACAACAATTCTGGAGACCCTGGCTGGTGCGTACTGAAGGGTTCCTCAAGATCTATCAAGGCATCTGAAGCGCATCTTCAGCATGCCTATTGTTTGCTCTATGACACATCTGGTGGACATGTGGCTTTCATTATAACGCTCCTCAGCCTCATTGCATGGCCTCCTTAAGGATGTCATGAGCCACATCTTCAGTGGAAAGCCCTTGTCTCCAAGCAGCCAGCTGATAAATATGCAAAGAGCTGAGGGAGGGTGGACTGGCATGGCACAAAAGAGTCATGACAACTGTAGTGTATGTACCTTTAAGGGGAGAACAACTTTTTACAGCTCCTGTATACTGTAGTACCGGCAGTGACCACACCTGTATATAAACCCTGAGTAGGGATCTGTACAGTTAGTTTTAGAGTAACCCTCATCCAGTAAACACCTGTTGATTGTTCCCTGCAGACTCTTGTCTAATTATTGAAGGACACACAACATCAAGATATATGGATCTAACATTGGCGACGAGAAGATTCAAACCTACCTGCAACTCTGCATCACCTCCCAGGGATCCGCTCCTGGAGACCAGTGAAAGAAGAAGGCCGAGTCCAGAAGTACGGGCGTCGACCATCCAGTGGAGACTTGCGCATCGCAGGGGAGTCTGTTGAGAGCTGGGCTTGGTTTTCCAGTCACGGTGGTCCAGCGAAATGGGCTGGCAACAGGTACGGCGCAGACCCTTCCCGGACAGCGGAGGCTAAAGCCGACCAATGGCACAGAAAAAGGCTGAGAAGCATCGACGGGAGAAGAGAGAGGGTAGAGCGCACAGGGCGCAGCTGGTGTTCAGGACCGAGCGGCGTCGATGGGAGAAGAGAGAGGGTAGAGCGCACAGGGCACAGCCGGTGTTCAGGACCGAGCGGCGTCAACGAGAGAGAGCAGGGCGTAGCCGGTGTTCAAGGGCCGAGCAGCGTCAATGAGAGAGAGAGGCACGCAGGAAAACGCGCAGAGCGCAGCCGGTGTTCAAGGGCCGAGCAGCGTCAGCGGGGAAGAAAGGAAAACGCGGGAGACGCCAATTTGAGCCGCAGCGGAGAAGGAGGGAGAGCGCGGGAGACGCCATTTTGAGCTACAGCGGAGAAGAAGGGAGAGCGCGGGGGACGCCATTTTGAGCCAGTCTAACCACACCCAGGGATGCCGAAGAGTGGCAGTGTCACAGCGTTCGACAACGAAGTCGAAGATTGGACGACATATGTCGAATGCATAGAAGTGTACTGCAAGGTGAATGAAGTGCCAGATGACAGGAAAGCACTTGTATTGTTGAATTCAACGGGTGCAGAAACATATGGCTTACTGCAAAACCTAGTAACCCCAGAGAAGCCAGTGGAAAAGGATTTTGAAAACATAGTGTCAATCCTACAGGACCACTTAAACCCCACACCGCTGCTGATAGCAGAAAGATTTAAGTTTCACAAAAGGAACCAGCATAAAAATGAAAGTAATGCTGAGTATTTAACGGAACTGCACAAGCTATCGAAACACTGCCAGTTTGGAACGGGACTAGCAGATACTTTAAGGGACAAGTTTGTGTGTGGGCTTCAAAGTGAAGGAACCCAGAAACGGCTTCTATCAGAAAAGGATCTTATGCTGGACAAGGCTTTCAGCATTGCAGTATCACACAAAGCAGCCGCACGGGGCGCTGCAGAGATACAACGGAGACCGCAAGAATATGGCACAAATGAAATGTCATACGGAACAGTGAAGTGCTATCGCTGCGGCAGAACAACACACGACCATAATGATTGCTGGTTCAAGGACAAAGTGTGCAGACAATGTGGAAAAATAGGACACATAGCAAGAGTCTGCAGGTCGGGAAAGAAAACCAGCAGCAAGAAATCTCCACAGGAGCAGTACAAGAAGGTACATAAGGTGACGGAGAGTAGTTCAGACAAACAGAAAAGTGATACAGACTCCGGAAGCAAGGAGCTGGGTTGTCTGAAACTACATAAGGTGATCAAAACAGAGGATCACCAAACTATCTGGGTCACGCTCAAGATAGCCGGAGTCCAAGTGAAAATGGAATTGGACACAGGACGTGAATGGATCCGGAAGATACAGCTAGATTGGCATTCCATACAAGCACTGACTGTAGATGCCAAAAAGGATGACGACGTCACACCTGGACGACTGTCAAAAATGCTAACTGACGCACAAGATGTGTTCCAGGAGGGACTCGGAATACTAAAAGGCATAACAGCGACGATCAAAATAGAGGAAAATGCAAGCCCAAAGTTTTTTAAGGCCAGACCGGTGCCTTATGCGATCCGCCCAGCCGTCGAAGCAGAGCTGGAAGGTTTGGAACATTCAGTGGTACTGTCCAAAGTGGACTGGAGCGAGTGGGCTACACCCATCATTCCTGTAATGAAGAGGTCGTTGAGTAATACACCCGGGGAACCAAAGAAGGTTCGCATCTGTGGGGACTTTAAGGTGACAGTGAACCCAATCCTTCACACGGTACAATATCCGCTTCCGCGGATTGAAGATATTTTCGCCTCGCTATCTGGAGGGAAACGCTTCACTAAGATTGATCTGGCCCAGGCATACCTGCAAATGGAGGTAGAAGAAGCCTCGAAACAGTACCTCACGATCAACACTCATAAAGGTCTCTACCAATACAACCGGCTGGTGTTCGGGGTAGCATCAGCTCCGGCTATTTGGCAAAGGGCAATGGATCAAGTCCTGCAAGGGATTCCAGGGACCCAGTGTAATTTGGACGACATCCTGGTCACGGGCGAAAATGACAGTGATCACCTCGCCAACCTGGAGCAGGTGCTCACTAGATTGAAGGAATATGGGCTCCGAGCTAATCGCCACAAATGCGAGTTTTTCCAGAAGCAGATCTCGTATTGTGGCCACGTTATTGATGAAGAGGGGTTACATAAGCCCACTGAAAAGATTGAGGCAGTAGTCAAGGCTCCAGCACCAGATAATGTATCACAACTGAGGTCGTTCCTCGGGCTGGTGAACTACTACCATAAGTTCTTGCTGAATTTGTCTACAGTACTACACCCACTGAACACCCTACTGCAAACGGGGGTACCATGGAAGTGGAATGACGAATGTAAACGAGCTTTCCAGAAGTGCAAAGAATTGATCACATCAAAAGAGGTGTTGGCTCATTTCAACCCAGCACTACCAATTCGGTTGGCGTGTGATGCATCACCCTATGGCATTGGAGCGGTGCTGTCGCACAAATTCCCGGACGGCTCGGAGAGGCCAGTAGCCTTTGCGTCTCGGTCACTAACCTCAGCCGAGCGTAACTACTCCCAGATTGACAGGGAGGCCCTCGGCCTAGTGTGGGGAGTGAAAAAGTTCAACCACTATCTGCACGGGCAGAAGTTCACCTTGCTGACTGACCACCAACCACTTGTCTCCATCTTTAATCCAAAGAAGGGCGTTCCGCTGATGACTGCGCAACGGCTACAAAGATGGTCCCTTTTTCTAGGGGCGAACCAATATGAAATCGAGTATAAGGGCACGAAACAGCATGGAAATGCTGATGGGCTATCACGCCTGCCACTGCCTACTGCAGAGGAAGCACCAGCAGTGGACCCTGTCGAAATATTTTATTCGACTATAATTGAACGCTTGCCAGTAACTAACACTGCTATAGAGAAGGAGACCCGAAATGACCCGACACTGTCTCGGGTATATGACTTGACGGTGAAGGGATGGCCAACACATGGCGACTCACTGTTGCCAGCATTCTCATCCAGAAGAGAACAGCTGTCAGTATGCCAGGGAACCTTGATGTGTGGATCCCGAGTGGTAAATCCACCCAAATTAAGGGAGAGAGTGCTCAATGAGCTTCGCGAAGGCCATCTGGGAGGGGTGAAAATGAAAAGCCTTGCTAGGGCTTATGTGTGGTGGCCGGGGATCGATCAGCAAATCGAGGACCTGACAAAGAGCTGCTCAGGATGCCAGAAGGTCCAAAATGCACCACCACATGCCCCTCTACACCCATGGGAGTGGCCCTCATCTCCATGGCAATGGGTGCATATTGATTTTGCTGGTCCATTCATGGACTCAATGTTTTTAATAGCCGTGGATGCGCACTCGAAATGGCCTGAGGTGATCAAAATGTCCTCCACCACCACGGTGAAAACTATTGCAGTCCTACGGACCATATTTGCCAGGAACGGCTTGCCAGACCAGATTTGCGCTGATAACGGACCACAGTTCGTGTCCGAAGATTTTCAAAGATTTATGAAAAGGAATGGGGTAAGGCATTACACATTCGTCCCGTGTCATCCAGCCACAAATGGATTGGCTGAGAGGTTCGTACAAACCTTTAAAAAAGCAGTAAGGGCCATGTGCGATGACGACATTCCACTGCAGCATAAGATGGATAATTTCCTGTTAGCCTACAGAAATGCGACACATGCAGTCAGCAACCAGACCCCGGCCATGATGTTCTTTAACCGAAGGTTGAAATCTCGTCTGGATTTGCTCAGACCAAATGTACGAAGAGATGTTGAGAATAAGCAATTCCAGCACATCAATGAGAAGCCGACAAGGAGCTTCAATGTAGGGCAACCAGTCTTGGCCCGCGACTACCGAACAGAGAAATGGCAACCAGGAACGATATGCACACGGCAGGGGCCACTAATGTACACAGTGGATGTTGGGGAGAACATTGTGAGACGCCATGTTGACCAGATCCTAGAGTCACAGGAACGAGTCAACTTCATGTCTCGCGTACCTGGTGATGAACCCAACATACAGGTAGCATCTACGCCAGAAACAGTAGCATCGGAAGCTGATGAACCAACCGACGACAGGGGGCCAGAATCGCCTCCGCACCAAGAGCAAGACACTCAGGAAAGGCGCTATCCAGAAAGGATCAGGATGCCGCCCCAAAGACTGAATTTATAAATAGACTATTTTCAGTTAATGTTGCATGTTAAAAGTGTTAATTGTAATTAGTTGATATTTAATTGTTAAATGAATGTTATGGTACTGTTAATCTAAAAGGGGAGGAATTGTAGTGTATGTTCCTTTAAGGGGAGAACTACTTTTTACAGCTCCTGTATACTGTAGTACCGGCAGTGACCACACCTGTATATAAACCCTGAGTAGGGATCTGTATAGTTAGTTTTAGAGTAACCCTCATCCATTAAACACCTGTTGATTGTTCCCTGCAGTCTCTTGTCTAATTATTGAAGGACACACAACATCAAGATACACGGACCTAACAACAGCTGCCAAGGAATCTGGCACACACATGCATGATGATCTTCCCATGGATGCAGACGAGCCGCACATTGAGGGAGTGGAAGCCCTTGTCGTTCACAAACACTCCTGGATGATGTGAGGGTGCCCTGATGGCCACATGTGTGCAGTTGATTATGCCCTGCACTCATGGGAGGCGTATAATAAAATTAGGGTTAATAACACTTAAGAAATCATTAGACGAAATGTAGGAACATGGATAGAAAGTGGCTTGACAGACTGGAAATTAAGAATTAGGGTAAATGGGTGTTGATTGGATTAGAGAAGGATTGGAAGTGGTATATCCCATAGGTCGGTGTTAGGTTCACTTTTGTTCTTAGTATATATAATCTGGACATGGGTATAGGAAGTCCAATCTCAAAATTGCTTATGACACAAAGATAAGGGTCTAGATATAAACCCCCCATGATGGATGGAAAAGAGTCGAGAGGGGTTTAAAAAGTAAAATGCATGTACTCTTTTGGTTGGGTGCTTAAACAAATAAACTGTAACTAATAAAACATTAAAGGAAACTTAACAACTTAACTTAAAATTTGATTGGCCGAGATGATGATGCACTCCAGTCGCCGCGGCGCCCACCGGTCACGGAAGGCCTCGACTGTGCTGGCGGACACCGCGTGTTCCATCTCCAGGGCCACCCGGGCGCGAACATGGTTGTGGAAGAGAGACAGGCAATCGGGCCGAATGACCCCCTCGACCGCCCACTGCCTGGACCAGTTAATGGCCACTTTGGCCAGGCCCAGGAGCAGTCCTATGAGGAGGTCCTCCGATCTGCCCGCTTCCCTCCGCACTGGGTGACCAAAGATCAGGAGCATGGGTGAAATGTGTGTAACGCAACCACAACATGCCACGCACACGCCGCCGCCATTTTTATGGCAGTGGATTTCAGGTCGTCTGAGTGCCCTACCATGGAGAGGCAGGACGCTTATTAACATATTTAAATTGGTCTCCTGCAGTGCAATTGGGAGCCCGATATGAAGTTAACTGTTGTTGCATGTGTTTCTCAGGGATCGGGAGACTTGGCAGTGAAATGGAGCCGGGAGCTACTGGCTCCCCAAGGTAAGTGCTTGTTTCAGTGCTCCTCGTAGGCCAGGAGGAGCAGGAGAGCTCCCCCAGGCCTATCAAGGAAGCCTTTGGCTACCCCCGGTCCCAATCTCTAGCCTCCCCCCAGCCCTCCCGATTGCAATCGTCTCCTCTCCTCCTGATTGCTGATCTTCCCTCTCTCCCAATTGCCGGGGACCGTCCCCAAGTGTCCCCGGCTCCGTCCTGCAGCCACTAGTGTTCCCTCTTGCCTGTTGGCCAGGCTGTCCATTTGGCCAGCTGCCTCGTGGGTAGTGGAGCTGCAAGATGCAAATCATGCCCTGATGTTAGGATCGACAGGACATCTGCATCCCCAACCTTGCCGGGTTCTTCGGCCATTTCCGGCCTCACCTGCACCTTCTCCACCTCCCCGTAAATATAGGGGCCAAGCAGTTTGGAAAATAGTAAGGAGGTCTATAATGACTTCAGGAAGTCAGAGACAGCTTAAGAAGATGCAATTTAACGTAGAGAAATGTGAAGTCATACATTTTAGGAGGAAAAGAAATTATATGAGTATACACTCAATGGAAAAAATGCAGAAGAGGGTGGCTGAAAAGAGGGACCTAGGGGTTCAAATACATATTTCCATGAAAGTGCAAGTGTAGGTAGATAAATCCATAAAAATGGCCAACAGCATCTTGATTCTTTTTAAAGAGGGCATAAAGTACAAGAGTGAAAAGGTAATGATAATTTTCTATAAAACCTTGGTTAGGCCACAGTTAGAGTGCTGTGTGTAGTTTTGGATGCCCCATTACAAAAAGGACGTTAAAGCCGCAGACAGTGTAGGTTTAATGGCCAAGAAATTCGGCACTCCCTGGGTGAGTACGCATGGGGTGCTCACCCGTAGGCCAAATGGAATTGCCGGTTTCCTGCATGCACTGCGCATGCGCGGGAAACCGGCACTTCCAATCCTCTGAACGAAGAGGTTCAGAGGTCGAACGCACGTGCAGGGGAGGCTGTGCGTGTGCTTTGAACTTAGGTTTTTTTTACAGGTTTTCCCGGGAGGGTAAGCCTGTAGGATTTACACATTTGAAAAGCAGGCGTAAGGCCTGCTTTTTGCAAGGTAAGTGGTCAATTAATTAAAATTAAAACATTTTTTCCACAGGTTTATTATTTTTAAATACTTCAAAGCAAGGTAAGTTTATTTTTAGCCCCATTATAATATAAAATTATTTTTTTCAAAAATTTAAATTATTGTTTAAAATAGTTATTTAATGTAATTTATAGTTTATTTAAAAAGTGTGATTTTTTTAACAATTTATTTGAAGGTTTACTGCTATTTTGGGCCCGTAGTATTTATAAGTTTTGACAGGTCTACCTGTCAATCTTATGAATGGGCTTTTCCCTCCTCCGATTGGCTGCCCATGGCTCACGTGATCCCAGGGGACACATCGCACTAACTACACCCCTGGGACATGCAAGCACAGCGCGCCGGCAGCTGGGCCAGGCCCCGGAGCGGAATTCCACGGGGCCCTACAGCTCAACTGCCGGCGCGCAAGGTAAGTGCAGGTCGGGGGCTTACACCCGCGGGAAGCCCCCGACCTGAATTTCTGGGCCATTAAGACAATGAGGTGGAAAAGGTTATGAGAAATGTCTTTATGCAGAGGATTGTTGGTGCTTTGAATGCTTTGTCACAGGCAATAATTGAGCCAGGGATCATTCTATATTTTAAGGGAATATTGAATAAATATTTAAAGTAGAGGAGGAAACTTGGCTATGGAGACAGACAAGGGCAACGAGATTTGTTTAAATTTGCTCTAGCAAAGCGGCAGCATCGATAGAGTGGGTCAATTTGCCTCCTTTTTAAAAAAATTATTCGTTCATGTGATGTGGGCGTCGCTAGCAAGGCCAGCATTTATTGCCCATCCCTAATTGCCCTTGAGAAGGTGGTGGTGAGCCGCCTTCTTGAAGCACTGCAGTCCGTGTGGTGAAGGTACTCCCACAGTGCTGTTAGGGAGGGAGTTTCAGGATTTTGACCCAGCGACGATGAAGGAACAGCGATATATTTCCAAGCCAGGATGGTGTGTAACTTGCAGGCGAACTTGCAGGTGATGGTGTTCCCATGCGCCTGCTGCCCTTGTCCATCTAGGTGGTAGAAATCACGAGTTTGGGAGGTGCTGCCGAAGAAGCCTTGGTGAGTTGCTGCAGTGCATCTTGTAGTGGTGCTATACATTTCTATGGTTTTATGATAAAATATAGAAATTAAGGAGAGTCTGATAATTCATAATTGATTTTGAGCTACGCCAAATAAATGCATTCCAAATTCTGCAGTCCTCATCCAGTGTCTTCTACATCTTATGTTTTTCCTGAGTTCTTTCCTCTTCTCGCCTGACAGTGCTGATTCATGTTGGCGTACAGTGCCATAGATGTCAGCAGAAGCTCTGTAATCTCACCCATGGGGCCATTCTTCCTTTGTGAACCTAGATGGTTAGCACTGGCAGTCTATTTATCCATGGGAGCATCTCACCAAGTCCAGTCCTTTCTTCACCTGCTATCCAAACATGCACCTTTGGCAAGATTCATTGGCTAGCAATTGGAACTGAGGACCTAGTCTAATGTTACCCCTCTCTAGCATAAGAATGATGAAGCTAATTGTCGCACTGCCACCTTGCTTGAGATCAGCTAGGTCAATACAGACCAGGCAATTTCCTGGTCTGTATGGCTCAGTACCACAGGAAGCATTTGCCCCCTAAGCCATTGGGAGGGCTACATCTTACTTAAACACTTTGAAAAGATTGCTCTTGTTTATTTTTCTACAGAAATAAATTAATATTTCTTATATTATTGTACTAGTATATTATAATATGTAGATGTTATGGAATTCCCCTACATCAACTTGCAATTATATCATCTTTAATGTAGAAAAATGCCCCAAATGCTTCACAGAAGTGTATTAAGCCATAAAGTAATTGCTGATATTACTCCTGAGCTGATCACATAGTATTCTAGTAAGCAATCATACGACAGAAAATCAAGAGCAGAGTATCTATCATTGTCTACTATGGTGCAAAACAAATAGAAAACTCAAATGACAAATTAAGCACTGAAAAGGGTAAAAAAGGAGGAAATTTCCATATATGATAAATTATATTAAAAATAGTATTGTAAGTAATTGTGAATTGGAAGAAATAACTTGAGACAAAAAAGTTTCTTCAGACTGGTGTTAGAATAACTGGATGGACGCTTAAAATTTGCTTATGTTCTTGATTCCCTGCGGAAGTTATAACATTCTGCACCGTGGCGGTGACCTTGTTTCCAGACTAGCTGTCTGCTGTTTGTGTGCTAGAAAGGTTGTTGACTGTACCTTTGATAATCTACCCTAGGCCCACCCCTAAAAAGAGAGTAAAAGAGATATCTAAAGAGCTTTTAGCTCAGACAGTGAAGGGGAAGGAAGAGCTGTTCACGCACGCCAGCCGTCTGTCCGATCAGGACCAATACCAGCTGCTTGTCAAGCTCATATGTTTATCTTGATTGCCTGTTGTACTTAACTTAAACTGCCGCTCCTTAATACAATGCCTTACAACTCCTAAGATCCTTTGGGTAATCTGCGTGTGACCTGTGATCCAAATCATACAGTATGATATTGATATTCAATTCATGAACTGTTTGATGAAAGAGATATTAAGTTTCTGTAAAAAGTAAATTACTAATATCATCCCAACCCTGAGTTGTGTTACTGCCTTGGAACATAATTCTCAGTATGTTATTATTTAATATATAATTTATGTAAGAACACCTATCCTATTTTCATACATATAGACATCTTTATATATGTATATTGCATGAAATCCTTCTTTCCAATCTATTTATTATGAGGTGCTAACAATCTTATTGGATAGCAGGGAAGCAATTTCCCTTGAGAAGGTGGTGGTGAGCCGCCTTCTTGAACTACTGCAGTCCGTGTGGTGAAGGCACTCCCACAGTGCTCTTAGGGAGGGAGTTCCAAGATTATGACCCAGCAATGATGAAGGAACAGTGATATCTTTCCAAGTTAGGATGGCGTCTGTCTTGGAGCGGAACTTGGAGGTGGTGGTGTTTCCATGCACCTGCTGTCCTTGTCCTTCTAGGTGGTAGAGTTCATGGGTTTGAGACGAACTGTCGAAGAAGCCTTGGTGAGTTGCTGCAGTGCATCTTGTAAATGGTACACACTGTAGACACGGTGTGCTGGTGGTGGAGGGAGTGAATGTTTAAGGTGGTGGTTGGGGTGCCAATTAAGCTGGCTTTGTTCTGGATAGTGTCGAGCTTCTTGAGTGTTGTTGGAGCTGCACTCATCCAGGCAAGTGGAGAGTATTTCATCACACTCCTGACTTGTGCCTTGTAGGTAGTGGAAAGGTTTGGGGAGTCAGGAGGTGAGTCACTCGTCGCAGAATACCAAGCCTCTGAACTGCTCTTGTTGCCACAATATTTATGTGGCTGGTCCAGTTACGTTTCTGGTCAATGGTGACCCCCAGGATGTTTATAGTGGGGAATTCAACGATGGTAATGACATTGAATGTCAAGAGGAGGTAGTTAGATTCTCTCTTGTTGGAGATAGTCATTGCTTGACTTTTGTGTGGCGCAAATGTTGCTTGCCACTTATCAGCCCAAGCCTGAATATTGTCCAGGTCTTGCTGCATGCGAGCACGGACTACTTCATTATCTGAGAAGTTGCGAATGGAACTGAACACTGTGCAGTTATCAACGAATTTCCACACTTCTGAACCTATGATGGAGGGAAGTCATTGATGAAGCAGCTGAAGCTGGTTGGGCCTAGGACACTGCACTGAGGAACTCTTGCAGTGCTGTCCTGGGGCTGAGATGATTGACCTCCAACAACCACAAGCATCTTCCTTTGTGCTAGGCATGACTGCAGCCAGTGGAGAATTTTCCCCCTGATTCCCATTGACTTCAATTTTACTAGGGCTCCTTGATGCCACACTCGGTCAAATGCTGCCTTGATGTCAAGGGCAGTCACTCTCACCTCACCTCTGGAATTCAGCTCTTTTGTCCATGTTGACCAAGTCTGTAATGAGGTCTGGAGCTGAGTGGTCCTGGTGGAACCCAAAATGGGCATCGGTGAGCAGGTTATTGATAAGTGCCGCTTGATAGCACAGTCAATGACCCCTTCCTTCACTTTGCTGATGATTGAGTGTATGCTGATGGGGCAGTAATTGGCCGGATTGGATTTGTCCTGCTTTTTGTGGACAGGGCATACCTGGGCAATTTTCCACTTCATCGGGTAGATGCCAGTTTTGTAGCTGTACTGGAACAGCTTGGCTAGAGGTGTGGCTAGTCTTTAGCACTGCAGCCGGGATGTTTTCTGGGCACATAGCCTTTGTTGTATCCCGTGCACTCAGTTGTTTCTTGATATCACATGGAGTGAATCAAATTGGCTGAATATTGGCTTCTGTGATGGTGGGAACCTCAGGAGTAGGCCAAGATGGATCATCCACAAGGCACTTCTGGATGAAGATGTTTACAAATGGTTCAGCATTGTCTTTTACCCTCACATGCTGGGCTCTGCCATCATTGAGGATGGGCATGATCATGGAGACTACTCTTCCCATTAGTTGTTTAATTGTCCACCACCATTCATGACTGGATGTGGCAGGACTGCAGAGCTTTGATCTGATCTGTTGATTGTGGGATCGCTTAGCTCTGTCTATAGCATGCTGCATCCGCTGTTTAGCATGCATGTAGTCCTGTGATGCAGCTTCACTACTTTGGCACCTCATTTTTAGGTACACCCGGTGCTGCTCCTGGCATGCTCTTCTACACTCCTTATTGAACCAGGGTTGGTCCCCTGGCTTGATGCTAATTTGAGAGAGAGGGATATGCCGGGCCATGAGGTTACAGATTGTGGTGGAATACAATTCTGCTGCTGCTGATGGCCCACAGCGCCTGATGGATGCCCAGTTTTGAGCTGCTAGATCTGTTCTGAATCTATTCAATTTAGCATGGTGTTAGTGCCAGGTTTGCGAACTATTTCCTTCAGGACTTGGCCAACTCGGTCAGTAGTGGTGCTACCGAGCCACTCTTGGTGATGGATATTGAAGTACCCCAACTAGAGTACATTCTTATCAGATTCCCCACATGCCCTTCTCTGAGTTACCACAATATACAAGATCTGAAATAACTGGTGAGAAAATGTGTCAGCCTCACCAGGCACATGCTGGATTGTTGGTAAATCTATGAAATGCCAGAGTATTGACAAAGAGGATATGTGGCTGCGTAATCAGACTATGGATAATGCTCTTGTCAGTCTGAGAACATCCAAATGCACACTGACGTGCTAAGACTGCATAATATTTTGAAGTTGGGTTGCGCACATTGAGCAGATGGACTCTCTAGTCAGTCTGCCACCACATTGGTGCAAAATCATCAATCGTCTTGCTCTAGGATGTAGATATCCAGAGTTTTACTGAATCATCTTAAAGTCTTTCTACAATGGCTTTCCCTTCCCCCTGAAGCTAAGATTTCTCTCTCCTTCTGAAGTACCACTTTGAGGACCACCCTGCACTAGTTGGGCCTGCCCAAAGTTTGCCATATAATTATTTTTAAAAGATAAACAGTAAAAGATAGTCAAAAGGTAATTATGTAATCATGCATACTTATAAGCGTACCTTCAGTAATGCAATCCCAGTGTGGAGCAGACATTAAGATTATGTTATTGCTCTATTATTATCACTTTTTATCTTTCCACATAATGTTTATGCCTTGCACAAAATTGCTATAGTGCACAGATTGTTTTTTCATATGTACCATTTAGTTATTTTAAGTTACCACCTCAGATTGCAATAGAGCTAACTACATTGATCACACCTGACTTTTATACCCTATTAATATTTTATTTGGCTGTAATAATTCTCTTGTTGAAATGAAAGGCTTTTATTTTTCAAACTTACAACACAGAAGCCAGTCTTCGGCCAATTCGATTCACTCCATGTGAAATCAAGAAATGGCAGAGCGCACTGGATAAAGCAAAGGCTGTGGGCCCCGACAACATCCTGGCTGTCATGCTGAAGACTTGTGCTCCAGAACTAGCTGTGGCTCTAGCCAAGCTGTTCCAGTACAGATATAACACTATCATCTATCCAACACTGGGGGTTTCTGGGGGAGGTGGGACCAGTACAAACTGGACAGTTTGCACCTGGGCAGGACTGGGACCGATGTCTGAGGGGGAGTGTTTGCTAGTGCTGTTGGGGAAGGTTTACACTAAAATGGCAGGGAGTTGGGAACCTGTGCAGGGAGACAGAGGAAAGGGAAGCAAGGATAGAAGCAACAGACAGGAAGGAGAGAAGCAAAAGTGGAAGGCAGAGAAATCAAGTGTGTAAATCATACAGGGCCACAGTACATAATAATTCTAAAAGGACTAACAGTGTTAAAGAAAACAAGCCTGGAGGCTTTGTGTCTTAATTCGAGGAGCATTCGTAATAAGGTGGATGAATTAGCTGTGCAAATAGAGGTAAACAAATATGATATAATTGGGATTACGGATACATGGCTCCAGGGTGACCAAGGCTGGGAATTCAAAATCCAGGGGTATTCAATATTCAGGAAGGATAGGCAAAAAGGAAAAAGAGGTGGGATAGCATTGCTTGTTAAAGAGGAGATTAACACAATAGCAAGGAAGGATATTAGCTCTGCTGATGTGGAATCTGTATGGGCAGAGCTGAAAAATACCAAGGGGCAGAAAACATTAGTGGGAGTTGTATACAAACCCCAAACAGTAATGCTGAGGTTGGGAATGGAATTAAACAGGAAATTAGAGATGCATGCAATAAGGGCACAGCAGTTATCATGGGTGACTGTAATCTACATATAGATTGGGCTAACCAAATTACTAACAATACTGTGGAGGAGGAATTCCTAGAGTGTATACGGGATGGTTTCCTGGACCAATACGTCGAGGAACCAACTAGAGATCAGGCCATCTTAGACTGGGTATTATGTAATGAGAAAGGATTGATTAGCAATCTTGTCGTGCGAGGCCCCTTGGGGAGGAGCGATCATAATATGATAGAATTCTTCATTAAGATGGAGAGTGAAGTAGTTGACTCAGAGACTAGGGTCCTGAATTTAAATAAAGGAAACTACGATTGTATGAGGCATGAGTTGGCTAGGATGGATTGGGGAATGTTACTTAAAGGGTTGACGGTGGATAGGCAAAGGCAAACATTTAAAGATCGCATGGATGAACTACAGAATTTGTTTATCCCTGTCTGGCATAAAAATAAAACAAAAAACGTGGCGCAACCATTGCTAACAAGGGAAATTAGGGATAGTATAAGATCCAAGGAGAGGTCATATAAATTGGCCAGAAAAAGCAGCAAACCTGAGGATTGGGAGCAGTTTAGGATTCAACAAAGGAGGACAAAAGAACTAAGACGGGGGAAATAGAGTATGAGAGTAAGCTTGCAGGGAACATAAAAACTGACTGTAACAGTTTCTATAGATATGTGAAGAGAAAAAGATTGGTGAAGTCAAGCGTAGGTCCCTTGCAGTCAGAATCAGGGGAATTTATAATGGGGAACAAAGAAATGCTGACCAATTAAATACATACTTTTGTTCTATCTTCACAAAGGAGGACACAAATAACCTCCCAGAGATGTTGGGGAGCATAGGGTCTAATGGGAGCGAGGAACTGAATTAAATCAGTATTTGCAGGGAAATGGTGTTAGGGAAATTGATGGGATTGAAGGCCGGTAAATCCCCAGGGCCTGATAATCTACATCCTAGAGTACTTAAGGAAGTGGCTCTAGAAATAATAGATGCATTGCTGGTCATCTTCCAAAATTCTGTAGACTCTGGCACAGTTCCCATGCATTGGAGGGTAGCTAATGTAACCCCAATATTTAAAAAAGGTGGTAGAGAGAAAACGGGGAATTATAGACTGGTGACCCTGGCATCGGCAGTGGGGAAAATACTAGAGTCCATTATAAAAGATGTAATAGCAGAGCACTTGGAAAACAGTGACAGGATCAGACAAAGTCAACATGGATTTACAAAAGGTAAATCGTGCTTGACTAATCTACTGGAATTTTTTGAGGATGTAACTGGTAGAATGGATATGGAGAACCAGTGGATGTGGTGCATTTGGAATTTCAGAAGGCTTTCGATAAGGTCCCGCATAAGAGAATAGCGTGTGAAGTTAAAGCACATGGATTGGGGGTAAGGTACTGACTTGCATAGAGAACTGGTTGGCAGACAAGAAGCAAAGAGTTGGAATAAACGGGTCTTTTTCCGAGTAGTAGGCAGTGACTAATGGGGTACCACAGGGATCGGTGCTAGGACCCCAACTATTCACAATATATATTAATGATCTAGATGAGGGAACTAGATGTAATATCTCCAAGTTTGCAGACGACACAAAGCTGGGTGGGCGTGTGTGCTGTGAGGAGGATCCTGAGAAACTCCAGTATGATTTGGGCAGGTTGGGTGATTGGGCAGGTCCATGGAGATGCAGTATAATGTGGATAAATGTGAGGTTATCCACTTTGGTGGCAAAAGCAGGAAAGCAGATTATTATCTGAATGGCAATAGATTGGGAGAAGGGGAAGTGCAATGAGACCTGGGTGTCCTTGTGCACCAGTCACTGAAGGTAAGCATGCAGGTGCAGCAGGCAGTTAAGAAGGCAAATGGCATGTTGGCCTTCATAGCGAGAGGATTCGAGTACAGGAGCAAGGATGTCTTGTTGCAGTTGTACAGGGCCTTGGTGAGACCACACAGTGAGTATTGTGTGCAGTTTTGGTCACCTTATCTGAGGAAGGAAGTTCTTGCCATGGAGGGAATGCAGCAAAGATTTACCAGACTGATACCTGGGATGGCAGGAATGACGTACGAGGAGAGATTGGGTCGATTGGGCTTATATTCGCTGGAGTTTAGAAGAATGATAGAGGATCGCATTGAAACTTATAAAATTCTTACAGGACTAGACAGACTAGATGCAGGAAGGATGTTCCCGATGGCGGGGGAGTCCAGAACCAGTGGTCACAGTCTAAAGATAAGTGGTAAGCCATTTAGGACAGAGATGAGGAGGAATTTCTTCAGCAGAGAGTGGTGAACCTGTGGAATTCTCTACCACAAAAGGCAGTTGAGGCCAATTCATTAAATATATTCAAGAAGGAATTAGATATATTTCTTAAGGCTAAAGGGATCAAGGGCTATGGGGAGAAAGCAGGGTCAGGGTACTGAATTTGGATGATCAGCCATGATCTCATTAAATGGCGGAGCAGGCTCGAGGGGCTGAATGGCCTACTCCTGCTCCTATCTTCTATGTTTCTATGTAATGTGGAAAACTGCCCAAGGATGCCCTGTCCACATAAAGCAGGACAAATCCAATCCTGCCAATTACCACCCCATCAATCTACACTCAATCATCAACAAAATGATCAAAGATGTCGTCGACAGTGCTATGAAGCAACACTTACTCACCAATAACCTGCTCACTGATGCCCAGTTTGGGTTCTGCCAGGACCACTCAGCTCCAGACCTCATTACAACCTTGGTCCAAACATGGACAAAAGAGCTGGATTCCAGAGGTGAAGTGAGAGTGCCAACCTATGACATCAAGGCAACATTTGACCGAGTGTGGCATCAAAGAGCCCTAGTAAAACTGAAGTCAATGGGAATCAGGAGGCAAACTCTCCACTGGCTGAAGTCATACCTAGCACAAAGGAAGGTGGTTGTGGAGGTTGAAGGTCAATCATCACAGCCCCAGGGCATTGCTGCAGGAGTTCCTCAGGGCAATTTCCTAGGCCCAACCATCTACAGCTGCTTCATCAATGACCTTCCCTCCAACATAAGGTCAGAAGTGTGGATGTTTGCTGATGACTGTACAGCGTTCAGTGCCATTTGCAACTCCTCAGATAATGAAGATGTCCATGCTCACATGCAGCAAGACCTGGACGACATTCAGGCTTGGGCTGATAAGTGGCAGGTAATATTCATGCCACAGAAGTGCTAGGCAATGACTATCTCCAACAAGCGAGCATCTAACCACCGCCCCTTGACATTCAACAGCATTATCATCGCTGAATGCCACACCATCAACATCCTGGGGGTCACCATTGACCAGAAACTTAACTGGACCAGCCACATAAATACTCTGGCAATAAGAGCAGGTCAGAGGCTAGGTCACCTCCTGACTCCCTAAAGCCTTTCCACCATCTACAAGGCACAGGTCAGGAGTGTGATGGAATACTCGCCACTTGCCTGGGTAAGTACAGCTCCAACAACACTCAAGAAGCTCGACACAATTCAAGACAAAGCAGCCCACTTGATTGACACCCCATCCACCACCTTAAATATTCACTCCCTCCACCACCAGTGTACCGTGTCTACAGTGTGTACCATCTACAAGATGCACTGCATCATCTCACCAAGACTTCTTTGGCAGCACCTCCCAAACCCGCAACCTCTACCACCTAGAAGTACAAGGGCAGCTGGCGCATGGGAACACCATCACCTCCAAGTTCCCCTCCAAATCACACACAATCCTGACATGGAAGTATATCACCGTTCCTTCATCGTCGCTGGGTCAAAACCCTGGAACTCACTTCCTAACAGCACTGTGGGAGTACCTTCACCACACAGACTGCAGAAGTTCATGAAGGCGGCTCACCACCACCTGCTCAAGGGCAACTAGGAATGGGCAATAAATGCTGGCCTTGCCAGCGACGCCCACATCTGATGAACAAATAAAAAAAACTTTGTTCTCCACTGTCTTGTTTTCCTCCTCCAAGCCCATCTATCAATCTAATTTTTTATGCAAAGTCAATCCGGTTCACCCTCCTCCTTTTAATTGCAACACTTTCTGAAATGTTCTGTCCCATGTGTTACACCAATGAGATTCATCTTTTATTGGCAAAGGTGATGCTTTGTGCCAGTTGTTGCTGCATACTTAATTTTTCCATGTGTTAAAATTTCATCTATGCATGAAGAATTAATTCAGAAAAATACATAAATATTATGCAATGTATAGAAGATTCATTGCAAATATTATAGAGGGCACCAATGTAGGATGAAGGCATGCACCTACACGTAGGTCAGAATGCTACATACATTCGTTTTAATTAAAGTATTCCAGTCTGTTCAAAAAATCAGCTTCCATTGTACTAATTTTACTCCAATATTGAAAATTAAATGCTGATCTGTGTATGAATTATAACTCTATTTGAGTGTACCACATGTCTATTTTGAATATGCAGCATGTCAAAAATGTATTTTGCTTCACACTCCCATCACATAATTGGTATAACCTTCAGATTGTTGGCAGCTGCAGAAGGTTCCTGGTTTACTAGATTGGCTGTTAGAGAATGGTTGTTCTTACTTATATGTTTATAAGTTATTCCACAATATAATCGGGTTCAAAGGCATTAATTGGCTTTCATAGGAGCATACAATTAACCATTTCCTTACATTGGCCATTTTGTTGTTTTTGGTTTACATATTCCAATATTATAGTGGTAATCAGATTTTAAGAAAGTCTGTATTACTTTAATAAATATGGTATAAATTAGGTCATTTTAACAATTTTAAACAAATTGAATCTTTATTTTGCATTACCTTTCTGCTTCATTCCCTTTTCTATGCTCACTGTTATTATTTTATATTTTTATTCATTGTGTTTTGAATTAATTCTTGGGATACAGTGTAGGGGGTGGCATGTGCCCAGTCAGCTCTGCCCCTGACTGTCTCTGAGCGGTTCGAATCGCTCCCACACCCCTGGGTTCTAGACACCGGACTTAGGTACAGGCGGCGATACAGAAAATAGAGTAGACAACTGGTTTGGTGCAAGAAAACCGTAATTTTTATTAAAGGCACAATAAAATCACAATACTGAGAATTACTGGAATAATTACAGGCATATAAAATTACACTTATTTAGGAATGGGGAACACACGGTACATCGAGGGAACAAACACATTAAAAATCCCCCTACCCTTGTCCCACCCCCAATACCTAACTAGATTAAACTACGAGGGGCCAGGGATTTATGCTCACCAATGGGGTTCCCCTTTTGATGGTTCAAAACCTGTCTATTAAGCCGGTTGTGGTTTTGGGGTTCACTCTTGTTGTCCTTTGGGGCCTGCCGTCGTCACGTGGTCCCAGGGCGCGGTGGTGGAATCGTCTGTGTAAAGTACCCTCCATTTCCTCCGTTAGAGATAGGGAGTAAAGTCTTTGTTGGGTACTTTACCCTGCAGAAATGGTTGTTCTTCTGGTGGTGGTTTGGTCGCCGACGGTTCTTTTGCGGTTGGGGTTTGGTTGGCGGTCTATAGTGTTGGCTTGATTCTTCTACCCATGCTTCAAACGCCAGCTTATAACTGGACCGAGGTGTGTGCCCACTCATCCCCAATGCTTCTTTATGCTGCCCTTCTCTGCTTATCGGTTTTTGCCATTTGTCTCGTCTCGTCTGCCCGTTTGCGGCCCCGTGTGTCCTGTGTGTGTTTGATTCGGGTCCCGTTCTCCTCCCGCGTTTGGCCCCCGGTGTTGTAATGGGCGTCCCCGGTGTCGAGAGAGACAGGAGCAAGAGAGAGAGCGGGGAGAGATCTTGGCTACCGGTGGGCCTACAATTATACCCGATTCTTCACCCCTTATCTGCGCGCCAAATCAGGTCAGTTCTTTGTTTAATTTTGGCGGGCTCGTCTAAAGTGATTACAGTCATTCACCTTAACTGTTTTTGGGGCGGTTGCCTCCTTGTTTAATGGCTTCAATATCCTGGCTGTTTGTTATTTATGAAATTTAATCATCTTTTCCTGGCTTGGTAGCTACTTTGAGCTGTTACCGATTATTTATGCAGAAAGTTAATGGCCTCAAGATTAGGCCTATCCTGATTTGATCTGTTCTCAAGATGAAGAATGCATATTCTGTGTTTACCTAGCTGTCTGGCTTTAGAAAAGGACAATGTCTTTCACAGATCCATGCATGTTAGGTTTCGTTTCAGGATTTGAATGGGCCTGCCTTTTGCAGGGCCTTGCTTTTAAAATCCTGCAGGCCTTGGTCACGAGGTTTCAGAAGCCATTTTCTTTTGGGTACCCTTTTTAATAACTTGTCCATATAGGGTCCCTTTATCCATAACTTTTGGGGAATGTGGGAATTTTGAGAACCCTACAATGGGCATCACTAGCAAGGCCAGCATTTATTGCCCATCCCTAGTTGCCAACTAAAAGGTGGTAGTGAGCCTTCTTGAACTGCTGAAGTCTGTGTGGTGAAATTACTCCCACAATACTGTGAGGTAGGGAATTCCAGGATTTTGACACAGTGACAATGAAGGAACAATGATATATGTCCAGAACAGGATGGATTGTGACTTGAAGGGGAACTTGGGGTTGATCCTGTTCCCATGCACCTGTTGCCCTTCTTCTTCTAGGTGGTGGAAGTTGCTGGTTTGGGATGTGCTTTTGAAGATGCCTTGGTGAGTTGCTGCAGTGCATCCTGCAGATACCACCATCATCCCCAGGTATGTCCTGTCCCACTGGCAGGAAAGACCCATCAGAGGTGTCGGCACAGTGATATATAGTCTGAAGGGAGTGACCCTGGGAGTCCACAACATTGACTCCAGACCCCATGAAGTCTCTTGGCATCAGGTCAAACATAGGCAAGGAAACTTCTTCCTGATTACTACCTACCACCCTCCCTCAGCTGATGAATCAGTACTCCTCCAAGTTGAATGCCACTTGGAAGAAGCACTGAGGGTAGCAAGGGCACAGAATATACTCTGGGTGGGAGACTTCAATCCCCACCATCACAGAAGTCAGTTTTCAACCAATTTGACTCAATCCATGTGATCCACGTGATATCAAGAGATTGCTGAGCACACTGCAGAGCAAAGGCTATGGGACCCGACTACATCCTGGCTGTAGTGCTGAAGACTTGTGCGCCAGAACTAGCTGTGCCTCTAGCCAAGCTACTCCAGTACAGCTATAACACTGGCATCTACCCGACAAAGTGAAAATTGCGCAAGTATGTCCTGTCCACATAAAAAGCAGGACAAATCCAATCTGGCCAATTCCCACCCCATCAATTTAAAAAGAAAGATTTGCATTTATATAGTGCCTTTCATGACCACCGGACATCCCAAAGCACTTTACAACCAATGAAGTACTTTTTGAAGTGTAGTCACTGTTGTACTGTAGGAAATGCGGCAGCAAATTTGCACACAGCAAACTCCCACAAACAGCAATGTAATAATGACCAGATTATCGTTTTTTTATGATGATTGAGGGATAACTATTGGCCAGGACACCGGGGATAACTCCCCTGCTCTTCTCCGAACTAATGCCATGGGATCTTTTATGTCCACATGAGAGGGCAGACAGTGCCTTGGTTTAACGTGTCATCCGAAATAGGGCACCTTCCAACCATGCAGCACTCCTTCAGCACTGCACTGGAGTGTCAGCCTAGATTTTTGTGCTCAAGTCTCTGGAGTCTACTCTCAATCATCAGCAAAGTGATGGAATGTGTCATCAACAGTGCGATCAAGCGGCACTTACTCACCAATAACCTGCTCACCGATGCTCAGTTTGGGTTCTGCCAGTACCAATCAGCTCATTACAGCCTTGGTCCAAGCATGGACAAAAGAGCTGAATTCCAGAGGTGAGGTGAGAGTGAATGTCCCTGACATCAAGGCAGCATTTGACCGAGTGTGGCATCAAGGAGCCCTTGTAAAACTGAAGTCAATGCAAATCAGGAGGAAAACTTTCCATTGGCTGGAGTCACACCTAGTACAAAGGAAGATGGTTGTGGTTGTTGGAGGCCAATCATCTCAGCCCCAGGACATCGCTGCAGGAGTTCCTTAGGGCAGTGTCCTAGGCCCAACTATCTTCAGCTGCTTCATTAATGACCTTCCCTCCATCATGAGGTCAGAATTGGGAATGTTCACAGATGATTGCACAGTGTTCAGTTCCATTTGCAACTCCTCAGATAGTGAATCAGTACATGCCCACATGCAGCAAGACCTGGACGACGTTCAGGCTTGGGCTGATAAGTGGCAGGTAACATTCGCACCACAGAAGTGCCAGGCAATGACTATCTCCAACAAGAGAAAGTCTAACCACCACCTGTTGACATTCAGCGGCATTACTATCGCCGAATCCCCCATCATCAACACCCTGGGGGGTCACCATTGACCAGAAACTTATCTGGACCAGCCACATAAATACTGTGGCTACAAGAGCAGGTCAGAGGCTAGTTATTCTGCGGTGAGTGACTCACCTTCTGACTCCCCAAAGCTTTTCCACCATCTACAAGGCAAAAGTCAGGAATGTGATGGAATACTCACCACTTGCCTGGATGAGTGCAGCTCCAACAACACTCAAGAAGATTGACACCATCCAGGACAAAGTAGCCCACTTGATTGGCACCCCATCCACCACCTTAAACAGTCACTCCCTTCACCTACAGTGCATCGTGGCTGTAGTGTGTACCAGCTACAAGATGCGCTGCAACAACTTGTCATGGCTTCTTCGACAGCACTTCCCAAACCCATGACCTCTACTGTCTAGAAGGACAAGGGCAGCAGGCGCATGGGAACACCATCACCTCCAAGTTTCCCTCCAAGTCACACACCATCCTGACTTGGAAGTATATCGCCGTTCCTTCATCGTCGCTGGGCCAAATTCCTGGAACTCCCTACCTAACAGCACTGTGGGAGTACCTTCTCCAGGACAATTAGGAATGGGTAATAAATGCTGACCTTGCCAGCGACGCCCACATCCCATTAATGAATGTAAACAGGACACACTGCAGCTGTGGTGCGCCAGTGGTGGAGGGTTGTTTACATATCCTTTTGTAGTTTACTTATTTTTAAAAACGTGTGCTATGTTTCTTATCTGTTTTGGCTTTCCATCCTTTTGTTCTAGATCCAGCTCTAGTCCATTTATGAGTAAAAGAGGTCCTGATGGGCTAATACATTTCCAGAGGTTAGTTTTGAGGCCAATCAAGAGATTATAGTTTGTTCTGTTCAGGAATTCTCTGCCACAGAGGGCGGTGGAGGCCAGTTCATTAAGTATATTCAAGAAAGAGTTAGATATATTTCTTAAGGCTAAAGGGATCAAGGGATATGGGGAGAAGGCAGGGACAGGGTACTGAGTTTGGATGATCAGCCATGATCTCATTGAATGGCGGAGCAGGCTCGAAGGGCCGAATGGCCTACTCCTGCTCCTATCTTCTATGTTTCTATGTTTCTATATCATTAGAGTGACCAGGTCAAAATATTAAAATATTATTGGGCTGACATTTGAAAACTAAATGAACACTGGTGCCTAAGAGAGAGCACTGGCATTTGTATCCGAGTGCCACTGAAACGAGATTGTAAGTGGCATCCAAGGGTTAATTGATATTTACTACTATGTTAAACTTGCTGGGGAGTTCCTGAATGGACGTAAACACTGCTGAAATGCGAATTACGTATCACTTTGACTGCAACTTTTTGTTCGGGGTAGTACTACAGGTATAGTATTAAATTACCACCAGATAGAAAGTTATCTCCTTAATCATTTATTCAGTCTTTCAGTGCAAACAATATCAGCCGAAATTTCATAAAATATATTTCGTACAAAATGAATTAGACTTCTAGATTGCGTTGTTGAAAATATCAGCCAATCATTTATTTGGTTAGTCCAGCGTTACAGTACCAAAAATGTTGGGGGAGAAATTCAGTTGTTAGCACCACCATTTAGCGCCTTAAGAGGGCGATAAGTGGGGTGCGATTCGGCTAGCTCCCGGGCGTGGCGAGACCTGCGCCTCTCGCGAAATTGAGCGGACATTTAGCGGCGGCGCAAAACCGCAACGCCCGCTCAGCTGCGCGCGCAAATCCTGATGTCATTTCATGGTGCAACGCCCTTAGGGCGCCCCGAACCGGAAATTCAGTGGCGCCCCCCTCCTTTCCGCCTGGCGCTCCCAGCGACTGGTTGACTGGAATGGTTCCCAGTCGCTGTGGGGCTGGGGGGGCGCTATTTAAAGGGGGCTCTTCCTGTCTTCTTTCTGGTAGCAATTTTTGGAACACTCCTTCTGTGAGAGAGAGAGAGATTTGCAGAGAGACAAAGGGAGAGAGCTTTCTGCATTGAGTCAGCGCTCGCAGAGGTACTTCTGGCTATGGCCCAGAACTTTGTAGTTGGTTTGATTTTTACCTGGCATAACCTTGAGTGGCCACATATTATGGGGGCTGCAATGGGTTGAAACATTGGGTTTCTCCATTGCATTGAGAGGGCTCAGAGACGCCGAGAGAGAGTGCCAATCATGGCCAGACGGAGGAGGGCCAACAGGCATCGGCACAGGAGGCCTTACCCCCCCAGGGTATTCCGCCAACAGTTCTCGTACCTCAACATGTCTGAGGAGCAGTGTTTTCGGAGGCTTCAATTCAGCAGGGAGGTGGTCACTGAGCTCTGCCACCTGCTTCAGCCAGATCTGCAGCCTCAACTGAGGAGCAGGACGTCTCTGTCGGTGGCAGTGAAGGTGACAGTGGCTCTCAACTTCTATGCCACCGGCTCCTTCCAATCTGCTACTGGGGACATTGCCAATGTCTTCCAGTTCGCGGTGCATTGCTGCATCCGCCAAGTCACGAATGCCCTCTTTAAAAGGAAACGTCAGTACATTTCCTTCCCCATGACCCTGGACAAGCAGCAAGAGCACGCAACGGGATTTGTAAGAATAGCTGGCTTCCCCATGGTCTAGGGCGCCATTGACTGCATGCATGTGGCTTTGCGGGCGCTGCAAGAGAATGCCGAGGATTACCGCAACTGGAAGGGGTTCCATTCGTTGAACGTCCAGTTGGTGTGTGACCACAGACAGCTGATACTAGCTGTCAATGCCCGCTTTCCAGGCAGCAGCCACAACGCCTTCATCCTGCGCCAGACTTCTGTGGCAGACCTTTTCGAAGCCCCGGCTCACCCAGGAGCCTGGCTTCTCATGGACAAGGGCTATCCTCTGTGCACCTGGCTGATGACCCCGCTCCGTGCGCCCAGCACCCCTGCTGAAGAACGATACAATGAGAGCCATCAAGCGACCACGAACATCATTGAGCACACAATCGGCGTGCTAAAGCAACGGTTCCGCTGTCTGGACCATTCTGGGGGAGCCCTTCAGTACTCACCTGAGCGAGTCTCCCATTTTGTTGTAGTGTGCTGCACGCTGCATAACCTGGCTATCCTCAGGACTCAGCCACTGCCACCAGACATTGGAGCACCAGCAGAGGAGGAGGAGGAGGAGGAGGAGCACCAGGACGGGAGGGAGGCACAAAGTGCAAGGGCCGTCCATCAGCAGCTTATTGCAAGTCGGTTCTGGGCCCCCTCTGAGGGAATGGCTTGTGCCATTGAAAGAACATGAATGGAACCGTTCCGCAACCCCTGAGCCGGTCAAGGCATCAAATAGTTCAAAGAGCAAACGTGCATAATCTGAATAAAGACACTTCTTTATTTAACAAACTGTGTGCCCTTCCCGCATGACAAAGTAATAGAGAGACACCCCAAAAAAAGCAGTCAGACACATAACTGGCTCTCACAACCTGGAGACAATGAACAAAAGAGTAAACAAAAAATGACCACGATCCTCAGCCTTCACTTAAAAAATTAACAGCATTTTGCCACACCTCCTACTTTTTGCCCTTCGAGGGTGATCTGCTTCGCTTGCGAGATTGGCCCCTTCCCACCCTGCAGCTCCTCTGCAATGGGACCCCAGTGGCTGCAGCAAGGCTGGGGAAAGGCTGCTGAGTGTCAGAAACTGAGTCGGCAGATGCCCTTGAGGTACAGCCTGGACCAGCTCTGGGCCTGAAGGGCCCGGCTGCTGACTGCTCCAACTCTGCATGGGCGGCAGCAGTCTGTCCTACAGGTGGTGGCAGCAGCAGTGGAGAAGTGACAGTGTTGGCAGCAGGAATGTTCCATCCTGACAGAGGACAGCAACTCCCTGGTCAGACGACACACTGGCACTCCCACGGGGCAGCACTGCAGCATGCGGAGCAATCTGCTGAAGCACAGACTGCTGGCCTGCTGCAGCGCGGCGAGGGCCCTGGTGATTCGTGCCCGATCCAGTGGGGGTGGCAGCAGTCAGTGCTCATGTGGCCTCAATCTGTGTCTGCATCAGACCAGCCACTGACTGCATTGCACCACTAAGCACTTGCGTGGAAGCCGCCTGTGCTGCGCCAAAATCCTGCAGACTCCTTGCCAGTGCTGCGCTGAAGTCCTGGACACTCCTTGCCAGTGACTCAATGGATTCGGGCATCCTTGCCACTGCAGCCATGAGTTCAGTGTGCCTCTGCTCTGCCTGGGCGCCCATTTCAGCGAGGAACCGCACCTCTTCTGCGCTCACTGTAGCAGGACTGGAGGCCAGACTCTCCCTCTGGGGAGAAGGCCGCTGAGCTTCCCTACCACCCCCCCCCCCTCTTTGCTGCAGCCCGCTGGGCCCCAGAGCTTCACTCTCCTCAGACCCTTCCCCCCTGCACCCCTCCAGGGAAGACGTGTCCCCATTATGGCCATGGGCTGCCTCGGCTAAGGGTGGCACTGATGGTCTGGCTTCCTCTTCCTCCTTGCCTTCAGAATCACTCACAGTGGCAGCTTGACGGCCCGCCTCCTCACCTGGCGAATCAGCATCTGAAAGCAGGGAGGTACAAGAGTTGCTTTAGCATGAGGACAGGGCGGCAGCAAGGGAGGCGTGAGTGCTGCAATGCACTGTATTGGTTCGATAGTGGCAAAGAATGCTGGTGGGAGGCACAAGTGGAAGGAGAGAGGTCAAAAAGGTGATTGCTGTCCAGAGCGGGGTCGGCATCTCCAGTGGCGACGGGGCCAATCATCCGGCCTGCCATAATCCGCTGGACTCGCTGCTCCAGATCGCTGAGGTCTTGAAGGTGAGGCCGGCCTCCCCCGGTCCATTGCTGCTGCCTCCTGTTATGCCCTGCAAGAGAAAGGATGGGCTCTGAGTACAGTGTGAAGACCTGATCTTGGCTGCACTGTGTCCATGGTGGAATAGCCCTTACAGTGTGAAGCCCTGATCTTGGCTGCACTGCCTCCCATGGTGGAATAGCCCTTACAGTGTGAAGCCCTGATCTTGGCTGCACTGCCTCCCATAGTGGAATAGCCCTTACAGTGTGAAGCCCTGATCTTGGCTGCACTGCCTCCCATGGTGAAATAGCCCTTATAGTGTGTAAAGTGCTGAATGTGTGTGTGAGTTTCATGAAAGGCCCATAGGTGTTGGATGAGGGCTGGGCATTGGGGCTTTCAGGACCCTTTGGCCATAAAGTGAGGTGGACATGCAGGGATGAAGAGGATACTGAAAAGGGTACTCACCCTGACGACCCGAGTGAGGTCGTTGAACTTCTTCCTGCATTGCACAGGGGTCCTAGGCACCATGCTGCTGGAGGTCACTCTGTGAGCCACCTCCCTCCAAGCTTTGCGATAGTCATTGGGCAGTGTCCTCCTGCCACTGTCCGGAAACAGGATAGATCATCTACGCTCCACTGCGCCAACCAGAACCTCCAGGGCCCCCTCACTGAACCGCTGCGCTTGCTCCCTGACCCTCTCCATGGTCCTAGGCATTAGAATGTGGCAGCAGGTCTGTCCAGGCCGAGAATCAGGGCTCCGATGCACAGGGTGTGGCTGCAATCCAAGATCGAACCTCCCCTTTAAGAGCTGACCGGCGCCAGCATGTCTGCGTGCAATCGCTAACTGGCCGCACCTGCGCTGTGCCCACCCTCGGTGGTAGCGCCTCGCTTCTCTGGCTTAGCACCTTAAGACAGTCGTGCAGCGCCTGTTTTAGCGCTCCAAGCACCTCCTGGGGCGAAGCAGGTCAATTTAGCAGTAGGTGGCGATAATTTGCGCCGGGCGCTAAATTTCGCGCCCGCTCGAGTATAATGCCCCAAACGTGGCGATACTGAATTTCTCCCCCGTTATGTCATATTCGGGATTCCATTGCACATCACCTGATGGAATTGGAAAAGCTGTGATGTATACTTTTGCGCAATGAAAAACAAATAAACAAACAATATAAAAAATTATTAAAAGTGTTAGCAGGAACATGGGAGTTAATTTCACTCACAAAAGATCAGTAATTTACTCATCCTGTGGGAATAGTGGAATATTACTCTATAAATAATCGGTTCCTGCTATTTCTGTGAGTTATTCTCTGTAATCTAACTAAGGGATTCGGACGATATTAAAAGCTGTGATGAATCTTGCGCAGTTTCTAATTGATCCAAACCCAAAATTAGCTCGCAGTTTTTAACATACTTGGCTGGTGGCATTTAACACTGCATTGACAATACTTTCTCAAATCATCCTCTGTGCTCTGGCACTGTGAAGCATTCTCAGTGCACAACTAAGTGCTTTATAGTGCGTGTTGCAACATTTTATACATCATGCAAAATTATTTATTTGAAATTGATGAATTTTTAACAATCTAAAACTATTTTATGTTTTAAATGTTTACATTTTTATTTTTTTGCACTTAAATTTTTCTTCAATTTTCTAGATTATTTTGGAATTTGGGATTAATCTATTATTGTCCATTGAATTTACACTTGGTCGTGACGTGGCACGCCTTTGTGACTTCACTACGAAGGTACAATCAGGTTATACATTCTAGTCAATTCCAGGCAGATCCCACGTTTTGTAATTTTGTAATCTTCACTGCTTTTTGGGATCATTTGCGAATTAACAGGAACATAAATGCACATCTAACCTTTTCTAGTAACGGGAACGTGCAGTGATTTATACACTTCTGTTTATTTGCAATCTTAATTCAAAGTAATTTATGACTCCGGGTTTAGTTCAACATTTAATTGCTTGAAATGTACTTTTTTTCCCCATTAAAACCAAATATAAGAACAGCTGCAAACCAGAGATTGTGTTAACTCTGATATCCGGTCGATAGAGCATGTGAAATAAAAAGAACCCTAAGAGGGAAACATAACATACTGCAGTACTGAAGTTAGACGTGCGTAATCGGTGTCTCGGTTTGCAGGCGCTGACTAAATGAAATATCGTCGCGCCAATGGAACATCTGACTCATTGCAAGTCTTGAATCTCTTTAACCAGCAGATGGTGTGTGTCCGCCTTCTCTACAAGGAAGTATCAATAATTAATGTCCATCCTATTTCCCTGATCAATTGCAAAATGCCAAATTAATGCGGGCATGGGAGTGGAATGTGTGTGTGTGTGGCGGGAGGGTTAGGTCCCTTCCGGAGAATCGTTAATGTACAGAATTTGCCCGAAATCTAAGCGTAGATCGATTGATCATGTTAATTTCCCTCCAAAAAAACTTTAACAGTAAAAGGACTAAAGTCAGATGCCAGTCCATCTGAAATGCTTCGACGCCGTTGCATTATTGTGCTCACAAAACAAAAGTGCATCGGTAAGGCGAGGGAGAAGTCTGTTTTGTGCAAACCAGGCTCCCACGTTTTGCAGCAGCCAGTGCTGACGGCGTGAGTCAGCCTCTCCCAACCCCCTAGCCCCCCTCCGGCGCTCCTGGCCAGGAGAAATTAAACGACGCAACAAAAAAACCCGTCCCTCCTATTACTGTCCTCCGAGCAGCTAGCATTCAGACTACAGCCGTTTAACATAACTGATGGTCAGAATTTAAATACCTCGGGGAGCAAAAGAGCTCAGCTCAGGCAAGGCTTCGTCAGAAAGACGTCATCCAGCCATCCACGTCTACAGTGTTTGCGACTCCTCAGACCTGCAGCAGCCGGTGCCGGAGCCAGAGCTGGGATTCAGCACATCTCCAGCATAGTATAACCCCCTCCACTCCACCAGACCCTTTATTTCGCGTCTGATCAGTTTCCAGGAAATCATTTAAAAAGAAAGTCATAAATTAAGCCATCCGCCTGGGAGAGGAGGAAATCTGTGGCTGCGTTACCCGGAGAACTGGTGCCTTTCAGTACCGCGGACAGAGCCCGGATCGCCATGGCTCCGATTGTGATGAGCGGGACCAGCTTTGGTAAGCTCATCCCTCGGGTGGATATTGAAAAGCTTTCTTGTTCCAGATATGTAGCTGCCACTTCTGTGCCTGTGCTGACGGCTGTTTCCGGCACAGCGTTGCCACCTTTGGGTGTTTAGGGTTTGACGGTGCTCACCGCATGCCTCGTGTTCCGGCTCAGTAAAGCCAATCTGCTGCACAGCACTTTGCCCATGAAACGCAGATATTGTAAATATTAATATGAATAACTGGCTAACCATATTCTAATCGTAACGCCTATTCTCGATTCCTTATCTTGTATGTCTGGATTCGCATGCTTTAGTTGGTCTGTGATTCAATTGCCTATTTCCACCTCTTTCTTTCTGCCTCTCTCTCAAAGTTCTGTATTTGTTTGATTCTCATTGCTCCCTTTCCCGATCGCCCGTTCACTTTTCTCGATCTTACTTACTTCCAGTTTGCTCACTTTGTCCAAACGTTTTTTTTAATCCATATCTGTATCTTTGTAAGCTGCGTGTTGGTTAATGTAGGTATGAGCGGGGAAGCGCTAATTGGAGTCTAGCTAATCGGATTCACACCGATTCGCCTCGTTAATTAGACAATAACCAGAATTGCCGCTGTTTATCAGTTATAGCGACAGGACAATGTGGTAAGGCAACATTGATATGAATTACCTTATCTATAGGTGCCTCAGGAACATTTTTTTGCATTTTTTAAATTAAAAGTCTGCGAATCTCAATTTAGTCCATTTAGTATATTCTACACTAATTGGACATTTATTTAATCTGCTTCCTTGGACTGCAGTAAGAAAAACATAATTCAAATCAAGAATATTTGGCAGGTGCAATGTGAGATGGTCGCTTTAATAAGATTAAAACTGAAGTTTGTAAAATGCCCCTTGAACTGTAATGGGATTCATAATCCTATTGAATACATTTGTTTTTTTTCTAGATGATGTGCCGGCAGTTATAGGGATAGTCAGTGCTTTTGGCCTGATATTTACAGTGTCCATGTTTGCATGGATCTGCTGTCAACGCAAGTCGTCAAAAGCCAACAAAACCCCTCCATATAAATTCGTGCACATGCTGAAGGGAGTCGATATCTATCCCGAGAATCTCAGCAGCAAAAAGAAATTCGGGGCGGATGAAAAATCGGACCATAAAGATAAGGACTCTTCAAAAGCCAAAATGCCAAAGAACTCTCTCCACTTGGACCTGGAGAGTCGCGATCAGAACGGAAATTTCACCAAAACTCACGCCAAAGTCCGCAGCTCCCCAGAAATCGAGAGCGTCCCCCCCAAGATATTCTCAGAAGGCGAGAAAGATAGTATATCATCCGAGACTTCAATATCAGACAAGTCAGCGGCACCTTCTGAAGGACAAAACAGTCCGCCCAAACTGGGATCCTTGATGTTCTCCTTGAAGTACAACTTCGATAAGAAGGCATTACTTGTGAACATTATAGAGGCTCACGGGCTGCCTGCCATGGACGAACAGTCGATGACGTCTGATCCTTATATTAAAATGTCAATCTTGCCTGACAAAAAGCATCGAGTGAAAACTCGCGTCCTCAGGAAAACCCTGGACCCAGCTTTTGACGAAACGTTCACGTTTTACGGCATCCCCTACAGCCAAGTGCAAGACCTGTCTCTGCATTTTCTGGTGCTGAGCTTTGACCGGTTTTCAAGAGACGATGTCATTGGAGAGGTCCTGGTACCGATGTCAGGAATCAATCTATCGGAAGGCAAAGTGCAGATGAACAGGGATATCACCAAAAGAAACTGTCGGGTAAATGTTTAAAATGTCCTCTTGTTGGGTGGGGGAATGCGCTCCGCTGCTGCCCACAGTATGGATGCGATGTGTGTTTTGCGGGGTTTACTTGAAATAGACAGCTCATCAGTTATTGATGGGGATAAGGGAGAGGTTAGGTTAGCGCCGGAGGCAGATCTCTGGTGTGACACAGACATGAGAAGACTGGAGTTTGAAAGGATTAAAATGGAAACCGAAACTGGACGAGCTGCGTATAAACACAAAAGTCGCGGTAGACTTCGATCACATGTAATTTTAGAAACGATTATGCATCTTATAGGCAGAAAATATGCAATCTTTTGTAGTATATTTATGGTTTTAATAAAAATGTACAGCTATCAGTTGGGTGTGCACTTCTTGCAGCATAATAGTTACCATGGTTTCAAAAGCATCTTCTACTAGGAACATGGTCCACAATGAAATGTTCAACTAGTGAGTGTCCCGAACTGAGGAATTGGAATAGATCTTTATTTCATTAAAAAAAAAGCAAATCAAAAACCCAACTGGTCTATGCCGGCGTTTATGCTCCACAGGCGCCTTCTCCCACCCTACTTCATCTAACCCTATACAGTATTTCATTGGCAAAATGTGCCTGCCTCAAGTTTCTCACCATTCTGAGCCACAGGCAGCTGTCTTATCGGGGAGCCAGGGCACTTTCTGCACACTTAGCAAACAAAGAAGGGCTTGGCTATCTAACAGCAGAGTAATTATTTTAAGGTAAATTCATGCTGTATAAAAATATATAAAATAATACTAATGTACCACTGCCCCCAAAATATGTTGAACAAAATGGATTAGAGTCTTAGTTGTATAAAATAAAATTAACAAAGTAAATTACTGATAAACACAGCTTTAATTTTCTAAATGGATATGTTATTCAAAACAGGATTTATCACTACTGAATGTTTAAAATATAGATTATCATTTTAATAATGGGTAACAAGGTACCAGACAGATGTTGGATCATCTTTTTGTCTCCTGCAGTGATGGTGTCATCAGAAAGGGCAGTGAGAGGATCTACTGTGTAGTGATAACAGTATGTTTCTGAAAGCTTATTCATATGTGTTTTCTTTTGCTCATTCACAGAAATCAGTGGGTCGTGGAGAATTATTAGTGTCCCTTTGCTATCAATCCACCACCAACACCCTGACTGTTGTTGTGCTAAAAGCCCGCCATCTGCCTAAAAATGATGTGTCTGGATTATCAGGTAATTATCCAAATAGGGTGGCCTGTAATAGTGCAGCTGGAACTGAGCAAAATCCCACTGAGATCAACCAGTCGCTGTATCTATGTACCTATGTGCCTATCCTTCTATCTTTATATCTATTTATTGTCTTCAATTAAATCAAAAGTTACTGACTGAATATACTGAATGCTTTAAGATTTTGAATGGAATATTTGTATAAGAATTTCCATTTGTGGGATGCATAGCCTCATTATAATATAGATTAATCATATGATTACTTGTATTTTATATCTGAAATAAGTAAGTGCAATTCAAATCTACTATGAATATAAAAACTGAAAAGAGTTTCAAAATTAATGGTAGAAAGTATAATTAGAAAAGTTGAAAAACGGTATTGTCTTGCTTTCTTGCCAGCTGCCGACCCTTACGTGAAAGTCAACCTGTACCATGATAAGAAACGAATATCAAAGAAAAAGACCCATGTTAAGAAGTGCACTCTCAATCCAGTGTTCAATGAGCTGTTTGTCTTTGACATTCCATGTGAGGGGATTGAAAACATCAGCGTTGAATTTCTGGTCATCGATTTTGACAGAATGACGAAGAACGAGATCATCGGGCGCCTGGTGCTGGGAGCGTCAGCAGAAGGGACAGTGGGGGAGCATTGGAGGGAGATCTGTGAGCACCCAAGGCGACAAATTGCCAAATGGCATTGCCTGAGTGATGGTTAGCAGATAAACCAAGGGTTGGACCTTATTGTTTGATAGGCAAGGAACAAGCTGTGCATTAACCAACCCAAAGCCTTTCTGAAGAATTTTCAATTTATACTAAATATACATAATTTGTACATCTGATTGTGGTATATATTGTGATCTGTACTGTATAAGATGAAGTGGCGTTGTTCTCTTGTTTGCTAACAATTTTAAAAAATTCAAAGTAGCTATTAGAATGGGTAGGCAAAATAAAACTATTAAATGTATGTCTGCATTTTGTGTGGCTGTTCAAGTTGGGAAATTTGTTTCTGAGGATTAAACTTCTAGGATGTAAGTTTGAAGGAAAAATTTAGAATTTACTGAAAGATTTTACAATGGAAACCCATAATATTTTGAGTGAACTGAAAACATTTGAAGTAAACCCATTCTAATGTTTATAGCTCAAGAAGCTCAAAAAAAATTACAAACCGGTCATGTGTTGCCTTAACATTGAAATATATTGGAGGGGAGGAGTTTAGGTGGCACAGTGGATTTGATACTGGCTTTTTACTCTAGGTTCAAATCTAGCCTATATTGATTAGGTGAAACTCTCCTCTATTGGTTAACAGTAAAGATTCTACATAAACTGAACCCAGTTTCCAGTCAACAAAGGCCCAAAGTACAATACTACTTCTAATTTGGCACTAGTTGAAACCAAATTATCAATGTCATTCAGAGAGGCCGTAGGAATAGCTGGCTATATCACTGATGCGGGCAAAGGAAGAAGATCATATTGTTGCAGTAGGAGACAATTTCCTGAGATTGAGGTGGAGGTAAGGTAAAGGGAACTTTGCTACGGATTTAACTGTGCTGTATCTGACCTAGAATTGCTTGATATTGAAAGTGTTCCATTTCCTGCACTTAAATCCCTCCCTGCAACAAGCACAGAATTTACCAAAAAACATTTTTTTAACTGAGAGTTGCGATGTCCTAAGTGAATAGCAACATGAAGAATGGCAAATTACACTGAGAGAATTCGTATTATATAGTCACATCCATTTTAAAGTTATTTCAACATGTAGCTTCAGAGACTTTAAATGTACTGGTATTTGCATATTTTGACATTTTGTGGATGTCATATGTGTAAATAGTACAGATGAATACCTTCTATTTATTAGCAGTTGTAACTGGGGAGCAGTTGCATATTAAAACTTTAACATTGTTTAATTGTGAAATCCTTTGCTTCTCTGACAATTTCATGATAAAAAAACAATGGTGACCGAGAAGGAAGCTACTAAAAATGGGTTGTAAATAAAGGTTAAAATTCACTAAAACTCTTAGTCGAAACCATTCAAGATACAAAGGAAAAATATAACAGTATTTGATTTTCCATGTCTTTGCGAATGTTGCATATTAGTGAAAATAAATAAGTACTTGATTAAGAGCCATGGGATGTGGTTTATACCCTAAGAGTGGGCTGACCTGTAAACTTGTGAGTAAAAAAAACTGCAGGGAAGGCAGTCAGCACCATGGTCGGGATATAAATATATCCCATTGCACCTGATGTATTTTATTTATATCATGTATTAGATATGTATTTACAATAAAAAGGTACACATTTTAAATGGGAATTACATAGATTATGGAGCTGTTTCAATGATAACATGATGATTTTGTTTTCATAGTGATGTCTGTTATAAATCATGACTAAACATCTCCAATATTCTTTGGCAAAAATGCCATTATGTGTGATATAAATGAGGTTTTAGGGATGGGACAAATTTGGTTTAAAAGGTAGGCTGCTGAGAGAACAGAATAACCTTGTATGTTTTGCCTACCCTATCTTCTATAGCTTCAGGTTGAAAATTTTGCCATTAATATGAATTTATTTTACTCTACTCAGAAACTACATTATATAACCATCTAGCTTGTGTAAACCATGCTGTAAATGCATTGCAAACCATGCATTTATTATGCATGTTTGCTTTGAACTAGATCTCAGTGACAGGTGGAGGAACGCTTGTAATATATTCACTGATTAAAAGTACTATTGATGCAACCCTAAAAGACGCAGGAACAGAATGCGACATTAAAGTCATTATTCACTATAAAGTAAACCAGACAGAAAAAGAAAGTGATTATAGCTTTGAGAATGCTATTTGATCTCGAATGTCAATGCATTTAGTGAATTGGATTTTTCTGTCACTGATCCTTATGGTTCCAGGAAAAATCATTGCTTAAAACATTAATGAGCACTCAGTACCATTATTGATCCACTCATTTTGGACCTTAATGGATCATATTTTGAGTTGCTATACGTTGCCATTTATGTTTACCACAGATGGTTTACATCATACTTTTAGGTTTAGCATTTATATTTTTGTGCTTTTTTAGAAAGAAAAGGGCTCCAAATATTTTTAAGCTGCTTTTGGGCACGCACACTGCCAGAGACCAAATTTCTTATCTTTTGATGGACAGATCAAGCTGGGCTCAGTTTGGGAATTAGGAATACTTTGTGAAAGGATAACCTGTAGGGTAACATTATATGCATTTTGTAGAATGAAAGTAGGGTGAAATGTTATATAAAATATACTTTTGTAGGATAGGAGTAAGTGGTAGTGAGTTTACAATGGTTCAAGTGGACATTTTAGCACAGATGAATTTGTCTTGGCGAGATTGAATTGGTGAGAACAAATCAGACTGAGTCTGGGTCAATGCATAAAGAAATGTTGCCATATTCCAGCCATCTGGAATTATATTATGAAGTGCTGAAAATCTAATGCTAGCATGCCAATTCATTACTATGCAGGATGGGATTGAAAGTGTCACCACATGGGAAAAGATAAGGCTGCCTGAAGCCACATTAGTAATCATGAGTTCTATTGGTGTTTGTGCAGCTTAAAGGATTCCTGTTACTGTTGTAGTTTCTCTACTTTCAAGTTAATACGTCAATTTAGAATGTAATCAAACCACAGTATTAGCCTGTTTCCATTTCCAAAAATAATGAGTATCTATTTGTTGGTTGTCAAATTGGGTTAGAGTTTTTTGACTTCAAGTGTCACAATAAACACCCAATTGTAGCAAAGGTCTAATACATTCAAACACACAAAGTGTTAGTATTTTCAGTCAACATATTAAAGAACTTCTGAACACAGTATAATGTTACTTATGGGAAAAATCATATAATAGCAACTTATGAACAACTAGTTAGAGTAACTGCAGAGCTGTTTCAACTTTGGATCTGATAACATATCTGTTCTATGTATAAACCATATATACAATTTGTTTCAAATTGCCTTTACTTTTCAAAAGTACTGTATTTTTACCCCAATCAATTAGTAAATGTTCACCATCAAATTTTTAGTTCACAACACTGTTCAAAGCATTGCAATTGCAGTTGTAATTTTTGTAAAATAGTTTTGAATAATTCTGAAAGATGTAACTGTGTGTGGTTTGAAATGTTGATGTGCTGCAAATTACATACTCAGAAACTCCAGCATTAAATGGTCACAGCAGTATATATAATTACACTGTGTAAATCTGTACTCGTAATATGTTTTGTATGTTGCATTACAATGTGTTTACAACCAATTAAAAGAATGCACACATTTGCATCACGTGGTAGTAATGTAAATTACTGGCGACAATTGTATTTAATAAGTTCTTTGTGCTGTTGATGTAAGAGTATGGTGCACAAGCATTTTTTTTTCTTTAATGAAAAATTAAATAATAGAAAAAATTACCATTCTGCTAAGGTCTTGTGCCCATGTGTTTTGTGTGTGTTAAACACGAATAAAGCACTACATGAATTGATTGTTTTTTGCATTAGAAATGTTATTGTACCATGGATATCAGATTTTTCACAACGCATTATTAAGACAAAATGCTGTTCAAGTTATTTCGAATACTCGCACAGCATGTATTAAATATCCTGCTATCAAATACACAAGACCTTTATATGTTTGATAGGATTTCTTCATAACTGCGTGTGAAGATAAAATAAGATTAAGGAGTTTAAAAAAAAATACACTTTCTTATTTATAGGAATTTGTTTATGAACAGCAGTACAAAATAGGGTGATTACCAGACCTATGCTCAATCTTACAAAGATTTTGTATGCATAACAATAAATATTCACAAAGTTTAATACTCTGATTATCCAATTACTAGATAGAACACTTAATTCATCAAGATATATACCACAATGTCCTATCTTCCATTTCTCAAGGATATTAAATATTAAGGTTGAAATTACTTTTAGAATCATAGAATCATAGGATGATGCAGGCATTCGGCCCATCGTGCCTGTGCCAGCTCTTTGGTAGAGCTATCCAATTAGTCCCACTCCCCCGCTCTTTCCCCATAGCCCTGTAAGTTTTTTTCCCTTCAAGTATTTATCTAATTCTCCTTTGAATGTTACTATTGAATCTGCTCCCACCACCCTTTCAGGCAGTGCATTCCAGATCACAACAACTCGCTGCGTAAAAAAATGTTTCCTCGTGTTGCCTCTGGATCTTTCGCCAATCACCTTAAATCACCTTTGTACCTTTTGATCCCATTATTTCTTAGAATTATAATAATAACGGATACTTTTTGAAATTAGTAGGTTTAGCATTACTGTCTAGCCCTCTGAAATGTCTGTAACTAAAGCTAATGACATGAATGATGTAACTTCAGCAAATTATTTGAACATTAGCACATTTACTTTTCAAATTTTACTGCACTTTCCATGATAAAGGACTCCATGAAAACTGGTACATAGGAACATAGGAACAGGAGGCAGCCATTCAGCACCCCGAGCCTGTTCTGCCATTTAATTAGATCATGGCTGATCTGTATCTCAACCCCATTTACGCACATTTGATCCATATTCCTTGATACCCTTACCTAATAAAAATCTGTTCTTCCCAGTCTTGAAAATTGCAATTGATCTAGCATCCACAGCCTTTCGGGGGAATGAATTCCACATTTCCACTACTTTTTGTATGAAAAAGTGCTTCCTAATTTCACTCCTGAATGACCCAGCTCTAATTTTAAGATTATACTCCCTTGTTCTAGATTCTCCCACCAGAGAAAATAGCTTTTCTGTATCTACTCTGCCAAATCCTTTTATCATTTTAAACACATCAATTAAATCACCCCTCACCGATGTAAACTCAAAGGAATACACGTCAAGTTTATACAACCTGTCCTTATAATTTAACCTATTAAGTCCCAATATCATTTTGGTAAATCTACCCTGTATCCCCTATAAGGTCAATATATCCTTCCTGAGAAGTGGTGCCCAGAACTCAACACAATTCCATATGCATAATTTCCTGTAGTTCAGAATTCACTATTGTTGTCAACTCTCAGCATCTGGATGTGAGGCTACGGTTATACTACAGCTGCTAGTCTCAGACTAGTATCGGTGGAATGCAATGCTCAGTTGGCAGATCCAAGTTTATCTGCCCAATATACATTGCTGCAGGTCACACAAATGTCAGTCATGAGAACTTCATGTCTGTTCATGCCTGTTTGCCGGGCGACTAACCTTTGATGTTACGAGAGTAAGTACACAGGCCTACTTCTAGCACTAAAGAGATTACATACAAATTTTTGAATGTTCCCAGAATTTATACTGCAATGCAAACTCAAGTGGGCGTGATATTGTCCCCTCGTCAGGGTCTTTCACAGCTTGACCTTAGTGTGTTTGGGAGTCAGATCAGGATTCCTGAGATCTACTGCTATTTTTTGTTGATGCATATCTGAAAATGGTTTGCATTGATACAAAAGATTCAGTATAGCTGTACCCTACATTGCAGCAACACCAAGTGCAACATTGCATAGTGCATGACATTGCACGGGTCCCATTCCTACTGATTGGGTGGTATGTTTTTATTAAGTCATGCCTTCAGGACGATATCTCAATTTAAAGGAATATTGTCCATGTTTAAAAGCGTGTGGCAAACTTTTCATTTCATTAGTTTGTGTAGCAGACAACTGACTCTGCCACCATCAAAGCAATCTTGCCTGTCTTGTCATAGAACAAGTGTCTCCTTTACCACTTGAGAATCCAATCAGGACAAACCTGATTCTGAAAACTTTGGTGTAGCTAGGAGGTAGCATCTTTGAAAGTTCTTTGGCTAATGAATTATTTGGGTAAGCACATCATTGCTGAATACAATGAAACATGGAAAGCAGCAGCAGAGCATTGTGTGAATGCAATACCTGAATGATATACTGAGCCCATTTCTGGATTATAATCAAGTTGAAGCCAGTAAGAATTTTATTTTATTATTCTAATATTAAGTTGTTGAGGTTTTATTTGCTAGGCTAAGCACAACCCTTGAAACTTACAAGAGAAAACAGGGGAAAATTCATTAAATCTACCATAATTTGCCATAACTTTCAAATGGCATTGGCTCTAATAGTGCAGACTTAACAGAGTGCTAAATCTTGATAGATATAACACAAGTAAAACCCAAGGAGGTATTTGCTGCACAGTAAATCCCTCATCTGTTTCAACTGAAAAAGTCTGCTGATTCAGCCTGCGGACATAAATCTCACGCTTCTTATTTTTGCAACTAAAACCATTTAGATTCTGGAGTGGACATAAAGATGAGGATATATGGAAGAGACACATTTTTAATAGTCCATTATAAAACCAGGCCATTGACATTTAACTAAGAAATTATATCTTATACCCCTTGCTTGATGATAAAATGAAAAGCAAGGAATTTTAATTTGGTTGAATCATCAGTTACAAGTCAAATAATATTAAGAGGAGCAGAGCCTGTGGTTTAAAGGACCAGAAATATTGACCCATGGTGACATTGCATTTCATTGTACTTAGGCTGGTGCCTGTAGATGGTGCTAGAAAGAACCTTTTATTAATGCATGTTCATCCTACATTTATTGCACAATAAAGTGACCTGCCCTCAAGCACATGAAATATTTATTGTCAATTTTTCTACTAAAGCTGATGGTGGACAGAATCAATGAATTCAGAAATACAAATATAACTTCTAAATCTAATAGGCAGACAATTTCTAAGGGTCCATCAAAAGTGGTATCTCAGCAGCATAGTGAGAACAAGAGGACAATTTTAGAGCATACCACTGACCATTAATTACTTTTAAAAGTAATGTGCAGGACATTACATAATTTGCAAATGTGCTTACATAAAAGTTACAAATTATTTTTAGATTCAGAAATAATTTATTTGTGACTTTTATATAGCTTTAGATATATCGAGTGACGGGATGATTGACCAATCCTATGCTTTGGTGACCTGACGGTCAACCAATCGGTGCGTGTGTGGGCGGGCCTTATCGTTCTGAACCGAGGTGAGTCGCCGCCATCTTGATTCCAAACTTTTCATTTCTCTTTCCCGCTTTCTGCGTCTTTAAAAAAAAAAGTTGCTTTTAAAACGCATGGGCCTAGAAATTCAGTGGCCTGCGCCACCAGTTTGCGCCCAAAGAGGGCTTTTGCGCCACTGTGCAAACCTACCGCGATATTTAGCGGGGCGCTAATGGCGGCGTTAGCCAGTAGCGCTGCGCCGCCATCGATGATGTCATCGGTGTGCGCAGCACCCCGCTATCGCCCCGCTGGCCATATTTGGTCGCTGCCGCCTCCCCCGCGCCGGCCGCAAACAGCGACCGGTACACGGGGCCTACCTGTGTCGGTAGTGGGGCGAGTTAAGGTGGAGGTGCGGCCGGCTGCTTTTTCGGCGGCCGCCTGCCCACACCTCCGTCCCCGGCCTCCTACACCCCCCCCCGCGGCATTGCCGGCTGTTTCCAGAGAGCCCGGCACTTCTCCTTGGTGCCGGGCTCATTTGCCAGCACTCGTGAGCGGGGATCGCGCTGTTGCAGGCACCTCCCCCTTAAGAGTGAAAGGAAGGCCTGCAGTACCGCAGGCTGCCGTGCCACAGCAGGTGGCGCTGCGGCACTTTGCACGCCGATATTCAGTTTCAGCGCCCCAAGTGGGGCGCCAAAACCCTTGTTTAGCGGCCGGCTTCCACTTGGGGCGCTGAAACTGAATATCCCGCTGGCGCAAGTGGCTCCGCGCGCAGCGGTAATTCCGGCGCCCAGGCGAGCTGGGCGCCCCTAACTGAATTTCTAGGCCTAAATCTTTTATCTATTCTCATTAATTTTCCTACCTTTCCCCGTTTTTGCAGGTAGACCTCGAAGACTGGGTATCTGTTGCCAGCCATGCTGGACCCTAGGCAATTGTTTTGTGGCAAGCTCCTCCCACCACTCACCCCCCACCCCCCCGCTGGGCCCGATTTTGAACCAGCGGCCAGCCATCTTGGTAAAGGCTGGCTGGGGCTTCATTCGCGCTCGCGCTGCACGGCGCACGCGCACCTCCACACAGAGCGCGGCCAGAGGGAAGCGAGCAGGTTAGCGGGAGGGGGGGCGGAGCTCGGGAGGGGAGCGGGAGCGGAGAGGGTTACCCCGGCAACCGGGCTCGCCAGCCGCAATCGGCCGTCTCAAGCCGCTCAGGCCCGGTCCCGGAGATCGGGAGGCGGAGAGGGGAGGAGGGTTACCAAGGTAACCCGGCCCGGCCAGCTGCAATCGGCCATCTCAAGCCGCCTCAGGAGGGCGGGGCTCGGGCTGACCGGGGCGCTGCGCTCGGCATGTGAAATAAAGAATAGATTTGCCTTTCTAATCTAGGCTTTATTAACTTAAAAATCCTGTAGCACATCTTTCAACACCCAGTCCCAACTAAAGGCTGGAAAGAGCTGAATTTAAGATGGCCACCACAAATCACATGACATCAACTACCAATGAGATTACAGCATATATCCCAAGGCAGGAAACAAACAACCAATCACAATACTTCTTACTAAACATAAAGAATAATCACCACATTCACCCCTCCTTTTAAAATATACTCCAACCTAAATAACCTTTACAATTTATAATTAATTATTTACAACTAAAACTATGCACAGACAAAATAAAACTATTCAACATGACACAATACTAAGTGAGCAACAACAAATAGTAACATTGCACATAAGTATTAAGTATCTCTCAACTAAAACAATATAATATAATATTTCAACAATTTTAAAATATTACTATCAATTTAAAAGTCCATTTTCAATCGGTCGACCAGATATCTTGTTCGTGTCGACCTTCTTAACCTTGGTGAAATTCCTTGCCCTCCCACACCAGGAGACACAGAAGTATCTTCTGCAGGAAGGCTATCCATATCCCAATTTTCAACGATTTCCGGATTAGAAATCCCATCAGGAGGTAAACTGGGACGGTCATGAACATCCATCGAGGGCTGACTAATAGAAGTATAATTATCTGCAGTCGGATTGGAAATATTCGTAGTATCTGTAACAGCATCCACATTATCTGAATCATGACGATTGTTAATATCCTCAGAAGAGGGCTGGCCACCACAAGGAGCCAAGTCTTTAATTGAAACGGTACTTTCTTTCCCATCTTGGAATCGAATATGAGCATATTGGGAATTTGCCTCCAACAGCTCCATCTCCTCCACTAAAGGATCATATTTTGACAATCTAACATGGCGTCGAAGCAGCACAGGTCCCTGCATAGTAAGCCATGAAGGTACCGAATATCCCGTAGTAGATCTCCGCGGATAGTTAAAGAGCCTTTCATGGGGGGTCACATTAGTAGCCGTTGAAAGCAATGATCTAATGGAATGCAGGGCATCAGGCAGTACCATTTCCCACTGTGTATTCTTAAGGTTCCGGGATGTCAAAGCCAACATAACTGCCTTCCAGATCACCCCATTGTATCGTTCGCACTGCCCATTACCCTGGGGATTATACGGGGTAGTTCTGCTAGTAGAAATTCCCCGACTCTGAAGGTATTCCTTCAACTGGGAAGACATAAAAGAACTTTCCTGATCCGAATGGATATACGCAGGCATCCCAAAGATGACAAAAAGTTGAGTCAGACATTTGATAACTGTAGCAGCTGATACATCTGCACAAGGAAAAGCAAAAGGGAACCTTGAAAACTCATCCACAACAGTAAATATATATCGGTTTTGAGTAGTTGAAGGAAGAGGCCCCTTAAAATCGACGCTCAAACGTTCAAAAGGAGAAGTAGCCTTTATAAGATGAGCTCGTTGAGGCTTAAAGAAATTCGGTTTACACTGAGCACAGATAGAACATGATGAAGTCATCCGCTTGACGTCTTCAACTGAAAAGGGCAAATTCTTACTGCGTACGAAGTGTATCATCCTCGTAACCCCAGGATGGCATAAGGCATTGTGAAGATTAATAAGCGTATCTCCGTGAATCACAGAACAATAAGCCCTCGACAGCGCATCAGCAGCAACATTATCCTTCCCCGGACGATAAACTATATCAAAATGGTAACATGCCAACTCAATCCTCCACCTCATTATTTTATCATTCTTAATCTTTCCAAAATGTTTGACATCAAACATAAAGGACACAGACTTTTGATCAGTTACCAACATAAAATGTCACCCCGATAAATAATGTCTCCATTTACGCAGTGCTTCTACTATTGCATACGCCTCTTTCTCTATTGAAGAATGCCTTTTTTCACTATTGTTCAAGGTACGTGAGAAAAAGGCCACAGGTCTTCCATTTTGGTTCAGAGTAGCCCCAATTGCAAAATCAGAAGCATCCATCTCAATCACAAAAGGAACCTGCTCATCAATAGAATGCACAACTGCTCCAAGGATATCCTTTTTAAAATTATCAAAACACGTCCTGGCCTCCCATGATAGAGGATATGTCGTAACCCGAATAAGAGGCCGGATCTTCTGTGAAAAATTTGCAATCCAATTAGAATAGTAAGAAAACAGTCCAACAACTCGTTGCAAAGCCTTAGAATTAGTAGGACAAGGTAAATCAATCAATGGTCACAGACGTTCTGGGTCTGGTTTAATCTTGTTTCCCGAGATAATGTACCCCAGTAGATTTACCTCAGTGGTCGAAAAAGTACACTTCTCTTTATTGAAAGTTAAACCAACTTTTTCCGCAGCTTGAAGGAATCTTTCTAAATTAGAATCATGCTCCACCCTTGATTTGCCACACACCGTGATGTCATCTAAGTATGAAAAGGTGTCAGAGAGACAGTTATCACTTATAAAAGCATCCATTGCCCGTTGAAAACAAGCAACACCATTAGTAACACCAAATGGTATTCGGCAAAACTGATACAGCTTTCCACCAGCCTCAAAGGCTGTATATGGTTGATCCTTCTTAACAATAGGAATCTGATGATAAGCACTCTTTAGGTCAATAGTGCTAAAAACCTTATACTGAGATACTTTATTGATAAGCTCATCAATCTTAGGCAAAGGGTACGCATCTAATTGAGTATACCTATTAATAGTTTGGGAATAGTCTATCGCCATTCGTTTCTTATGTCTCTCGTTAGTCGTGACAACTACCTGTGCCCGTCAAGGCGAACAACTAGGTTCAATGATTCCTTCCAATAAGAGACGTTGAACTTCAGAATTAATAAATTCTCTATCCTGACTGCTATACCTTCTTGACTTGACAGCAATTGGCTTACAATCCGGCATCAAATTGGAAAAAAGTGATAATGGAGAAATGGATAAAGAGGTTAATCCACAAATAGATAAAGGTGGTTTAGTCCCTCCAAATGAAAGACTAAGAGACTCGTGTAACTGAAGCACATCATGACCAATCAAAATATCCGCACAGAGATTAGGCAAAACAGATAGGCGTATATCAGTATACGTATTACCTAGAAGAATCAATTTCACAAGGCAACAACCAGCTACTTGTGAAGTGAGAGTCGTCTGAGCCATACACAACTGATAGGAAACAGGAGAAATTTTCAAATGCTTCTCCTTTGCAAACTGAAGACTTATAAAAGTCTCGGTACTGCCCGTATCTATAAGGGCCTTCACTTCCAACCCATTAACTTGGGCCGTAACTATAGCTTTGTTTAGGCCATGAGCAAATGCAGCAGAAATTGATGCAATAAACGCCCTATCTAAAGGCTGAATAGTCACAGAGGAGGTAATTGAACCTGATGATTTACACACACGTGCGTAATGACCTCTCTTGCCGCATTTACTACACACAGCCTCCCGAGCAGGACACTTCAGACGAGGGTGCCGGACGTTCCCACAAAAATAACACTTCTGAATCCTAGAGGCAACAGCCGCTGAAGTAGAAACTGTTTCAGAATCTAGTAAACCACTCCTATTAAGTCCACATAATTCCTTTTCATCCGGAACTGCCGAAACCACACTCACAGGCCGATTAAAAAGAGCATAAGTATCCAAACTTCTCTGAGCCACATCCAATGTAGAAGCTTGCTCAAAAGCACTCTTAAGATCCAAAGTCTTATTTTCTAACAACCGCTGATGAATTGATCTAGACAGTAATCCATTAATAAAAGCATCCTGTACCGATTCTTCCTTATATTCTTCAGCCGTCACGGCCTTATAATTACAGTTAACACTAAGGCACCGAAGTGCTTGTAAATAAGTATCCAAAGATTCTCCCACCTGCTGCCTACGGGCAGATAGAAGGTGACGTGCAAATACCTCATTCTTTGGTTTAATAAAAATCTTTTCCAATGTAGAAATAGCCACGTCGTAAGTTTTACAGTCCAAAATATACTTATACACATCCGGAGCAATGCAGTGGATCAGCATATTCAGCTTATTTAGAGACTCTTGATCCAACATGCCCAAAAAGTTTTTAAATGTACAATACAAGTGTTTCCATTTATCATCCACTCCTGCAGAATTAGGGTCAGCATTGAATCGTTCTGGTTGAAGATATCGCTCCATTCTGACATAAAGTTAATAAATTGAAATAAAGAATAGATTTGCCTTTCTAATCTAGGCTTTATTAACTTAAAAATCCTGTAGCACATCTTTCAACACCCAGTCCCAACTAAAGGCTGGAAAGAACTGAATTTAAGATGGCCACCACAAATCACATGACATCAACTACCAATGAGATTACAGCATATATCCCAAGGCAGGAAACAAACAACCAATCACAATACTTCTTAATAAACATAAAGAATAATCACCACAGCATGTCAGTGCGTGGGGCGGCACGGAGCTCAGCGGAGCCATCGCCGGCAGAGGGGAGGGTCTGCTGGCTCCCCCTCCCTTTCTCACCCCCTCCTCTCCCCCCTCTCCCCTTCCCCCTCTCACCCTCTCCCTCCCTCCCCTCTCCCCTCCCCTCCCCTCCCCTCCTCCCTCTCCCCGCTTCCCCCTCTCCCCCGCCCTCTCCCCCTCCCCCTCCCCTGCTCCCTCTCCCCCCTCCCCTCCTCCATCTGCCCCCCTCCCTCTCACTCTCTTCCCCCTCCCCCCCTCCTCTTCCGTCCCCTTCCCTTCCCCCCCTCCCACTCCCTCCCCCTCCCCACCCTCCCCTCCCCCCACCCCTTCTTCCCCCCCTCCCCCTCCCCTTTCCCT